>NC_141763.1:75406348-75720848 GCF_982258835.1 Parasteatoda tepidariorum | reverse complement strand
AGATTAGGAGTATTATATTTGTACTAAAATATGAAATTCACGAAAAGTAGTTTGAATTTTTTTCATTCATATTCAAAATTTATTAATATTTTATTTCGAAATCAAAGAAATTTCAATGAATAACTGTTTCTCTTAGATCTAAAAAATTGCAAATAAGTGCAAATTGGAAAAATTATTGTTTGGAAGTGAGCCATGTTTTGAAGATTTTACCTTGAAAGCAAAAAAGACACGGATTTTACGCATGCTGTATTTCATAACTACAAATTATTAATAAATCAATACATAATATTTTTCACTTATTTTAACCTAAATTACTAGAAAATAATCAAAAAAATTAAAAAAATATGTTTAATGAAATGTCTGTGTCAAAGGGTTAACGGTTCTCTTATTTTAAAAAATATAGCAATAACGATAAATTAAAATAAGACATAGTAGAATTTATAAACTTTTTATTAAAATAAAAATGGTTCTTAAATGGCTATTTAGAGCAAATCTACCATTTTATGACAAAGCTATAGCTTTTTTTAAAACGGAAAATATGATTCTCAACACAATTGGAAAAAAAAAAATTCGAACTAGAAATCAAGATTAGTTTTTCATATAGGAAAGGAATGGAAAAGGGAAGCTTAAGAATTCATGCATTACTATGCATCATAGGGTTTGTAAGAATACGCTGAAATGAGCATCGACAGACTTGAAAGATGAAAAATAGACAGGACAAAGCAAAGAAAAGCGCTGAAACGAGAAAAGTGAGAGATTGAAAGTTGAAAAAGAAAATTCTATAAACTTTGAAGAAAGACGGAGTTTTGTTTTTACTCGCCGTTTTATATAAATTTGATATCTCTCAGAAGTCTTAAAATACTCTTAACATTTTCTATGTAAATAACTGTCCTAGTTCTGTGACAGTTTAAAATTATAAAAATAATAAAGGTTACAAGAAATATGTTAGTTTTAATAATAATTCATCACATTTAATTTTTCTATGTTATTTTAAAATTATTGTTCTTATTATCATACATTTGGTAAATAATGCAAAACTGAAAAGTAAATTTAACCGAATTAATTGTTTTTACGCCATAAAGTATCAAGCTCTAAAATATAATGATAAAATTACCAAATTTTACAACATTTAACGATTTTTATCAAAGATTATAAAACCATATTTTATTCTTAATTCTTCCAAAATAATCACCAATGCGCATCCGTAAAAATACCGAGATTTTTGACGTTCTCATGCAGCAAGTTCCACAGAGAGATTTACCATATATACCGATAGTTTTGACCATGTTTTTTCTCAGTATACTATATTATTAAATAAAAATTTTAAAAAAACTTATGGCTGAATACGTAAAATAAGTACGTGATTAAAGCATTAGCTCATCAGTATAAAAGCTGCAAAAAAGTAGAAATAAAAGATGAATAAGTCTTCATTTGCATCTCAAATATTTTAAAAAACATGACACACAATGCAAGAAGAGCATTAACGATTTCAAAAATCACAACAACAAAAAAAGAAATCAAAGCTTTTCGGAGAAAAAATGAATGTCTTGACACAAAATGTCAGTAAAGAATGCCAACAGAAAAAAGCAATGAGAAATAAGTTCTCGTCCTCACACTATTTAAGATTTACCGCTGTGATTGTCCATGGTAATAATTCACTAGAATTAGACAACGTTTTTGGTTTTTTTCCTCACTTAAATCTTAATTCGTTACACCAATTATACACTCTTTTGTATTCATTTTTTTACTGGAATTTTAAATATATTAAGAGGGGTAGCTACAAAATATCTTGTACAAAAGCAGATGTACCAATAAGAATCCTCTTACAGAAAATAATAGCTTTTAAAGTTTGATATTTTCCTGTTGATTCTGATAACTAAAAAGTATAGGAAATACTTGTGCTGTGTAAGCTAAAGCAAAAAACAACGTGATTAAAGCACAAAAAATAGTACAGAAATGGGCATAATATAGTATGCCTTTTCCTGTTTGTCCGTCATTCAAATATTTTTCTTTTGCTTTAATTCTAATGTATTATCTTTAAGAAATCAGAACAAAGCAAACAAGTGACATAAACAGGCAAGACTGCAACTAACTGGGATTAAAGTATTGGCTTATCAATTTTAAGGTGATAAAAATTAGAAATAAACAATGAATAGGCCTTTGTTTTCATCCGCCCAAATATTTCGGGAAGTTTTATGACGCAAAAAGTGATACGAGCATTTACCACACTTTCTCGAAAGTCACCGAGAAGCAAAAAAGCACCTTCTGAAAAAGAACTGAATGTCTGGAACACAAGATGAAGATCGATTTAGAATGTCTCTTTTAATCGAGCTATCTGAAATCACTGTGATTGACTCGTTAGATTCGTTAGAATCAGATTATGTCTTTGTTTTTTTTTTCTCTCCCTTAAATACTATTTTTAGGAAATATCTTGTACAAAATGCTGATATAGCAAAAACATTAATATTAGAAAAACAATTTCCGAAGTTTGACGTTATCATGGTGATTCCCCTGTTTTATTTTAACGAAATCAGAACGAAAAAAGCAAGTGAGAGCTACAGTAAGACGAACTCAAACTGTGATTAAAGTATTGGCTCATCAGTTTAAGAGAAGTAAAAAATGGAAGTGAACAATGAATAAGCTTTCGCCTGCATTCTCTCAAATATGTTGTGAAATTTATGACACACAATCCAATTAAATATAAAATTTATGACGCACAACCTAATAGCTAGAAACTAGAAACTGAAGTAGCGCACCTTCTGAAAAAGCACTGAATGTCTGGAACACGAAATTAAGGTCGATTTAGAATGTCAGAGGAAGAAAATTAAGAAGAATAAGCTCTTTTGATCAAACTATCTGAAATCACTGTGATTTACTTTAATAATGATTCGTTAGAATTTGATAATATCTTTGACCTTTTTTTTTTCTTACTTAAATACTAGTTTTGTAAAACACCTCGACCAAAAAAACAGTCATACCAAAAACAATCCCTTTAAAAAAACAATCCTCTTAACAAAACAATTTTCAAAGTTTGACGTTTTCATGTTGATTCCCCTGTTTTATTTTAACGAAATCAGAACAAAAGAAACAAGTGACAGCTACAGCAAGACGAACGCAAACTGTGATTAAAGTATTGGCTCATCAGTTTTAAGGCGGTAAAAAAAAATGGAAATAAACGATGAATAAGTCTTCGCCTGCAATCTCCCAAATATTTTGTGAAATTTATGACGCACAACGCGACAAGAGCATTTATCACTCTTTCTCGAAAATCGCTAGAAGCAAGAAATCGAAGCAGCGCACCTTCTGAAAAAGCACTGAATGTCTGGAACACAAAATGAAGATCGATTGAGAATGTCGGAGGAAAAAACTAAGAAGAATAAGCTCTCTTCTTCAAACTATCTAAGATTTACCAACTTTCCCGAAAACTCTTCTTCTCCTTCAAAGAGATATTTAAGATTATTCTAGATACACTGAAGTGATTTTATATTGAGTGGATTTTCGTCATGTCGGAATTCTTTTCGTTATTGATAGCTGTGGTATGTCTGAGACATCTATTAATAATAATTTTCATGAATAGGTTATGGAAATTGATACACTGTAGAAGGAAATAAGATTAGATGAACTCGCTTAGCTACTCTAACAAAACGGAAGGGAAAAATCTTTCATCCTTTTGAATGGAATCGACTGCATTTTTTCAAATGATTTTAGTTTTCAAACTAGATTATTTCGGAATTATTAATTGTTTAAGTTCTTAAGGTCATTCCAAATTACTCTGGACCATTCTCGATTTTATTTTATCTTTTTATTTTATTTCTATAAGATTATGCTTTATTTATAGAATCGTTTTTACAAACAATAAACTCATTTCTGATTTAAAGTATTATTTTTAAATGTAATTTCTTATAACACAGAACCGAAATTATCCTTATTATATGATTTAGTAATAATAATCATAAAAATAGAACGAAAAAGGCCTTAATTTACATTATTTCACTTCTAAATAGAAATATAAAATTTAGAATTAGAAAACGATTAAAAAATTGCTCGATTTATACATAATCGTTTTCTCAAACAATTATATTTTATTTCACTTAAAAACATTTTTTTTAAATGGAACATTTTATAATATAAAATCGAAATATACCATATTATATGTTTTATTGGAGTAAATAACCACCAAGACAGAACGAAAAAGGTCTTGATTCGCATCATTTCATTTCTAAACAAAAGTTAGTTTAAATTTAAAATAAAAAAAAGATTAAAAAAATTCCTTTATTTACAAAATCGTTTTCTCAACCAGTTATGTTTATTCATTATTTTTAAACGTAACTTTTAATGATACGAAAGCGAAATTTTAATTATTACATAATTTATCAAAATAGATAATCGCATTATTGGGAAAATAAATTTATCTTCTTTGGAGTAGAAATTTATTGAATGCTGTCAACAGATTCAAGTACTTATGATTAAATATCTCCACTGAAGTTACGCAGTATTCACAAATTTTAAACGTCATTCATTAATTATCGATGCTGATCCACGTTCGTAAACCTTTTGTTGTGTTAATAATTTACTTGAAGTAGCAACTACTTTATCTCCTTGAACTAAAATGATATTAATCTCTCAGATTGTCAGTGCCTTTAATAGCTTTAAAATATATTGCTAAGCTAAGCGTAATATACTACTATATTAAAGTTTTGAAAACTATTTTATTCTTTCAAATGCTCTCTGTAAGCTTTACTTGTTTTAAGTAATAATATTTGATATCTCCAAAATCTACGTCTTTCGAACAATTCAAAATCTCTACCCAAATAGTAGTCAGAGTTGTGAAAGAAAAGAAAGTTAAATAACATAAAAAAGGGATAGTTTATTCGAAAGTTATATGTAAAGTTTCGCAAAATACAGTATCAATATTTAAAGAATTTTTGAGAAAAAATGATTAGGGGCCATCTTTTAAACTAATCCATTTTTATTATGAAAAAATCGTAGACAAAATCTGGCATCTATTTAAAAAAAAAAAGATATTTTATTCAGAAATTAGAAGTAAACTTTTTCAGATAAACAGTTTAAACGCTAATAAAGAAAGGATAAACCAAATAATTTGAAAATTTAGAAAGTCACTACTAAAGAGTATTGAACGACAACAAATTAAATTTTGTGAAAGAATTATGTTAAGTGTATTTCTTACGACGTTCGATTTGTGGAAAATTAGCGTTTGACCGGGGCTTTTCTTATTGACCCTGGTTAAGATTTCTTCACCTCTGTTTCAGTACATATTTTCAGTTGGAACAGAACAGTGTCCACTTTTAATACTTTGCCTTTAAAATTTTAGAATAAAATTTTAAATTTGGTACTTAACAGAGGTTTATATTATCCCTTTAAAAGCTTTTAAGTAATTTAATGTAATATTTTTGAAGAAAAAAAATTTAAATTATATTTCAAACGAGAAAAAAAAATTTAAATTCAAAAATTTTGAAACTTTACAAAAAATCAAATAATTACGGAGCTAAACTAAATTTCTAAAAAAATACATAATAATGTAAATTTTTAATGTATGTAAAATAATATGATTAAGATTTTTATTGCTTCTATTAAATTCAAACTCAAAATCCATGTTTGATTTCTGAAACAATGGCAGGAAAAAGGCTTATATAAACTTAATAAAAGGATAAACAGCAAAAGCGCTGGTGTAAAATTTTGCGAATAAAAAATTTATATTTTATTCCTAACTTCTCTATAAATTAATGCATGAACAATCACAGTGAAATCACAGCCTAAAGAGAAACGGTAAGCATTTCTTACGCTATTATATAAAATTATAATTTTAAATAGCTTGATATAATATTATATTATTAACTAGCTAAATACCCGGTCTTCGTACGGTTTTATTTTTTTTTTCAGTTAAAATCTCATTTTTATTTCAGTTAGTACCTATTACCAAAGAAAAGTAAGCACCATTGACGTTAATAACAGTTTGCCAATTTTTTACACTCTCATGAGCGAATTATTAACATTTCCTCATTAATTTTGCCTTTTATTACATAACTAGTTATTTTACTTCAATTAGTAACTATACCAAAACTAATTAACATTGGCATCAATAATTATATTACTATTTTTTTTACGTTTTCCCTCAATGAATCAAATCTATTTCTCCATTAATTTTGCTTTTTAGTACAAAACTTTTTTTAAGTCAATTGCCGTTGATTTTTTGTTATTTAGTTTTATAGAAACAGGTTTTAAAAGTAAAAAGTCTTAAACATAATTATAAACAAAATAAACTCGTGATTTCAGACAATATTAGATAACAGTTAGGTTTCGTAGACTACTTATGCAACCACGATCCCGTTAATTCAGATAACCTGATATAACGAATAAAAAGTAACAAAGTATTTCAGAACACACATTAAACGAATTTTTCGATTAGAGCTATAAGCTAGCAAACATAACTGATGTTATCTTTAAAATATGTGACAAAACTTAATCGTCTGCGATTTATTTTAAAACAATGGCTTCCGATAAGTCAATGAGAAAATTTCCTTTTTTGAAAAGGCTCTGCATTAAAAATACAATAGGTTATAATATTAATAATATAAGATATAGTATAAGATAGGTTATAATATAAGATATACCCACAATTCCTTTATGCGACACACAGAAATTCTTTATTTTATGTATAGCTTTATTAAATAAAAGTTTCCGCACTTTTTCAAACAATTACACAATGTCCACATTTTAAAATTCCTAAGTCTTAAACGAATAGAAAAAAAAACATATCATTTTAAAATTACATGCTATATTTTGCCAATTAATGCTCGCCAATTTTGCCAAGCTCAAATCATAGATTAATAGAAAAAACTTCTGAATTAGGAGACCACATCCATAACAAGCCTATCGTAATACAATCAGCATTTCTAAACTATGAATAAATAATAGTTTTCCCATTTCGTTCTCCATAAAATACATACTATCCACAATTGAGAATTCTAAAGCACTATTTTTAACGAAAAAAACAATTTTAACTGGAAAAAAAAAGCAACATTTCGTGATATCTAAAAAAGGGATCGTTTTATTTTACGTCAAAGGATATGACAACTTCAACACAATCGAACTTCAGCTTTCTACTTTTTATTGTAACTTATATATATAATTCTAGAAAACTTTATTCTAGAAAATAAAAGGATACATTGAGATAGCGTGAGAAAATCCGTAAGGGATTTTTCTCTAAGGGTTAAGGAAATATATTTCCTGTCGAATTGTGTTCAAAATTTAAAGAAGACATTATATTCTTTCCCTTCTTTGAAAATATGAACTATAAAAATCGATTCAAAAAAGCGGATTATAAATAAAGAAAAACTCAATATTTTATAGCATTCTTATCAAGTCCTTTTTGAGAATTTGAGTTTATTCTGTTTTTTTTCTTCTCAATACGATCATAAAAAACGACATATTCTCCTTCTCTATCGATGTATACGCTGACCAAGGTGCATATTTTAGAACATAATAGTGCTAGTGACGTAAGTTGAAATATCGTGCTTTTTTTGGAGTTGAAGATTCGATACACTAGAGGGTATGATATCCTATCTGTGCTTTTGAAAGTTTGTTTTCGAAAGCAAATAGCTTCATTTTTTATTCGTTAAAATTTATATTTTTCAAACAAATGGAACTGCATGCTTGAAAGAACTATACAAAATGTTAACGTGTATTAGCCAACAGTCTCATAGTCAAAAACAACTTTTTTTTTTGATATTGCAAAATAATGATGCAAAAATTAGAATATAAACGTTTCCATAATCTATAACAGCGGTTCCCAATTTTTTTCGGCTACGATACTCAAAGTAATCAAAAAAAATTTGGAGAAACCCCAACTTTGAAAATAAGTTTATTAAGGTAAATTTGAACGTTATAATCTATAAAAAAAAAACTATTTTTAAAATATCCAATTACTGAAACGAAAATTTTTCATCGTTTTATCAGTAATAATCTTAAACTAGACTTTTTCCGTCCCTTAAATTGACAGTCCTTGTTCTATATCTAGAAACTTGTTCTATATCTGGAAAAAAAAATTTGGCGTATATACATGAATTTATAAGATAAACTAAATTAGGGTTTACTCCGAGATAAAAATTGCTTTGAAAATGGTTATTAGAGAAACATATTTCTTTATTAAAGAATTATCTTATTTTGATTTGATAAGCGCGATGGGAAATACTAATGCAATATTTAATTAATGTGCTCGCTCTTTTCATAATTTTTTCAACATTCCTTTGAACAACTCCATTTTCATTTTATTGGCATTTTACTTGAAATAATTTCATAAAGGCAACCAAAAGAGTAAATAAATAATGATTGATAGGTTGTATCTAAATTTAAGCAGAGGTTTCCAAACTCAAGGAGCCCTAGGGTTCCGTGGAATATAATTCGGGAACTACTGATTTATCGTATTATTGTCTAAAAAATTAATTTTGTTTGATCGCCTGAAACAGATGGTGTGGTTAATAGATGCAGGTCTAGACGCAGTATGGTTATACTTTTCCAATTTATATTTTCTATCTTTTCCAGTCATACTTTTCCAGTATAATTAGTTACACTTTTTCCAATCATGATATTTTTACATAAATCTATTTCATTGTATTGTTTCCAAGTAAGTGAATTTAATTGTATTCTAATAAACGTCATTAAGGACTTTTTTCGATTATATCAGAAACTCGATTAATTCTGTATTTCTTTTCATTCCGTGTCGTTCTAAAGACGATATTTGCTTACAGAACAGAAAAAGATTTCTGACTTTTTAAAACTCTTTTACTTGTGTCATATATCACAGGAGAAGTGTAGTTTTTATGTAATGTTATTTAAATAGTAATCAGGACACGCTATATTTGGCGTTCTCGTCATTTGAATATTTTTTCTTGTAAGTTGCTAGCTAAAATATTTCATGCCACTATGAAATATTCAATCATCATTCTGAAGTTTAGGTTTATGCTAATGTTATTAAAGTTAATCTTCTCACGATAGTAGAAATAATCATGTCAACAGTAAAGCTAGACTTTTGCTGCTCTAAAATCATGTTTCATTCATATGAGCTCTTCACCAGTGTCCTTTGCAGCATTTTTATTTGCATCATGCTCTGATTTGATCCTCTTGACTACTGCGGTTATTCTAGCTTTGTTTTCACCTTTATTTTATCTTTCCTTTTTTTTATTAGCAATTATATGTTTGTTTTTCTTCTGAATCTTTTTTTGATTTTGAAGAAGAGCGACAGTTTTCGAACATATCGATTTTTTCCACCATTATATTTTTTGAAACAAATGAAACTTTCTCATTATTCAATGTAGGTGGGTGTTAAAAAAAATTTTTGATTTGTTACACTGCCAGTACTCTTGTAGAAAGTAAATACATGGCCTGTCTCAAATATCAACAGCGTAATCATTGACCTAAGCTTTTCTCCTAATGGCTATTAATTAAATAGCCACAATGGCAAGATTAAAAGGAACCTTACATTAACGCTAATTAACAATATCAAATTACTAATTACTGAACTGAATGCTGCATTTTTGAATACTTCTAATCCGTTTCCATCCTTCAATTTCAATAAGGAATTTCATGAGATATGTAAGCAAATCATTTACTTTATATTTTCCCAACGTTCTTATCCTTTACTTATTCTTTCTTTTATCCTTACCTTCTTCCGTTCTCTTTTCTTACTCTAATTTCTTCTGTAAGACAATTCTGTCCTATTTGATGCTTTTTTTCCGTCCGAGCAGTCATTTAGCCATTTTTACCGTTTACTTTTGGGATTAACATTTACTCAATCACTTTAGAGTTAATCACTATAAAAGGGGCAGTATCCAATTTAACCCATTTATCGCCGCTGTAAAAGTTATTAAATTAAATCATAATCAACTTAAAAGCGCACTTAACTAACAATAACTATGAACACTTAACATTATTTTTATATTTATAATTGATAATAACTCAATCATCTGAGTTTTTTACCACTAAATAAAATAGTATTTGGTTCCATCAAATACTGATGTCTTAAGAGCAATTAAATTAGAAGTAACTTTAAATTGTTAAACAGTGAGGGCATGAATATATTATTCTTTTAATAAACTGACCGAAAATGTGTTGCTCATTTTTGACAAGAATTCCAAAAAAAAAACAAAGCTGCAATTACAGAATACTCTGTATAACCACTTAGCTGAGAACAAAGTTAAATTAAGCAACTGTGCTGCTTCAAATCAAAGTTGCTCTATTATAGCGCAATTACAAGTGACAAAATACTCGTTTAAAAAAATTCATTGAAAAGATTAAAACGGAACATTTAAACTGTGAAAACGAATTTATATTGAAGAATTCAATTTTATTAATATAAAACTTTATAACTATGAATACTTTAAATCCTACTTTTTACTACTTTTGTAATAGTTAAGCAAGCTAATAAGAATAAATTCTTTTATGTTTAATTCATCAGTCACTAACTTATTTGATCAAATAAAAGAATCCAAGCATCTCTAGTATTCAAACAAATTTTTAAGAAATGATTCAAAAGGCAAAAAGTTTAAACAAAACCTTTTGTGGAATTAATGTTATTCAAATAAAATTTTATTAAATGCATACTTAAAATTTCCTTTAATAAAAGTATTTCTTCGTAATAGTTTAACAAACTATTGGTGGTATATTTTTATTAGTCAAACTAACACTTAACTGGTCAAACTTACTTAATCATATAAAAAAAATACAAATGCCATTATTATTAAAGACAACAAACAAAAGTTTTTCTTCTATAATATGAATGACAAACAAAAGACGAGCAGTCTTTTTCTTTCAAGTTGGTTGAACCATCTTAGCAAACAAAAATAGAAATTTTCTAAGGGTCCTTTTATTTCCTTTTCCTTTCGTTACATAACAAAGAACTTGGGTGACAATCGGCCTTTTCTCTACAATTCCTCTTTTATTTTGCCCACGTTGCCAAAGTCAAGAAACAAACTTTCTTATTTCATCAAAAAGCAAAATTCAGAACATGAAAAATTATTAGGGCTTCCTAAAACATACGGGTGGATAAATTTTCTTGGAAAATTAAATCGTTTTCTGGAGCGGAAGCAATCGCACCCAAAGGTTAAAATGAATGTTAGGCGATTCAATTAAATTCTCGTCTGCGAAATAAGAATTTTGTTTAATATTTTATAAAAGTCAGTGGCAACAGCTATGCATCGAACAAGCAAGATTAAATTGTTCCACAAGTCTTGATTTTATTATTGTAGCAACTGACTCGTTAAAGTTTGAAGAGATAAGTTTTGTTTTTAACACTCCATATTACATCCCATTTTTCGAAAAATAATTTAAGCAAAACCACATTTTTTAAACAATGAAATTTTTAGAAAGAAAGTTGCAAAGTTTTACTTCATTCTATTCTCTTCAAAATAAAAACGGAAGGGAGTATATTAATGAGTAGAAAATGGTAGAAATCTTTTTTAATTTCTAATAGGTTGATGAATAGAAAGGTTTTTTTCTTATAACTGCAGATTGCTACAGGTTTTAAGGAGAACTTTTTTAACTGTACAAACTTTAATTTGTTGACTAAATAGGAAAAAAAGATTAGTTTCATTATAAATTAAATGCTAAATTTTTACTAAGTGTGAAAATTTGTTTAAAATGCACGTTCCATCGTTTTTATTTTAGAATCTTAAGAAAGACATTTCTATCTTTAGTTGCTATATGTTTCTTCTTCTTGATAGCCCTGATCTTATTGCATATATTTTCAGTATCAATTAACAAACAAAAATAATTAAATTTTAACATGGATTAAGGGTTATTTTTACATAATTTCAAATGAAATTATTTTTTTTTCTATGAAAATATCTTTGTTTCTGATTTTTGAGAAAGATAAAACATTTTGTATCTTGTTGCGTATATAGATATTGAATGAGCTAATATTAACACAAATAGATTATGAATGAACTTATATTAACGCAAATGAATTATGAATGAGACAAACGCATCATTCCATATAGATCTACTTATTATGTACCCTTGTTACGGAATCTTGAGAAAGATCCATGACATTTTCATCGTTAATTGGTATATATTTCTTTTTCTTAATAGTCTTAATCTTTCTGCATATACTTTCAATATGAATTAATAAATAATACTAACAAAAGTTTATACTAAATTTTATTGAGCTTACATTAATAGTTCCATCTCAATAAAAAAAACTCTCTTTTCATGCGAATAACCATTGTTTTAGTACCTAAATAAAAAAAATTACATAATAAGTTGGGAGGCATTTTCTTTTCTTAATCGAGCAAATCTTCTTGCATAGATTTTCAGTTTCCACTGTTAAATAAATACTGTTAAGTTTTATATAATATATGAATGATTCAAACTGCATCCTTCCCAGTACAATTTTTCTTTTCATGTGAATAACATTTATTTTAGAATCATTCATCAACTAGCAGAAAACATTTCCATCAGTAATTAAAATAGATTTAGTATTAATTTTGAAAATCTTAGCTCTCATATTTTCAGTTTCAGTTACTAATTATATTTTATGGTCTTAAATAAATAATGGAATCACGAAAGTTTAAGTATTATTCCTAGCACCATTTTGTGTGAGTATATATTCTCTGAAATCTTGTGGGGAGGGAGAAATGTTTGTTATGCATCATTATTGTTTTTATTGTTTTAATTAAGAATCAAAAATTCTAACCAACAATTCAAACTCGATCGTTTTCAATACTAATTCAGGTGAATATCTCAAATAAAGCGGATCCAAACTGATTGACATGGTCCCAAAAGTTAGAGTTGCAGCAAGAAAAAAACGATGCTAAGGCCTAAACTTACCGAGGCTGAAAAAGCCAAAGCCAAAGAACGTAGACGGAAATACCTTAAGCGTTACACACAAACGGAAAAACGAAAGGATTCCGTTCGCAAACGCAAGCATAAAGCCCGTCCCTCACGAAAGTACCTAAGTGGTTGAGAAAATTGAACCCTGCCGATGAGCGAATGGTAACTCTCCGAACCTCTTTCATGCAAATACGAGAACTGAGTGTTGATCACCAGTTAGGGATAAAAGGATCCATTGTCAACGTACCCAATAACTTGCACAATACCGCATAGACTGTCTTCCACGCAATATAAATGATTCATTCACTATTCATGTAAAATTTAAAAAAGCCTAGCTTTCAAATCATATTTCATGTATGAACTTGTGAATCCGAAACGGGTGTATGATGCAGCTTACAATCTCCATCAAACACCATTGTACCATTCCGAAAATGTCAATATTGATCTCGATTGGCTGTTCAGTGTCTATTCAGTCATCAAAAGAATTTACACAGAATGTGTCTGAGCTGCATTTAAATATGTCCGCGAAATTGTGTACCGAGCAGTTCAGGATTAACAGTTAAAGATGTCCAAGATTAAAACACAATAAAGCTTCTTTTCCAAAAAAAAATTAGATAACAACCATTTTGCCAATGGGTAACCAGTGATCGTCGTAAGAAGATCACAATTTTCTTCATTTTGTAGTGAATCGTATTTCTCTCTGTTTTGAGATTCTTTATTTCAGATTTATTTTCTCTTACTAACAATTCAAATCTTGAAACAAAAAAAGCTCAGTTGATAAGCAAAGATAATAATATTTATTATAGATTATGATTGATTCTATAGTAATGTGCTATTATTTCTGTGATTATTCTTCCTGTGTGCGATTTTTAAATTTTTAGTTAAGATATATTAATTCTTCTTTATTGTACAAACCTTGCTACACGCATTTTTGATTTCATTAGAATAAAGTTTTGTTTGAATCATGATTGACTGCCTATGAATGCATCTTTCCCAGTGAAACCATTCTTTTTGTGTGAGATAATCTTTGTTTTGGATTCTTGAGCAGGTGAAAGAGGACTGGAAATACGTGGCAATGGTTCTGGACCGACTTTTCCTGTGGATCTTCTCGGTGGCCGTTCTGGTCGGCACATGTGGAATCATCCTACATGCCCCAACGCTGTATGACACACGCGAGCCTATCGATATGATAATGTCAGAGGTCGCCATAGCCACATTTCACCACCATAGAGGCCTCACGTGACTTCTATAACTTGTGGTGCCAGAATAGTCCTTTCTTGCAGTCATCGTCGCCAACCACTACTCAAGACAACGTCGTCCAGACTGATATATCTATATATATTCAGACTACCGGGATCATATTGCTTGCTTTGCCTAGTTGGGTGATAAATTCTTCGTCATGATTTAGCCATTTTGTTTTTTTAAAGCTTGTTTCTTAGTTTAATCCTAGTATTCTTAAAAACAAAACTATATAACTATCAGTAATGAAGAAATATAAGAGATAAATACTGATTTATAGGAAAAATACGTATATTTTAATATTGATCTAACATATTGGTCATAAGAGCTCTGTATAAATGTGTTACAATACAATACATGTCTGTATGTAATTCTTTTTTTCACCTAAATGCAAAACATATATGCATAGCTATATTATTTTTGCTTGTGACTTACTCGTTTTAAAGCTTAACGTACAATGTCAAATATTTATTTCTTCTAGATCTTTCATTTCTTCAGTTTATTTCTAAATATTCTTGTACGCCTCTCTATCAAATTCTAATATTCATTTGCTGTTCTTTAAGCTCACGCAATTTTAGCTAATACGCAAACAGAAACTTTTAAAAAGTCATTTAACTAACTTTCAATATTTTTTTTCAATGTATTTTACAAAACAGTTTACCATTTATTATGTTCAAAAAATTATAAAAAATTATTAATACCTTCAAAACAAAAGTTCCTATAAATATGCCGCCAAGTAATTTTAACATCTTATACTAAACCAATTTCGCAAAAGTGTCTTGTTATTCTCAAAAAATTTCAAAAGAAACTGACGCACAAAAAAAAACTACTTTAGCATAATTCAGTTACAAATTAATTTACGAGAGAGAAGACTCTTTATAATAAATATCACCATCAATTTTCAATGTTCTCAAAATGTTATCAAATCATAAGCAATTTTTGAAGTTTGAAACAAGTATTAATATTGACAAAAAACAAAAATTTCATACGAATTTTATATTTGACGGCAGATGGTTGGAAAATGGAATCCGCCCAAAAACTTAATTATCTACTTTTTATAGGGAAATGAATTTAGATTAGATAAAAGAAAATCGAGCATCGTAATTTTAATGTTGAGTTCAATTCTTTCTTTCAACTAGATAAAAACTCTCTTGAGAAAATTATGCGAGATTATTATTTTAAAGTAGCATTTATTAATGTATAATCAATAAATATTTACGTCTGAAGATCAAAGGAAAAAGTCACAATTCTTTTTGAAGTCGTTTGCGTTTGCTTTTGACTCTACGTTAGTTTTATTCCCTTAATGAAAGGAATACTATCTAAAAATTAATTTCTAAATTGTTCTAAGTTCTTTTTAATTTCACGAAAACATTTTATGAGAAGCAATTAAGTATTCCAGTAATATTTTCCAGTAATATATTCCAGTAATATTTATTTATATTGTAATTTTTAAAGGCCAAAATTTTTCTTATATTGGCAGACGATATCTGTATCAATTAAATTATTCAAACTAAAAACAAAATGGCTGATTCATTGCATATCTTTTCGTTTTTCTTTATTTTTGTAGTTATAAACCACAAGAGAAAAAGACAAATATTTTTTATTTAATAGTTAATAATTTTTAAAAAAAAAGTATGGTGTTCCTCACTTATAGAAACTACAGCATAAGATGCATAAAATTAAATTCGGTTATTCAATTAAGTTCTCCATCATGAAAAATACTATTTATTTGCCAAATAGTAAATCAAATCCTTATCATTGATAAAAATTAACAAAGTCACCTTCTACCCTTTCAGTTTTCAAATGGAAACTCTATGCAGTTCACGCTTTTCGCATTACATTTCAAATTAAAAAGGCAATTATTGGCCAAAAATGGAAAACTTGTGTCACAACGGGTGACGAATATTCGTTAGAAGTAATTATTTGAAAAAAAATAAACATGTAACAAGAAATGAGTGAGGATTTATTTGAATTAAATAAAAGGATAGAAAATATTTTTAATCGTTTAAAAACAGAATATCTTTAAAGTCAGTCAATTTAAAAAATATGTCAGAATACTTTTTCATGCTGTTTCTTAAGCCTAGAGCATATGAAAATGAATCATATTGAAATTTTAAATGGTTAAAACTACATAAAATATGTTATATATTATAAATAAACTATGTTTTTTCTTATCCCACTTGATAGAAAGTAACATCTAGTCCATAAGCCCGTGCAGTTTTAAATTTATAATAACTTCACTTCACTGGCTGGAGAACTGTTTGTTCTTCTGGCAAACGATGCTGGTCAAGAAATGAGCAGGAGTGCCTTGAGTTACATTGCATTTTGTCAGGGAAGAAACACCTTAAATTCTGACACTTTTTCAAGAAAACAATTAAGGTTTTTAAAGCAGTAAAACTATATTTTGATAGTAATTCGAAGCCTAATTTAATGAAAAATAACCTCTATAGAGTGTTTTATTCCTACTTAACTGTCATATTGAATATGTATTGCCGAATTACTCTGCATCACACACTTAATACGAAAGATCTTTAAGATGGAAAATGCTGGTCAAATATCAATTATTTACTATGGTTAAACTTGTCAAAATAAATTTTAAAGTTCTTCTTTTTAAAAGAAGAAAAATTATTTTTTGAAATGAATAATCATTAAACTAAAACTTTATTGTCATCACACTGAAATGACTTTTACCTGTGATAATGTTGGATCAAACGGAGTTTTTGTGGATCAAATTAAAAAAAATAATGTTTTAGTTACCTAATGTGATCAACTGACTTGCACCATCAATACTAAAACAAAAATGAGGAAACTTTCTAATCCAAACTATTTGCTGCGAAATATTTATTTAATATTTTATTTAGAAGAGGAGAAAATATAAAAATATAGTGAAATAGAATTTAGAAATTCGATTTGATCATGTTATTTAAAAATGAAAATATGATAGAAATTTTGTGTGTTTAAACCATTTTAGATTTTATCATTTTTCAAAAATATCATAGTTAACTTTTAAGTTCAAATAATATAAAAATTCTTTTTAATAAAAAGCTTGATTTTATTTTTATAACCAATAATTCATGACTTTAAGTTTGCTCAACCTCGAACACCATCTTAGTTAAAATCGAGCACAGTAATGATATTCGAATTTTTTTTTAAAGTGATAAGGCACTAAAAAACATAATGAAAATACCTTAATTGAATTCTGCTTTACACTTTCTCTAATTGACACTGAAACTTAGAAAAAGTTTTCAATCTACTAGGTATTTAAGAATATTTTTTCTCTTGTGGTTGAAGTACAACAACTTTTCAACTACGCCAAAAAAATATCAGAATCGTGTGAAATAAGAAGGAAAGAAGGTATGTTTTTCTCGTTTTGAAACGACTGAAGATTTGCTTCCTTAATAGACATACTTCCATTCCATGAAAAATGCAATAGGCGATGAATGGCGAGCTTATTATCTCTGAACCAATCTACTCTTACATTCTATCGCCAATAGAAAGAAGCACTTAAGGATTTACCATGAATAATTCATCACTCTTATTGTTACCAGATTTGTGCAAATACTTTCTTTTTTTATCGTTTGGCATAGTTGAAGAGTTGATCTACGAAACGAGAATCATTAGTTTGTATTTTATGTATTTTTTCTCTCATTTTGCAACAATGTTAAGCTTATAGAACCAAGGGTCCAAGGATATATTTTTGCAAGCTGTTGAAATGCTCTTTGGAACACTAATGCGTCGTATTAAAACCATTACAGATTCCACTCGATGAATTATGCCTACCACCATGCTAATGGCTCAACCGTTTGATGTTATTCCTTATAACTACATTTTGCCTCATTATCTGCTATTATTTGTTGATAATTTACAGGTTGTTATTAAAAAAAGTTCATAATATCAAAAAGATTTTTTTTGTCTAACTAATAAAATTTAAGAAAGTTAGAAGAAAATGTTAGAAATAACATGTACCAGAAAAAGTATTATTTAAGATTATTTAAATAATACATACCCTTAATCGAATTTTCAATACTTATGTAACACATAAATAATGTTTATTTCTCATTTTATGGCTAAATATGTTATATATGCTTACCTATGCAAAATTACTTTGCCACTGCTTCCAAACTTGTGCCATATTGCATTCTGTATTGCACAAAAATATTCTTTAAAATGTTATAGTCATGTAAAAAATGTTAATTGATCATTAATTTCTAAACAGTTGAAGCATTTATTCATTATTTATGCTTATTAAGATCATATAGCAATTACACTAAAATAAGGAATTTAACTAACAGAAATGAATAGCCATTGCTTTAACAAATCAGAAACAATGTTCGATAAAAATAAACTTGATGCTAAGGTGTGTTTAACTCCATAAAGTTCACTTTTATAAGTAAGACATGTCTAAGTCACTGAAAACTTCATACGTCTGTTATTTATTTTATGTTGCATTTTATTGAGTTTTTTCTTTTAAATTAAGCCATCTAAACTGTAAAAAGTTATCGAATTTCATTCAAAAAATTCTTATGAGTCATAATTTTAATCTTTTACTGATGAGTAAATCTAATCTTGTTTTAGTTTCTTATGTTTCTTGTTTAGTTTCCTTAGTTGCCTATACCATTTATTGGTATAGTAAATTGATCATAAAGTTCACATCATAAAGTACATCCTACAATTGATACTAAAGTACAATTGATCATAAAGTACATCCCAGTTTTTTTAAGTTTAATTATGTACTTTTCAATGTGCGTACTCTAAGTGTTTACTTACAGTGTATGGCTGTTGATTAATTATTATCTATTTTATTAAGATATATTATTCTCGTTTCGATGGTTGATACGGTGGATGCTAATAAATTTGATGCACTCTCTAGGCGACGCTGATTTCGTACGCCCAAAAGTAGATGAAAAAAAGATTCCAAATTTTATAAATTCAAACCTGTCCTAAATTTGATTGATTGGTCATGAATAAAACGTTGGCCAAAGATGTCTGCTGCACTTCTCTTAGCATTAGCTTGCAACGTATGCACGTTTGAGAAGTAGGAGGAATTTAAATTACGCGCACCAGTTTCTTGAGAAACGATGTTACACTTTCACAACTCCGAGTTCGTAGAGGTTGAAACACGATTTTAAAAGTCACAGCACACTCATCATTTAAACGTATCACTTTTCATATTAGTATTTGGCAACGGTGCGTCATTCAGTTTAGCATCCATCGATATCTTTCATCGTTATCGTTCTTAAAAACAGACGATTTCTGCCTGAGATTCTTCATGAGAAAATTCTCCCTCAAATAAGTTATTTGCAAACGACAAATATTTACTAAGAAATGGATATGAACTGGATATTGCGAATGTTGCATTTAACTGCATTTTCCTATTGGATTTCTTTGGTGAAATGTTACTAAGCTTAACTTCGTAAAATACATGTTAATCAAGGATTTTTATCTTATGCATTTTCTACAGTGCTTAGAGTGTACTAGTTAAAAAGAGAAACATTTTTTTCATTAAAGATAAATATAGTTCTAATTTATTCTACGAAAGTGAAATTAATTAAACTAACTTTTATAAGTATGAACTTATCATTTTATAATAAAACTGAGTATAACATTAATTTTTAATACTTAATTTAGGTCTAGAGTAATTATATTAGTTATCATAACTAAAATTTATATGAAATCATTGAAAGAATCTTAATCTTTTCTACTATCATTCTAATTGTAGACAAGTAACTTTCTCGAATAGTTACAAAAAATTAGAATTTTGCATATTTTTTTATAAATTCTCATAGAAATTTGAGAGTTATTTTTTCATGCAAAAACATTTCATTTTATGTAATCATTTGTCTTCAATTGCTCGATTTTTATTAGTTTTAAAAAATTACTAAAACTAAGTCTCTGTTTTTAATGTTCCTTTACGCCGCTAACTCTAACTTATATCTTCTTTTATAAATGTTAATATAGTCTTTAACATAAAAAAAATTTTATGTTCTTTATATGATCTTTAAATTTTTTGAGATTTATTTCAGATTTAATTGCTTTGCTTGATTAAAAATTCAGTTATTACACCAATTTTTAATATCTTTAATAAATATCAAACCATAGCCAATATCAAAAATTGTATAGATGTAGTGCGACATTAACAATTGCACCATTTCATAATTCTTTAAATATGATTAATGTTTAGTACTCTATTTTTACTTCCTATTTCTGAACCTTAAAAACAAAGACTTACGTTAAACAAAGATTGCTGTTACAAAACTTATAATTGAAATAATAGTACACTACTTCTCATTAATTTCAATAGAACCATGTTATTCACTGAAAGCACGCAAAATACTGTCCTTCAATGCAGTATTCACAGGCCACTTTTACTTATCATTAACATCTGTATTAAACATTACTCGTAAAAATAATAAAAATATCTTTTTTAACACATTTTCCACAAAATATTTTTTTAGGGAAAGTTTATAATGTCTGCATCAGAATGATCAAAATACTCGTGTGTTGTGTATCAAAATACTTGTTATAAACACCATGTTATTCATAAATAACGCATGAATTACCAATTAGTGATGTATAGTTTTAAATAATTTCTTAAGGAATATATGTGCTTTTAGAAAATTTATATCATCGCTTCAACATTTCAAAGTTCATTTTATTACACTTACAAACCACTTTTGTTACAAAAGTTTTTAATAGTCAAAGAACTTAAAGGTAGCTTTTAATACTATTTTACCAATTCATTGAAATTTTAATGCATCACATAATAAGAAAATTTTCCGAAAAACTTTATTTCTTCGGTCAAATTATAAAGGGTTTAAGAATAACAATCAATTACACTCCTGACGAAATTTGTAAACAAACAAAATAGACAATAGGTTTGTATTCAATATTCCTAATCAATTCCGTTTTTGTTAATAGAGGTAAATTTTGACAGATGGGTCAACTTAACAGATTTCACTGGAAAAAATATTAAAAGACAAAATCATTTGTGGGAGGTATTCCAATGCAATTGGAATAATATTGAGTTCAAAAGTTTGAACAAACTAGCCAAAAAAATCCCCCGAATGTGTGAGGCAGTAATTATTTCTTAAGAGAATTAATTTGTTGTTACTTGAGAAGTTTTGAGATAAAATTTTGTTGTTAACTCTAAAGTGCATAATATAATTTGATTTTAAAAAAAAGTAAATATCATCAATGAATGCAGGAGGTTAATACTTTGTGCATCTATTGAAAAACTTAGGTATATTGAAATTAGTGAGCGGTAGTGTATCTAGGTAAAAATTCACCTTTTGCACAATTTATTCTACTTGTGTATTTTTGTTTTAAAAAATATGTCTATTGTCAAAATCAATTTAACTCAGGCTGTAGTGGTATACTCAAAATAGAATAGAATATAAGTATGAATAATTTACTCTCTTCCTATTACGAAATTAATGGTTGGATTATGTTAAAGTAATAATTTCTTATAAAGCACAGTGTTTTTTTTTTTTTTTTTTTTAAATTCGCTATTTTGCTATGTCACTTTTTGGTAATTTATTCAAATGATAAAAATGAATCCAGATGATTACGAAAAAACTAATAAAAAAAATTAGAATTTGTTAGCACTTCGGTTTGATAAAAAAATAATTTTAGTTTTCGAACTACTTATGAAATTATGATCGTTTTCTTTGTACTATGTTTTGTTGCAGGATAAAAAAAAAGTAGCCATTTTTTCCCCGAAGTTCTGTTTCTCTCCACTACAGCCTTTGCTAAAATACTTATTTATTCATATCAAAGAAAATTGGTTTACTGTTCATTACCTGTTCATTTACTGTTTATATATATGTATTAAAACTCTTTTTCCTATTGGAATGATCATTTCCACGCGTAGAAACTTTTTTTGAAATAATGCGACAAAGCTCCATCGAAGAATTATGCATTTCAGTACTCACGCGTAATTATTCTACTTCGCAAGCAAAACAAAATAATACAAAAGTAAAAACAAAATTGAAAAGCTACATTTCCTAACAGTTAATGCGAATCAAAAGTAATTGATTCTACTTTTTGGCGTAAATTACGCTATAACTGAACAGTTTTACTTGTTTTGGTTTTAGTGAAGCATAGAACGTAATAAAAACCTTTAATTTAGGTTGCTTGATGTTTAGAACAATCTGTGTTTAAACTGACGCCATTTGTCAGTTATAATTTTGGCAGGAGTGGGACCAGTCATTTCAAAAATTCGTGCTGTGACTTTTGGACTAAAAATTTCTAACCCTAACGAAATCGGAACTCTTCAAAGTGGTACGCGTGACTTATAGGAGAAGTGTCACAGAACTTTGGCCAACGGGTAATTAATTGATTCAAATCGTCTGCGTCTCCTCCTGTTGCCAAAAAAAGCCTTATAAACTTTAGGCCCTACATTTTAGAACTTGCGTCTACAATATGCTTACTTTGCTGAAAACTATGTGTTAAGAATATCTCTTACCGAAAGGGTATGATAGTTTTCAAAATAAACAAATGAAAGAAAATACACTGTACACGTATTTTTTGACAATTAGTTATTGGGAGCTATAGTGTCGTTACATGATGTGTGCTTCATCGCAGTTTTATCCTTTATTATATTGATGTTCACTAACAATGTGTAAAGTTTTTTAACACTTTATAATCTATGTGTGTTTAAAATATTTTGCAGTTCATATTATTATGTTTCTTTGTTGTACCTGTTTTGTGCACTAATCACTTTAAATTGTTTATACTATTCAACTAAAACACATTTAAAAAAAATGAAAAGTGATTTTATATTCGTCATATTGTTTTAACTTTATATTTGAATATGTAACTTTAATGTTGGTTGCTGAAATCTTTCGATACTTTGTTAATGCACATGCCACTCGGTAAATGCTTTCTTAATACGTTTTGAAATACTAAATATTAAAAAATATTTAGCTGAAAATTTTTATCATTTGTTACCGAATAAAAAAGTTATTAAATCTTTTTTTATTGTAACTCTTAATACTAAATAAACAAATGAATACTCTTGAATATTAATTCTTTTATTTGATCAACCAATTTTGAATTTTCTAAATTAATAATTTTTTAATTAATTATATTACTAATACCTCACATTCGAAATTGTAATTTAAGAGGTCTTTAGTCCGTAATATGTGTTTAACAGCTTTATTTATTTTTTAAAAAATACATGTATTTATATTTTTTTCTCATTTAAAAAACTTAAATACTTTTATAACATAATTTAAATTACTTTTTTGCGTTTAATATCCATTATTTAAATTTTGGAAATCGAAGAATTATATTTAATTCTAAAAATCTATTTCAAAAATAAAACTTAAAATAAAACTTTTTATCCTAAACATTATAACCTTTTCCAAATCATATTTCTATATCGGCACTTTTTTTAAAACTAAAATCAATTATTGTGATTTATTTTTCTTATGGCATAATTTACGAGGGAGGATTTTTCAGCAGCAAAACCTCTAACCCATAATTGATAAGTAAGCAACCAACCTAAAAATCTTATAAGTAAAATTATTTAAAATAAAGGAAAAAAAGATTTTTTGATGAAAAAAACTTTTTTATTTACTTCCAAGCATTTTATATCTTGAATTTTTTTTATTTTAATTTTGATCATGTGCCATTTAATATGTGATTTTTGATTTGTAAATTCTTTGAATAAAATAATGAAATTAAATTTCTCTACTTTTTTGTACATTTTTTTACATTTAACTCCTAGTTTCACAAATTTCACAAAAACTTAACATTTTAATTTATAAATTATATTTAAATGAAAAAAGAACACTTCAAGAAAACAAATATTTAAAATAGTTGCTTCTATAAGCTGCAAAAGATTTAGTTTCCTTTCTGAAGCTTTCGCTATTTTCTCTTTTTAGTTAAAACTACTAACTCATTTACTTAACAATTTCATAAAATAGAATTTACGTATATTTTTCGTATAATTTCTTTCATTAAGTCGAATAATTTTTTTTTTATCTTTAATTCATTTTGATACTTAATTTCTCTTCACCTATTTTTTTTAATCTATGTATCTTTTAACTTTATAAAGAAAGATTCGTATTAAGGATAAAAGGAATCGTTTTAAGGATAAAAGGAATAATCTTTTACAGACTCAAAATTTATGAAAATTTATTACTTATTAGCTTTTATTGCTCTTGTTTAATGCACTCACTTCCAAAAGATTAATACGAGGAGGAAAATTTTAATTTCTGAAAGCCAATCTACATTAGAGTAGTTACGATTCGTTACAGATGTAAAAGGTAATATGAAAATATGAAAGATAACAGCGAATCACGGTTTCGTGTCAAAAAAATATGCAACTAAGTAAAATAACAGCCAATAACTGTTTCGTGCGAAGAAACATGCAACCATGTAAGATAACAGCCAATCACGGTTTCTGGTCAAGAAACATGCAACCATGTAAAATTGCAGCCAATAACTGTTTCGTGCCAAGAAACATGCAACCAGGTAAGATAACGGCCAATCACGGTTTCGGGTCAAGAAACATGCAACTATGTAAAATAACAGCCAATAACTGTTTCGGGTCAAGAAACATGCAACCATGTAAGATAACAGCCAATCACGGTTTCGGGTCAAGAAATATTCAAATATGTAAGATAACAACAAATCACGGTTTCGTGTCAAAAAAAATATGCAACTATGTAAAATAACAGCCAATAACTGTTTCGTGCCAAGAAACATGCAACCATGTAAGATAACAGTCAATCACGGTTTCGGATCCAGAAACATGCAACTATGTAAAATAACAGCCAATAACTGTTTCGTGCCAAGAAACATGCAACCATGTAAGATAACAGCCAATCACGGTTTCTGGTCAAGAAACATGCAACCATGTAAAATTGCAGCCAATAACTGTTTCGTACCAAGAAACATGCAACCATGTAAGATAACACCCAATCACGGTTTCGGGTCAAGAAATATTCAAATATGTAAGATAACAACAAATCACGGTTTTGTGTTAAGAAATATGCAAATATGTATGATAACAACCAATCGAGGCTCCGAATCAAGAAATATGCAAAATCATGCAATTAGTATATGAATCTGGCACAGTGAACGCTTACATGAGTTACATTAAACAGAAAATAAAAGATATTGAGAACATCCTTACAGTTAATTTTCCTTTGTTACAAACTGTTTCATTGGTTTCCAAAAGGCGAATGGAAGATTCTGAACGCTGATGTGCAGTCGAATGTATTGAAGTATGACATTATTTTGTCACAAACGTTGCTATTTTCTTCGGCGTCCATCATTCCGTCCTTCCATAATTATGGAAATAATTCCAAACCTGCCAAACAGTTACCTAAAGACATGCAGCCGGTCGTCCGAAGTTTACGACTTCCCAATAGCCGCATAAAATCGATATATTTCTGTTGTCGTCAAGAGTTATTGATGCGTTACTACATAATTTTTTTTTAAATGTTATTAAAAATACTGTAATTTTTACTCATATTTCTAAAAATACGTATTATTACAACAATACCGCTGAAATAAATCTGATAACTAAATTTGTTAAATTTTGCCAAAACTTCCACTTCTACTTTTGTCTACTTTTTTATATATTTTTAAATCAGCCATCTTTACATATTTTCAATTTATTATTTGCTTATAGAGGCTGTTTGGTAATCACACCTCTAATGTGTATTTTCATAATTCCTATCGAAATTGAAATAAGAAGCGTACATAATATGGCTCGTAAACTGTTATCAAGTGAAATAAAAAAAAATTATTAAAATTTAACTAGTGACTATTAAAAAGCATCGGGATTGAAAATTTCAAAACTAGATTGATTTTCAGAGGAAAGTGGAGGAAGCTTCAAATTGACTGAAGTAGATCTTTCACTTTAAAAACTTAAAGCTTCATTGGTAATAAAACTGTTTAATGTGTTTAAATCCCTTCCCTCAATAGTGATTCGTCATATTTTAATAAGGATTTCGTTTTTCTCCACCTAAATACTTATATTGATTAAATAAATAGTTGTTATTATGGCTAAATAACGCTCATTTTAAATATTATTAGTTACATTTAAAACAATAAATATGTCTCACTTATATCCACTATTTGTTTACATTGGAAAATTAGAAAAGGAGTTCAAAATTTGAACTTTGTACAAGAATTTCATTTGAACTTGAATTAAATTACTGTCAAGATGGCGATTTTCGTGTAAAGCAAATATAGGCTAATTTCACTCAGCAAGTCATCCACGAAAGGTGAATTTGTCCCAGTTCTTGATCCAGAAGTTGTATTATGAGTTGAGTTCAAACTTACAAGGTAACGATTTTGGACATTGATATGGCCAATATGAATTGGCTTTTCAGCACCGATGATAAAATATCAAAGTTAATATTCCAATTTTGAAAAGCGTAAAAGAAGGGAGAAAATTGTCAGCCTCAAAAAAAGTCAAACACATGCAAAAATGAGTTGTCCAAGCAAGTAAATAAATATTTTTGAGCTTTTCGCAAACTTGTCTAAAAGTATTTGAAACGATGGAAGGAAAAATAAAGCACTTTTAAAATGCTTCTTTTGACTCTTCCCCTGAATAAAAGCCTCAGCAAACGAAAAACGTTTTGCCACCATTATCGGCATCCAAAGGACAGTAGTTGAGCCCTTCCGAAAAACCCATTTCAGAAAGTATTCGATTCATGAAATCAAAGTCTTGACATATGCATCACTAGTGAAGAATAATTATGAGGATTAATTGAAACTTGAAATAACTTTATTACTTTTTTTTTTATATATATAACCGTCGTTGAACAGTCGACCCAATTTTTGGGGCTTACGGCTATCAATGTTCAACTCTATAGCCTTGCAATTTTGAACCCTATCCAGAAGACAAGGAACTCCTGGATCAAGTATTGAGAGAAATTCACCTTCATAGAGGATTTTTGGGTGGAATTAACCTGCATTTGCGTTACATGGAGAGGAAACCTGCGATGCGAGCCGGATGAGGAATTCGTATCAACCAGCTTTAGCTGAGATTCGAACCTGGAGGCAAACGATCTTTCCCCTGAGCAACCACGGCAAAACCTTATTACTTTATTTCATTTAATAATGGTCGTTGAACTGCTGACCCAATTTTCTTGTGGTTTACGACTACTAATGTTCAACTCCGTAACCTTGTAACTTTGAATCCAATCCAGAAGACAAGGGAACTCCTGGATCGAGTATTGGGAGAAATTTGCTATAGTGGAGGACTTTTCGATGGAGCTAACCAGCATTTGCGTTACATAAAGAGGAAGATCACGAGAACCTCCCATGGTTAGACAAACGGCAAGGGGACTCTAACCGTCTACCATTGAGGATGTTTCACGTCAGCACTGTAATCGGTGCAAGCCGGATTCGGAATTAGTATCGACTGGGATTCGAACCCAGTTCGCCTTATTAGAAGGCGAACGCTCTATCCCCTGAGCCATCGCGGCTCAACCTTATTACTTTGCCCAAAATCAAATTATTCACCGTATTTAATTTTCATCACACCTCTTAAGAAAAATAGAACAAGGTATGGAAGCTAAAATAGTGCGCCAAATACAAACGACGCTACGTGCACGATGTAACAAAACCAAACTGTTGTAAACTGAGTGTCACGAAGAAAAAAAAGAGAAAATCACTTATATGCTCTGAAGCTCTTGAAATATGCAAAGTAATATCCATAATTGCATAAAACACAGATTTGGTTAAATGCAGTTTCAACAAAAAAAAATGATATAAAGCATGAAAGAAAAACGAAAATCGAGCAAAAGAAAATTGAAATAGTTTCCTTAAAATAAAAGTGAAGACTACTCCTTCTGCTCTCTGTAGTGTTAAGGTTACAAAAATTGGATTTGTAATGAGAGTTGCGTCTATTCCAAGTAATTATTTTCTTAGCAATTTGAACTAATAAAAGAGTACAGTTTCAAATAAGGAACTTTTTGTGGTTAGATCTACACGAAATCTTTTTAAGAATATAAAATAATTTTAGTAGACACACACACACAAACACGCAAACCCTATATAATACCCGATTCAATTGTACAGTTCAATTATCGAGAAGGAGTTATTCATTTTGCTACATATCTGTTACCTGATTCTGAAACTTAATCTTCTATGCTGATTCCATAATGAATAAAATCTTAGAAAAACACTTAATCTTTTGCCCACATTTTCCCAACGATATTTTTTATGCCCAATCAATTTAGCCAAATGAAAATTGTGTATGAGCATTTGTTTCAAGGTATTTTGATCAGATTTCGTCGTCTTACTTTTTTCCTATTGTATTTATTTAATGAGAAACTGTGAATTAGAAACATCAATAATATATATAACAATATCTGTTTAAACACATTTAACCACATGCGTTTGTCATTTTTTTAACTAATTTTCCCATAAAACTAACTTATCCGTTGTTGTTTCGCCTTTCAATTCCTCAGGATACACATATTTTCGCCAATTATATGCAAATTTTTAGCTAATTTGGAAATGACGATAGTAATAATAATAAAATTTATAAGGTCACTTATTCCAGTCATCTATGACCCCAAAAGTTCATTTCCATACAAGTAATATTCCCCGAGATTCTAAGTGGATTTTGGCTAAGTTTAAACAAACACAAAAAACAAAAAAGTATTATAATCACCAAATATAGGTGCATTCTTAGTTAATTTTGATGCAGAGGTAGTAAAAATAACGCTAAAAGTTATTAGAAAATTTATTCACGCTATTTATGGCACGCAAAACTCATACCACTATAAGTAATAGCCGAATATGTGTTTACCTGGAATTTGCTTAAGTTAGCATAAACATTGGGCCAGGTGATATATTATAATCGCAAATTTTATATTATTTTAGGAAAATATTATAAGCAAATTTTAAGAAAATATTATAATCGTCAAATATAGGTGCATTTTTAGTTAATTTTGATACAGAGGTAGTAAAAATAGCACTGAATGTTATTAGAAAATTTATTCACGCTATCTATGGCAAGCAAAACTCATCCCAATATGAGTAATAGCCGAATATGCTCCGTGTTTACCTGGAATTTTTTGCTTAAATTGGCGTAAACATTGGGCCAGGTGATGCATTATAACCCCAAATTTTATATTATTTTAAGAAAATATTATAAGCAGATTTTAAAAAAATATTATAATCACCAAATATAGGTGCATTTTTAGTTAATTTTGATACAGAGGTAGTAAAAATAACGCTAAAATTTGTTACACAATTTATTCACGCTATCTATGGCACGCAAAACTCATAAGTAATAAGTAATAGCCGAATATTGGAATATATAAGTAATAGCCGAATATGCTCGGTGTTTACCTGGAATTTGCTTAAGTTAGCATAAACTTTGGGCCAGGTGATATATTATAATCACAAATTTTATATTATTTTAAGAAAATATTATAATCGCCAAATATAGGTGCATTTTTAGTTAATTTTGATACAGAGGTAGTAAAAATAACACTAAAATTTGTTAGAAAATTTATTCACGCTATCTATGCCACGCAAAACTCATCCCAATATAAGTAATAGTCGAATATGCCCCGTGTTTACCTGGAATTTGCTTAAGTTGGCATAAACATGGGGCCAGGTGAATAAACTTTCTCGAAACAAGAGGTGCGATTTCATCTATGGAGCCTCAATATTGTACGTAAGATACTAGGGGTGGGAAAGTAGAGATAAATCGATCGGGGCTGGTGCCACTCGAAAACTCTCAGTCGCGACATCTTTGCTCCAGTACCTCCTCTTATCCCTCCCACACCTCTAACGCTCCCTTTGTTTTATCAATTTTCCAAGAGCGAAAATCTCTTCGAGACACTACAATGCAGAACAGTAATCAATCAGGCAAGGCAAAATTCAATTTTCAGCTAAGACTGTTGCTGATTTCGATTTTCGGAATGAAAATTTTGCTGATCTAAGTGATAAGTCATGTTCTCCGCTTTTTCAACTTTGAAAAGTTGATACACTGCTTTAATTTTTGGCCTTTTTTTCGTCTTGGAATTTCATTATGACTAAGAATATATTTGCTTTGTTTTAAGACATTTTTAGGGTGAATACCACTTTAACTATTAATTAGCTTCAAATTAAGCACACTTTTAACTTTATTTTAAGACTGACTAAAATCCCGTTAATAGTTTGAATACTGAAAAAAAAAGTAAATAACCACTAAATCAACATTTAAAAAACCATGCACAAAACGGAGAGGCATATATTGACATGATGGATAGCGCTAGAGTAATTTAGGTTGTTTTTCATTTATTATTATTATTTGATATCGTCCTCGGTGACTTTACGTTATTTGATTAAGGAAAACACATTTTTAGAATTTCATCTCATCAGAATATGGATTGAGTACATTCATTTGGCACACTGTTATTGCTCGGTGCCAATTCATGATCGGCGATGTTTACACAATAGAAAATTTGTTTCGGTACTTATCCCTTTTGTGGGACCATTAAAAAATTTGCAAAATAAATTGCCTATATTAGATACCTTGGTACTATTTTTAAATATCGTTATTAATATATTTGGTTTTAAAACAACACCTATTACCACACTACCAGTAACACCTAACGCTTAAACTAATTAAACATCATTGGAGTAAATAATAGCGTTACAATTTTATTGCGGGTTCCCCATAGAAATAGTATAAAACTTGCCTATTAATAGTATAACACCTTAGAAGTATAGAAATAGTATAACACCTTAGTATAAAACTTGTATTTATTTTATTTTTTTCAATTACCGTAGATTTTAAATTTTTTGTTTATAGAAACGCCTTTTTAATGCTTAACTGTCAGCAAAATAATCTAACTTTAAACGTTGCTAATTTTATGATGTTGTTGGCATATGCTACCACGTATACATTGGTCCTTCAATTTTTTATTTTATAACAGTCGTTGAACAGCCGACGCAATTTTTCTGGTTTACGACTACCAATGTTCAACTCCATAACCTTGCAATTTAAAACCCAATCCAGAAGACGAGGAAACACCTGGATCAAGTATTGGGAGAAATTTGCAATCGTGGAGAACTTTTTGATAGAACCAATCCGCATTTGCGTTATATGGAGAGGAAAACCACAAAAACCTCCCATGGTTAGCCTGATGGCAAGAGACTCTAACCCATGATCCGCCTACACTGAGGATATATTACGTCAACACTGTGGTCGGTGAAATCCGGATACATTGGTCATTGAGCATATCTGACAGATCAAATAAAAATAATTAAGTAAAGAACTTTCAATAAACTTCTTTTTTAATTTAAAAAAACTAAACGCTAGCTAACAGCATCATTGGTGTAATTTTTTAAAATAAAGTTTTTACTTTAAAAAGTTTTACATATTATTCACAATTCTAAATTTCAGTGTTTATAGACAATTAAGTCTTTATTCTTAGATGAAATCGTAAAATGCACTAAAACGAAAGAGAAGGGTGAGAAAATGAAGGATATATATATATATATATATATATATATATATATATATATATATATATATATATATATATATATATATATATATATATATATATATATATATATATATATATATATATATATATATATATATATATATATATATATATATATATATATATATATATATATATATATATATATATATATAATAACAGGGCTACATCTCTGTTATCATTGGTGTATTCATATTAAGAAATGCAGTCAAAACCATAATAAGTTATCAAAAAGTTTATTAATAGGTATGCTGGTGGTTATAACAGTTCACATCCGCCCTCCTCAAAGGAGGGGGTGTGGACGCAACTCCGGATAGTTCACACAGATGTTTTGTGGAACATGTTATTCAGCAAGAGACATGCGAAAACAATCTGTCCCGCATTAAATAGTACAGAGATTGGTGTAATTAGGTTACAGTCGTACATGTCATTGTAACTCTACGCACTATGGAAAATCATTTAATGCTTCCTAATATGGAAGTGAAAGAGGAACAAGATTCTAAAAATAACTCCTCCTTTCAAATATAAATCTAATTATTATTCAATGGTATGTTTTCAGCCTTGAATTCCCAAAATAGAATAGCTCTACGCCTACTCTTTAACAAAGACATTTTATAATACCGAAAGACCGAAAGAGTTTTAATTCTTTTATTAATACAAAAGTATTTATTATTTTTATATTACACACACACACACATGTATATATATATATATATATATATATATATATATATATATATATATATATATATATATATATATATATATATATATCTGTTCTCAGCTCTGTTTTTTTTTTCTTCTACTCCTTGCAAACTCAAAAATGTTCATAATATCGAAATTGTTTTGTATTTACATGCACGCATACGTGCGTGCGTTTTACACATTAAAGATATTACAACTCTTGAATAATAAAATGAAATGTGACAAACCTCATTTTCTCCACATGGCTGAATGCACAGAGGAGAAACGGTTTTACAGAGTCTCGGAGGAAGGAGAAGGGGGAGAAATCACTATCGAAAAACGAGGGTTTTCAAATTGTCGCATTGTGTTCATTCACTTAAACCCCAAAACTCTTCAAATGAACTTGAAAGCTCTTCAACTGGACATGAAAGCACTTCGATTGAACTTGAAAAGTTCTTCAATTGGAATGTAAAGAAATAGTTCGTCTTTTTAAAATTCTCGTTGAAACTCCAAAGCGTTTGCCGTGCTCAAACGTTTGCTCTCACAAATTCTTTTACATAATACCTCTAATTCTTAATAAGTTTTTTTTTAAGAATCACTCATAATTGCTTTAACTTTTACTTACTATACTAGCTAAATACCCATCCTTCGTACGGGGTAAAATAATTTCACAACCAATAAATCAATTCTGGACAACACTAATGAAATCATGCACAAAATTGAAAGTCATGTACCAACACAATTATTGTACCTAAAACAATTGCACGCACATTTATTTATTATTCTTATTTGTACTTATTCGTGGCTTTTCATTATTAGATTAAGCAAAACACGTTTTTAACACTTCATCTCATCAAAATTCAGTAGCTTTTGGAATGCTGTTCGTTCTCGTGGTTAACTCCCGATGATCACTTATATATCAGCATAATAACAAAATTACCATAATAGCAAAAATGCTTATTACCAAAGTTATTTCAGCACCATTGGCGTCAATAATCCCTAGCAACAAAATAACTTAGGCCCTCATTGGACCAATATTCACGAATCTTGGCTCAATAACGTTTCAAAGGGCCGTTATTTTTCCGATATTGACCCTATATAGAATTGTCCTATTTACCCGTTATTTTACAATCACTTCACGATCCATATCGGCCCTATATAGAATTGTCAGATTCACCCGATATTTTATAGTCATTATTATCATTAAGCCTATTTTGGTTGTATATAGGTCGATATTGGCCCTATATAGGATGTAGATAAATATAGATAACCCAATATTGGTCCCTCTATATATGTTCATATAGGACCGATATCGAGCCAATTTTGAGCCCAATTGGGGCCAAGATAAAATTGTTGCTAGGGATAGTATCGCGATTTTTTGTAATCCTTCTGGACGAATTAGTAGAAAAATAATTTAACATAGACGCCAATAATAGCATGATAATTTGTTACGTTTTGCCTTAACGAACTAAACCCATTTTCCCATTAATTTTGCTTTTCAGTACATGGTTTATAATTTTATTTCAAATACCATTGATATTAAAATATTTAGTTTTATAGATATAAGTTTTTGAAAGGTCTAATTAAGTATAAAAAATTAAACACGCGTTTTCATATTACTTAAGGAATACTAATTTGATAACATAGTTTTCCTATGCTACCATACTCACCACGATCATTGAGTTTATCAGACACATAAAATATTAAAAAATAATTAATTATCTTAAACCGTGTAAAAAACTCCTTTTTTTATTAAAGAGAGTTAAAAGCCGGCAAGCTTTAATGACGCTATCAGTTCGGGAGTAAACAGTGCGTACGCGTCGCCATTGCATGCATTTGTAGCAGCTCCAGTGTTCATGATTATTGTCATTCTTTTTACAAAGTTTAGCCTTGTAGAATGGCAACGCCGGTGTAAAGAAAAAAAATAAAAGTTTGTTTTGTTTGATGATTCGAAATTATTATTTCTATTTTCCTTGAATTCTAATATGCTAAAGTCATCATATAATATTATTTTATCTTTATAATATTTTCCGTATACCACAACAATAATAAGCAAGCTATACATTGCTATGGCAACCGTTGCTGTTTAATAATTTTTCGATTTTTTTTTTTTCGTTTTGTTTTTAAAGTTCATTATGCATTTATATTTTGGTGAGTTACCTCTTGGAATGTCGGACATACAAAATATACTACTAAAATTGTCCATAAAGATAATTTCATCCCTTGAACGATGTTTGAATTTGCTTGTTTATTTAAGGATCAGAAATCTAATCTACAGTTCAGATGGTCCGTGTAGCTCAAAGTGTGTTTTAAGCTCAAGGTGTGTTCTCATTCACTGCAGCTTTTTTTATTTGATTTTGCATTTTAGATATGTCGAAAACTCAAAAACGATTTTTAAATCTTCGCCATCTAAGCATTAAGCTAAAATAGTCACTTCAATAAACAATGCAAAATTTGATAGCTCATAAACTATTTAAATCAAAAACTAATACATAATTTAACGAGTTCACAAATTTATGTAAGTCCATTTTTGATGTATGTAAACCCGAAGAAGTAGAAGATTTTATAGGGGAAAAAGAAAATATTGATGATATTATGGACGAATTATTGATAATTAATTGTGGTAAAATCCTAGAATAGCCCACCTCTTAGCGACTTTTTGAAATCTCGCCAAGTCGGCGATCATTACTGGGATCAACAATGCTTTTCTATTATTAAAAATTAAATTTTGATTCATACACCATTTAATCACCACTCTCTTATTTTTTGCATTCAATAAAGTTAAAAATTCTCTCGTCCATTTAAAAAATTTAGTAAGTTTACCTGCGTAAAAAAATTTCTTTGATAATCTATATGGATTTAGAAGCATGCGAGTAATGTTGATTTTCGAAACTTCCAACTAATTTTCATTAATTAACCAACTAATTTAATAATAAAAAAAATCAAAGAGAAAGAAAAAATTTAAAAAACATTTCTTCATTTCCGAAAACTCAAGTTGCTTGTTTATAAGACTGTATACGGACTTATTATATATTTCCTCCATTTAAAACATTATTTAAAAAAATTAATTGCAAATTTTTTGCAGCATTTTTTTCTTATAATTTTCATTTACCCTATATGTTTTAATTTTATTGTACACATGTTAGATTAAACCTAAATATTACAATAGTAGTCTCTATCTAACAAAACAAGTCGTAATTAAACTTAGAACACCAAAAACAGCAGTTGCTGTGAATGCAGTTTTTTAATATAATGCTTGAAAATACGTAATTTATGGCTATGTATATTTTATGTAAAATAAGCTTAAAGACTGTAACTATTCCACAATAATATCAACAAACCACTTGTCAGCTCCCATTAGTCTTTATCTTATAGTTTTTCTTAGCAAGTCGTCATTTAACTTAGAACACCTATAACAGCGGTTGGGTGATTGCAGCTTTTTAATACAGCTTATGGAAATATGAAATTTATGGATAGGTATATATTTTATGGAAATAGACTTAAAAAACTGTAACTATTCAGCAATAATACCAACAAACCATTTGTCAGCTCCAATCTTTTAGTTTAAAAAACCTCTATGTCACCATCAACTAGATCAGTTATTTTCTTCAAGGTCATCTTGTCTGCCATCTACCTTTTTGATGCCTGGAATTCATCTTTCCTAGAAATCCCCCCCAATCGATATTACCTGACGAAGCGATTTCTAAACCATATATTTCCAACCGTGAAAAAAGTAATTGTAATAAAAAAAAAAAATCTTTACCTGCTGCTCCGCCTCGGTATTTCGAAGTTATTTTTATTGCCTGGCAGCATTTCGCAGCTTGAAATCATTTATTTGAAGTGATGTATGAAGTCGTACAGGCGTTAATAAAATCATCAATTAATAATTTCTTTAGTTCTGAAATGGTTTAAAGAAAATGGTTAGGAAGTCGTTTTTATATACAACAGCTCTTACGATGATTAATTCTTCAACAAAGACTTTCATTTATCGAAAAGAAATGTAACCCAGTTTTGTAAGAAAATTGTTGTGAAAGTGTTTTTGCTCGAATGAAATTGAACATATTATTTATACTCGATCAATTTATACTAGAATTGAAGCAAAAAGTATTTGGAAGAAAAAAAAATTTGATAAAAAATTTTAAAAGTCTAGGAGCTCACTTACCCTTATCATTCCTTCGCATTCCTCAATATTTCTTTCTAAGCTGTTGTTTACGAAATACAAATAAATCTCGTTAATTAATTATAATTATCAATTAATAAATCTTGTTAATTAATTATAATTGTTAATTATTAAATCTTGTTAATTAAGTTTAATTATTAATTAATAAATCTTGTTAATTAAGTATAATTATTAATTAATAAATTTTGTTAATTAAATTTTATTTAGGAAATATTTTTATCAGTAAAAGTATAATTTGTTTATAAAAATTTAATTCAAACTTTTATTTAATGTATACTGTAAAAAATGCTGGTGTATAGTTGCCACCATTTTTGGTATTCGAGTAAACTAAAAATTTTTACATGGCGTGTATTCAAGCTTTTATTTACGTCGTCACAGTTATAGCTTTGCTTATTTAATTATTAATTTCTTGTTTGTTTGTTTACTAACAACACATATTTTTTTGCGCATTGGAATCAATTTAATGCTTTCATTGCAAAAACATTTCGTTTAAAAAAACAAGCATATTTTTAATAATATATTCTCACTAATTCTATCAGACAATTATTTTTAATATTATTTTTAGCACGTTAACTATAGTTCTGTGTACTTAAAAATGTGCTTAGTTTACTTTTAAAAATGGTGGAAACTATAAACCGAAATTTTTTACTGTGTAGTTTGTACTTCATATTTTATGTAATTTTGAATCCAAATATCACACAAACTCACCAAAGGTTAAGAAAACTGAGATGAGCACTTAACCGCATGTAAGAAATCCAGTTTGTTTAGCGAGGAAGAAATAAGTTTTTAACCGCTAAATGGCTAAATCTTATTAAAGCGTAGAATAAAACTATATGTTTGACAAAGAGAGAGAGAGAGAAAACTATTTACCAATATACTATGCGAATCGCGGATAGACTCGTGATCTTTAATAGTTTAAACCTATTCAATGAATTTACTTGCCCAATTTATAACAATTACTTTTATCATATTCAAATAATGCAAAATATTTCTAGACATTCACTCAAAATTCAAAATTTTAAATAAACTTGCTTTGCTTATTTTTATATACAAACTAAAGTTTTAGTCTTTCTGAAAATTTCATTCCAAAACAATAACTTTCTTTAACTTCAATATGAAGGGTGTAACAAACCAAATGGTCAGAACTATATAACTTTCACAGTTTAATATGGGGTAAAAAAAAACTGCGAAAGATTACCTGCTTGAAAAAAGGTGGAAAATACAGCAACGAATCTTTATTACTACAAGTTTTACAAGAAATACTGAAACGAGTGATTATCATATGAAATGCAGACATCATATCGGTGACAGAATGAATCATGCAGATTTCACAAGATATGTAACATTTCTGCATATCTGATTCTAACATATCTGCAGCTGTGACGCTTAAGGATACTATATTCTCTGATGATTCAACGGATGTCTCGTTAAGAACTCCATATAGAGATCCTCCAAGAAAAAATCTACGTAGAAAAGATCTGGAAGGCCAAGAGACCTACCCACTACCATCAATCTATCTGCTCAGAAGGACAATGCCCTGGTACTTTTATCAAGTTTGCGCTTATTCGTGACTCATCCTTTGCCTTGCGCCCCCACATTGTATACCTAAACAGTTAATAATTCTGGAACTAATTATCTAATGTTTTATTGTTATTCTGTTGTTTATTTCGAAAGCTCTACTCGTATCACCTTGTGCAATGTGACCTTCAGTTTTATTACACACACACCCTGTATATTCTTGCTACGCCGAACGGCCTGTGTAGAGGTCAGGAAACTGGTCTTGCATCAGAAAGGTTCTGGGTTCAAATCCCGGGAAACGCATGGATGTTCTTTCATTCTTTCTGTACTATTTGACTTTACTGTGGGAGCAACGTTGGCCCACCTAATATGGTGCCCCTGGAAAAGTGGCCAATAAATCTGTCCTTCAGATGCCTGTATGACGTAGGTCATTCCCCAGGTGGGTATTGGAAGAAAAAATTCTTGATATTATATAAAAAGATACTCATCCTTTCCGGAGAGGAGGAAAAAAACTTACAATCACAGTACCTAAGTCAGTAAATTTGGCACCTATTACCAAAGTACCTATTATCATAATAAGAGTAGTGCATATTATCACAACTAATTAAACAACTCTGATATCAATCACATTTTGGCGATTGTAGAATCGTATAAGTAGGTAGATATATAAATATTGCAACTCAAATAATTACTAGATTACAAAATTAGTTTTATTTTTCCATTTTTCTAAATTTGCCATTTTCAACAGTTATTTTCAATATTAAATGCGTGTAAGCTACACTTTATATTAAAATCATTATTTTACGCTAGTTTTAAAATTAAACAGATATATTTCCCAAAAAATCGTTCTGCAATTTTATATATATAACTTTTCAATTCATACATTGAAATTTATTTTGCATTACCTCAAAAAAAAAATCGTTTATGCAATCTATTTTACTATCATAAAATAAGCAATAATTCCAAGCTACCAAGAAAATCTTTCAAAAGCCGTGCTCTCAGATTTCGAGTTGACAGAGACCACTATCAGAATTTTCCACTCATGCAGGTAATGTTATCAAGGAAATTTCCATTTTCGAACGAATGGGACTTCTGTAACCTTCAAGCTTATCGAAAGAGCAACTACTAGCGAAACTTAATGGGTTAATAAGTCCTTTTAAAATCTGACAATGGTTGACATATTCATATCGCTTTTCTGTCAAAATCCAATAATATTGTTATCTCAGCCTCAACACCTAATTTAAAGTCCTCCAAAACATTGATTAAAATATTCATTCAGTATAAAGAATATCAATCTATGAAATGGAACAAATTGAGTTCTGCTAATTTTTAATATTTATTTCTGTATTACAGTTTAATTTATGTTTCACTTTCTCCAAGCTAATTGGCTCGATAATTTTACTTTCTCAAAAAAGCTGTACATTGTTAGTTAACAGAAATGACAAATGAAGTAAATTTTGCTGAATAAACTAAACTTATCCAATTTGTAAAAAGAAGATATTACATATTTGGTTGTCCCGCTGTAAGCTAATTGTAAAGACATGGTTCCCAGTGGAACACCGAAATCACGCATCACTGACTGCGGTCAGTGAGCGGGTTGGTGACTACTTTGATCAGCCTGTGTAGGAACCGAGAGTGAGTGGTATTGGTCCACGTTGAATTATTCTACCGTAAAGTGCTCGACTTTTAGAGCAAACTATATGGTTACTAAAAAGGGGAAGCCATCCATTTGACAGAGGATCAAAATTGTCATGGCATGTCTTTAGATCATCCTCAGGAATGTTTCCCAAATCGTCGCCAATAGGCCATAGGGCAACTTTATTACAACGTAAATGAAGTACTACAACTACTTATTTGGTGCGTAAATCAGCAGGCTTGTATGCTTGGATTAAAGTTAGTTTGCAAGTAATAGTCAAGTTTTTACTCAAGTTCAAGTATTTAAAGAAATACTTATATGCCTTTGTCGGTCAAAAAAACAGATTTCACACTTTACAATAATACCACCCTAAAATAAAAATTGTGAAAAACAGCCAGGATTACATCAGAAATCAAACTTAGTATCAACGCTCTATACCTATTTGGCGGAAGATTGATACACTAAAAGTGAAAAAGACTCACATTTGTGGCCATTAGTTATTACTTAAACAAATGCTGGGATATGAGCTTTCTTTTGCCAAAGGCTACACATTGCACTATTTCCGGACTTGTGGCGTAACTACCACTACAAATGTTAAATAACAAATCACTAATACATAAGACATGTTAACTCGATTCTATCTTGAGGTACCTTTTGATAGATGAAAGTTGACATGTCTATAATTAAAATCCCCCTCATTGGTGACCTACGGACGTGATAAGAAATTGTCAATATTGATGGATGTACCCACATTAAACAGTTGATTTGCCTTATATAAACTGCTCAAAAAAAAAATTAAATAAATATAATGAGCAAAAATTGAAGTTAATAAATAAAACAGCATTAATCAACTAGTGGAATTTTTTCATCGAATTCTATCACAGATAAAATTCTGGAAGGGGAGTAATGTGGCGTAACTACCACTACAAATGTTAAATAACAAATCACTAGTATATAAGACATGTTAACTCGATTCTATCTTGAGGTACCTTTTGATAGATGAAAGTTGACATGTCTATAATTAAAATCCCCCTCATTGGTGACCTACGGACGTGATAAGAAATTGTCAATATTGATGGATGTACCCACATTAAACAGTTGATTTGCCTTATATAAACTGCTCAAAAAAAAAATTAAATAAATATAATGAGCAAAAATTGAAGTTAATAAATAAAACAGCATTAATCAACTAGTGGAATTTTTTCATCGAATTCTATCACAGATAAAATTCTGGAAGGGGAGTAATGTGGCGTAACTACCACTACAAATGTTAAATAACAAATCACTAGTATATAAGACATGTTAACTCGATTCTATCTTGAGGTACCTTTTGATAGATGAAAGTTGACATGTCTATAATTAAAATCCCCCTCATTGGTGACCTACGGACGTGATAAGAAATTGTCAATATTGATGGATGTACCCACATTAAACAGTTGATTTGCCTTATATAAACTGCTCAAAAAAAAATTAAATAAATATAATGAGCAAAAATTGAAGTTAATAAATAAAACAGCATTAATCAACTAGTGGAATTTTTTCATCGAATTCTATCACAGATAAAATTCTGGAAGGGGAGTAATGTGGCGTAACTACCACTACAAATGTTAAATAACAAATCACTAGTATATAAGACATGTTAACTCGATTCTATCTTGAGGTACCTTTTGATAGATGAAAGTTGACATGTCTATAATTAAAATCCCCCTCATTGGTGACCTACGGACGTGATAAGAAATTGTCAATATTGATGGATGTACCCACATTAAACAGTTGATTTGCCTTATATAAACTGCTCAAAAAAAAAAATTAAATAAATATAATGAGCAAAAATTGAAGTTAATAAATAAAACAGCATTAATCAACTAGTGGAATTTTTTCATCGAATTCTATCACAGATAAAATTCTGGAAGGGGAGTAATGTGGCGCAACTACCACTACAAATGTTAAATAACAAATCACTAGTATATAAGACATGTTAACTCGATTCTATCTTGAGGTACCTTTTGATAGATGAAAGTTGACATGTCTATAATTAAAATCCCCCTCATTGGTGACCTACGGACGTGATAAGAAATTGTCAATATTGATGGATGTACCCACATTAAACAGTTGATTTGCCTTATATAAACTGCTCAAAAAAAAATTAAATAAATATAATGAGCAAAAATTGAAGTTAATAAATAAAACAGCATTAATCAACTAGTGGAATTTTTTCATCGAATTCTATCACAGATAAAATTCTGGAAGGGGAGTAATGTGGCGTAACTACCACTACAAATGTTAAATAACAAATCACTAGTATATAAGACATGTTAACTCGATTCTATCTTGAGGTACCTTTTGATAGATGAAAGTTGACATGTCTATAATTAAAATCCCCCTCATTGGTGACCTACGGACGTGATAAGAAATTGTCAATATTGATGGATGTACCCACATTAAACAGTTGATTTGCCTTATATAAACTGCTCAAAAAAAAAAATTAAATAAATATAATGAGCAAAAATTGAAGTTAATAAATAAAACAGCATTAATCAACTAGTGGAATTTTTTCATCGAATTCTATCACAGATAAAATTCTGGAAGGGGAGTAATGTGGCGTAACTACCACTACAAATGTTAAATAACAAATCACTAGTATATAAGACATGTTAACTCGATTCTATCTTGAGGTACCTTTTGATAGATGAAAGTTGACATGTCTATAATTAAAATCCCCCTCATTGGTGACCTACGGACGTGATAAGAAATTGTCAATATTGATGGATGTACCCACATTAAACAGTTGATTTGCCTTATATAAACTGCTCAAAAAAAAAATTAAATAAATATAATGAGCAAAAATTGAAGTTAATAAATAAAACAGCATTAATCAACTAGTGGAATTTTTTCATCGAATTCTATCACAGATAAAATTCTGGAAGGGGAGTAATGTGGCGTAACTACCACTACAAATGTTAAATAACAAATCACTAGTATATAAGACATGTTAACTCGATTCTATCTTGAGGTACCTTTTGATAGATGAAAGTTGACATGTCTATAATTAAAATCCCCCTCATTGGTGACCTACGGACGTGATAAGAAATTGTCAATATTGATGGATGTACCCACATTAAACAGTTGATTTGCCTTATATAAACTGCTCAAAAAAAAAATTAAATAAATATAATGAGCAAAAATTGAAGTTAATAAATAAAACAGCATTAATCAACTAGTGGAATTTTTTCATCGAATTCTATCACAGATAAAATTCTGGAAGGGGAGTAATGTGGCGTAACTACCACTACAAATGTTAAATAACAAATCACTAGTATATAAGACATGTTAACTCGATTCTATCTTGAGGTACCTTTTGATATTTGCAATTGCGAAATATTTGCAATTTATATCTTTTCTGATTTTTAGGGTTGTTTAAACAAGCAATTATTTTTCATATCTCTTTAATTATCTTAATAATAAAATAATTCAATTAAAAAATATGCTTTTAAAGAATATATACTATAAATAAAAAAATTAAAGGCTATTTGCTAGGTTTATCAAATATCGCTTATTGTCCATTTAAATCTACATATACGAAAAGTGGAAAACTATCTAGATAAATATCTACTTTAAATGTATTTAATATAGTGATTGGATGAAGAGTTGGGCAAAAATACAGTCGATTAAATTTTTCTATTACAATAATCAATTACTTGTAATCATGATTACAAGATAACGTAATTTTGATTACAGTTGTAATCATGAAACAATTCCAGTAATTACTAGTAATCGTGATTACAACTTTCGAAAATGTTGATTACAGTAATTGATGACAGTAATCAATAGATTACAGTAATCAATTACTTATTATCGCGATTATAATTCACCAAATTTTTGATTACTACTGTAATTGTGATTCTAAGTAATTGCGATTCCAAGTAATCACAACAAAAACGATTACGGGTAATTATGATTACAAGTAATCAAAATATGTAATTACATGTAACTGTATATTTTGATTACTTGTAATCTCGATTACAAGTAAATGATTACAGTAGTTGGTTATGTAATCACGTTTACAGTAGTAATCAAAATTATGAATGTTTGTAATCATGATTACAAGTAGTTGATTACTTTAATTGAATATTGTAATCACGATTACAGTTAAAATCAAAATTTATAATTTTATTTATAAGTAATTGATTACTGTAATCGAAAAATCAAATCGATGATATTTTTGCTCTACTCTGATGCAATCAGAAATTATGATTACTTGTAATCGCCATTACCTGTAATCGTGATTGCAAGTAATTGATTTTATAGCAGTAGTTATCTGTAATCAGTTAGAGTTGTAATCGATTACTGTAATCAACGCCCAACTCTGATTGGATGAGGGAGTCAACTAGTCTACTCCTTACAAGACGATAATGACACGATTCTTAATATATCTTCTTCAAAAGCTTCAAAAACACTGGGTTTCTATGTTAACCACCTACAAGATCAGGATACAGTTAAAATTATCTTGGGTTCGTTATTATTCAGTACTACTCGTCAATACTACTTATTATACAGCTAAACAATTTTCGAAAGTAAAAATGCATAAACAGACAAAACACCTTTCAAACAGAACAAAATGCTTAAGAGAAATACAGGAAACAAAAAAGTGAAGAAAAAAAATATAATTCTTAATAATATAAAATAAGCACTTACCTCATTAGAATTAAAAGCGCGAGGTTGGTTAGGCACAATTTTCAAACTTAGAATTTTATTTCCATAAAGATTGCCTTAATATCAGTGCCAGTAAGAAAATAAGAGGTCGATCAAAACTAACCTGAAAGCAGGTGACTATTAACCGATACAGTGTTACGAACAAACTATGTCCCGTAGCATAATCTTGTGCAAACGTGCCACAATCGGAGGTTTATCAGATAAAACTAAATTAATGCATAATTAGTTTTAAAAATTTACTTTTAATTGCTTTTAGCTAATGTTTAAAGAATAATTTTTACCTAGTTTTACTATATTTTTGAAAATAATGGCTTTGTAATTCCAGATTTTATCTTTTACTTTTGGATACTGTGCTATTTAAAGCTAATTAATTAAAAGCTGGGCAAATTTTTCAAAATGAAGGATAGTAAGCACAAGAATGGATCCCTAAAATTTATTTAAAATATTTAGAAAGTTTAACTAACTTTCGTCTTACCTTCATACAAAGTGTGAAACATTTATTCAACCACTGGAAAGACCATAATCTGTCAAAATGAATTATTGATAATATCTCCCGTTGAGAACGAAAGGAATAATCCAATAAATCTCTTCCATAATTAATTTATGTCAGACCTATACTTCAGACGGACAAACTCATAAACATTTAAGTTCTATATTCACACGTGATAATATTTAATTAAAACCTACTAACTGATTTATATTGAGATATAAATATAAAAATAAATATTTTATTAGCTAAAGTTCACCGTTAAAAATATGTATGCATGTTTCCCAGATAGCAAAATAAGGTTTATTTCAACTCAGCGAAAACCTTTTAATGTAAACCTAAAAAGTTTTGTTATGTGGTATACGTGTAAACCTTCTAACCATAAAACTAGATCTGTGGTAATCTGCTCTATTCTACGCACATTACCCTAATCCAAAACCTTGAAAAACATCCCTCGATATTAAAACCTAAAATCGAGGTTGAATTACGGTTTCAAGCGTGAAAACATCCTTTAATGAAGCTAGTCTCAAGGTGAAAATAACCGTTCATTTTGGTAATTATAAAGTTCCTTTTCTCAAAGTCTTGTATGCTCAGCTATATTCCACCTTGTCTTGAAATTTTATTGGACAATTTCATTTGATCCCATCCCTAGTATGACGTCAGCTAAAACGTCATTATGGACCTAAGTGACAATACGTTTAAAAAAGCTTCAAAAAATAATTTTTAATCCTTTTCGAATGAAAGGTTAAAAACTGCATTATTTTTGCTTTATTGAAAAAAGGTTTTCAGTACAAACATTTTCGTGACAATAAAAAGCAAGGTTGTCGTAAGGTTATTTGCTTTCTGGGTTTTTAGTGGTATAACAGAGATATTTATGTTTTTAATTTTCAAGTTTCCACAAGAAACACTCACATGTCACCCGTACAAAATTCATGTACAAAATCCATTTTGACAACGCTGTCTTAACCACCATATATTCTATTTCCTGAAATTGCGCAATTATTCGCTTTTAAACTTATAATAATGGTACATAGGCATTTGTTTTACGTCTTAAACATTCTTTAGTATCATTCTAAACAGAATAATTTAGAATAGGTGGAAACGGACAGCAAAATGATATGATCATATGCCTGCTCACTAATGTCATGAAAAATTAGAAGCTGATTCATTAGGCGAGGCAAAATTTGGATAAGTGGAACATGCTCTACTGTCATCAAAGGGACATGACCGAGAATTTGGATCATCATTTACACGATCCAAGCTCCAAGCAAACTAAGCTTAATTTATTAATTTCAATCGATCTTGGTTCCAGAACTTGGATAGTGTAAACAGGTCTTTTGGTCCCGCTGAAGAGGATTTAAGAGCTGATATTTTTATAAAAAATGCAAATAACTTGTTTAAAAAATATGAAATTAAACGGTGTTACTATTCGGATGCCATCTGGGAAGAAGACCGGTTCCATGTCTTGATCCTCCCCCCTTCTCTCTCCTCCTCGTCTAAGTTATATAGGAATGTATTACGACTTCGTATTTAGTTGCAAAAAATGTTTGTTTGTTTTTTTAATTTCTACGAAGCTTTCGCTTAGAACTATGTTTAATGTAATTTTCAATTCCATATAGTATCATAACTTTAAAATCTATCTGAAAATTAAGACAGAAACTAACGTACTTTTTTCTCCTATGACTCTCCACACGCTAATGGCGAAAACACTCGAAGTGTTGCCATAGGTAGAGAGTTCTACTCGACGAAACCTATAGCCCACTTTGATTACCAACAATCATGTTTTTTTTTTCAAATGTTTTTTAGGAAGTTTTTTTATAAGGATAGCAATTAAGTTTCAATAGCTTTTCGATTATTTCCTAAGATATAGCGCCTGAGAATTACTTTTAAAGAATAAAGTACACTACCAAAACCTGTGTGCCCCCACTATAGGGAAAAATCATAAATTTTGTGATACATCTAGAATTGTCATGGGGGCGGGGGATATTTGCCCGACAGGTCTGTGCTATAGGGATATTATTCAGAAAAACCATTAATTAAATGTGAAAAAAAAAATTTAGTAATACATTAATATTGAAAATTAAACACAATGATTTTTATCATAAATTTCACAAATAGATGAATGGTTCCCTTTTGGATGAGTATCTGATGCAAGCTTTCTAAATACCAGATCTTAGATCCCGAACATCTAGGTTCAAAGAGAGACGTTGCTTTACTATTTAAAAAATAAATAAATGATCCCTGGAAAATTTAAAAATAAAATTTTGAAATAAAAGGTAATTTGGAGCAATTAACTTTGTAAATAAAATTTGGAAAGCTGTAATCTCGAAAATCTGTTTCCCATTTAAAGCTGGACTAAGGACAATGGGTTCTTTTTAATGGTCCTAGCACTAAGGCATCACAGAATTCAAAAGAAAAAAAACCTTTACAAGAAGAAAAAAAACAAATAGTGCGATTTGTTTTAAAATGACAGTATGCGAAACTAATAAAAATTAGGCCCCGTTACTATTTAGTAATTATATCTTTCTATATTTTAAATTGTGGTGGTCCTGAAAGAGTGGATACCACCTCTGGAGAACGCACTAGGTCTGCTCATCGGCAAGACCGATTGTGCAGCTCATTGGAAATAAAATATTTTAAATGAATCCTGCTTGGATCCATGGTTAAGGTACTGAGTAATCACTGTGAAAAACTAGGAATTTGTAAAAATTTGAGGCCCATTCAGTTTCAAATTGATGTGGAAATATTTTACTTTTATATAAACTTTAACTTTAATTTTATATACTTTAAAAAGAAGATATATACTTTAGAAGTTGCTGAGGCGACTGTCGATTTTTCTACAAAATTTTGCACATCTCTAACAAAGTGTTTAATGAATATGAATAGATCATTATAAAAACTGATCATGATTTAAATAATTGAAATCCCGAAATGTCAAAAAATACTTACATTTCTTGCTGTGTTCTAGAAGTATCTGGTCCAGGCATGTTCATTTTGGCCATGACCAAACAAACTACTTTCATTCAATATTATTTTAATTAGAAACTCGATATTTATAGTTATATAAATAAATGAGTGTTGAATGATTTTTAAAATTCCCCCATACTTCCTTCCTTTTTTGATGATAATTGGTACTTTATATATAATATAGTACAAAATAAATTAAAACATGAAAGCTGGGGAATTGAGCAAATTAACACATTGCTAACGGCGCTTAGTAGGATGAAATCCACCATTTTGGTCCACCTGTTAAACCAGCGGTAAGCAAAATGTTAAAGCGAAATGGGTGAGTAAGAAGATCGGAAAGAAATGTGCAAGTAGTTTCGGATGCTGGCAAATGATAGTGAGTTCAAGGCAGAGGCCACCAAAATATTTAAATTAAAGTAAAAGAGAAATGAAAAGTTGAGTGTGTAATTCTGGAATTTTGGATAGCAACAGTCAGCAGTTATTCAAAAATCAGTTTATGTAGAAATAGAATGCGATAGAGAAAAATTTTAAGCTATTCATTTTTTTTAAATTAACAGTAATTTTTGTAGTATTATATTTTATTATAATGTAGAAAATAATATAGAAAAGCCATCTGTACCATTCCCTTCATCTATTAATAGCATTTTTATAAGATTGAAATTTTTGGAAAGGTTTTTTTTATTTATTTTATTTTTTTTTAAAGTTTATTTTTCTCAATACACGTGAACTACCTTATGCATTTGTAAGGTTTAAATACATATCTTCAAAAAAAAATTGTCAATATGCTTTCATTTGTAATTAATTTCCGATGAGGGAATTCTTCAAAATACAAGGATTTGAGATTCTGTTCCTTTTAAATGATTTTATAAAAATTTCCAAATTGTCAAAATGAGAAACTATTCTAAAAACTAATTTAAAATTTTGATGCAACATTTTAATTTTTTCGATCATTCTTTTTGTGGCATATCACTCTTATACAGTAGGATCTTCTTACTTTAAACAGCTTGTATTTTATTCTTTATATTTTTTGCGATCAATTAACCAGTCATCTACATATTTACCAAACCTTGTGAAAATTATGCCGATTAAAAATTTTAACTTAAAATTGGCGATCGAAACGGTCTGCAGGTGGCGTAGAGAAGAACTCTTTTCCTATGGTAACACTTCACATGCTTTCCCCATTAGCGTGTGGAAAGTCATAGAGGAAGGAAGTACGTTAGTTTCTTTCTTGATTTTCATATAGATTAAAATCTTTTAACTTGAAAAACTATATGGAACTGAAAACTACATTAAACATAGTTCTAAAGAAAAGTATCACGGAAATTTTAGAAAATATTTTCATTGAGTAAAAAGGAAAAATATTAAAAAAAAAGGGAAAATATCGTAGTACATTCCTATATAACTGAAAAGAGGAGGAGTGGGAAGGGAGAAGGGCTAAAGGCATGAAACCGGTCTCTCCCCAGATGGCGTATTCGAGTGTTGCTCTCGCGAATACTTTTTTCAGTACTTTTCTATTTGACTGACACAGGCAACTAAGTCGCCAACCCAAAATCACCGGGGGTAAGCAAATTTAAATGTTTTCTGTCTGCTATTCTTTTCGCATGAGCATGAATATCTGATCGGCGAGTTTTCAACGGGCAAAAATGTTTCAAAAATCAGATTCTTATTATCAGCGGAAAATCAAAGCACCGAAGAGATAATACCTTTGCATGTTGTTTCCGATTATTCGTATACGGGTCAAAGCAGTCGCATTAAATGTGAATAATATAGGTTGCCAAACAACCTTTGGCGTCAGAATATCCTTGGTTCCGTATTTCAATATCAGAGAGCAAATTTGTCGGTTTGCCATGATAGCAAAAACGCCGGCTGCTAAAGCAATTTTTATTTTTAAAGAGGAATTCTCTTTATCCTATTCACTATTATTTAACTCCGACCATAACTGAATAAAGCGTGAGTTTTTGTTTTGAATTATTTAAAATCATTCCAAAACAAAAACACGACAAAACGATTGAAGAAAGATTTCTATTTCCTTACTGTATTAACTTTCTTTTGACTTAAACAAATTTGATTTTTTTGTATTACGATTATAAAGATGGCGACTTATTTTGGTGAAATTCAGGAACTTGTATCTCGAGCTACTGACTTCGATGATTTGGATGATCAACCAACTTACAATTTAACAGCCGAAACTTCCAAAAATTACAGTGCTAATTTCAAATGCGACTCTTTAATATTTTGTATTGGTGACATAGCGAAATGGTTTTCTAGCTGCTATCTTATTTCCGATAATGCTCAACATATATTGAATGTTAATTATAGCTCTGAATCCATTAAAGATAATTCATTATTGTATGGTGGAAATACTAAAACTAATAAAGCATCTGCGGCATCTCTGTATTACGTAAAGCCAGATGTTGCTGTCTGTGAAATTCCCTTCAATGTACCAGAAACAATTTATACCGAATTGCTTCAACTTATTCTTCAACATGTGCAATGTTCCAATGCTATTGTGCTAACTTCAGCACCATCTGCAACTTTAAAAGGAGATTCTGTATCAAATTCGGATGAATGTAATATTATGTGCTTAACTACTTCTGCTTTTAATCCACCTGAAAATTTTAATTTACCCAGACTTCCGTCTCCAAATTTCGTAAGTGGTATTCCTGCAGCTGTTTTGACTGAATTTGAAATTCAAAAGAAACCGGCAATTTGTGTTGTAAGCTATATTGAATCAAATATTATAGACTATGCCAGTGTTCAAAGTTTTGAAAAGGTTGCTTCGTTGGATCCCGTTCGAAAGATTTTGAATAAAGATTGTAAACAAAAGTTATTAAACTATATCAACAAACATTCTTACTCAAATTTATACATTTAAATATTTGTGATACTTTCCAGAAATTTCTTTATTGATTAAATTGTGTCAACTATAACATACCCCATACTATTAAATTTTTAAATGCCATGAGCAACATTAAAAAGATATCCTGCGTTAAATTTTAATGAACCAACTAATTCCAAGTTTATCAGTGGCAGATGTTTTGACAAAATATTAAATTTAAATTTAAAAAAAACCGGAGATTCTGATGTAAGCTACATTGAGTCAAATTTGAAAATGTAGTTTCATTGCAAGCTGTAAAAATATTGTAACCATATGTTATATTTTTAATTATTTAATAATTTGTTAATGATCTAACAATTAAGTATGGCATTACTTTATTTATGATTGCATAGCTAAATCTAGAAATTGCTACTTATTTTACTTTATTTTATCATTTCTTATTTTGTATTTACTTTCTTCGTGAATAAAGAAACTTGTTTTGAAAAAAGATGTTTTGTTAAGGTAATGGGGATATTTCCCTATCCTGATCTGTTGCGCCAACTACAGTCGCCAAGGTGCCCTATAGATTTAAAACTTCCAAATTTTTTTTTTTAAAAAAAAACATGTAGATGTTTGCCCGGGGGTCGCTACGAGTTATACATTTCGAGTTGGGCCCTTTTTGTGATTTTTTTTTTTTTTTTTTTAGTTTCTCGCGGGCCGCTGCCCGGAAGTTGCCAAGACTTGCCGATTATTCCGCCACAGATTAGGATACGGAAATCTCCCCAAGGTGATACTTAAATTAGAATTTTTAAACAGGTTGATTAACTCAAAATTGTTATGGTTTAAGTGGCTGTAATCAATTTCCTCTTATGACCTTACTCAATAATTTAAGAAAAGAATTTTGCTATATTTCTGTTGCCTAATAGAAAGAAGGGAAAGAAAAAAATTTAAAAAGTGCTTATTTTCGTTTTTTTCATTGGGTGTTTTTAGAAAGTGTTTATTTTTTCCTTTTCGAAAATGAGATAATCTATTGCGGCTTCCTGTAGGTCTGTAATGTATGAAAACTCCATTCATTTTACATGTTTAATGATTACTTAGGAGTTCAGTGAGATTCTTGCACTATCATGTACGACTCTGTTGTATTTTGCAGGATATTCTCAATTTCAGGATTTATTTTCAAGGATATTGCATTATTTTTTGTTTAAAAAATTTTAAAAATTCATAAGTGGGCTACAGTGCCCAGTCTTCCCCTGTACATAAAGTTCTATATAAGATTAGAATCCTTAATTAAACTTTAGTCTGTAATAGTAAATGAGAACATTTTTGAATTATTACTTTTACTCGATCTTTTAACATAAGTTATGAAACCTTGCTGTACATTTTTATCTTCTAAATGTTATAACTTTTCTTGAAAATTAGAAAACATTAATTAAAAAAAAATTTTAAAACATTAAACTTTAATTAAACATTGTTAATAATAAACATGTTACACCCAAATTGCCTTTATAAATGTTTTTCAACCATTTACTCAAGTTTCTTCTTTTTCATTATGACATAAGACCCAATTCATTTTTTGTTTATATTTTTTTATGGACTGTTTAATAATTCAAGTTCATATAAATATTCATTGATTTATGCAATACAGAATTTCATTCTATGATAATTTTCTGTCGCTGTTAATGATAAGGCTAGAACAAACTATTTGCACTTGGTAGTATTAAAAGGCCAACCCCTACCAGCTTTCCTCTGTATCTATGAGAGGTGCAATTATTTTTAATTATTGGGTTTTTTTTCGTTTTTACATGATGGAGGCTAGAAGGATGACCCTTAGATAAAATGAAGGGGAACCAATAGATGATAGACTGGATGAATAGATTTATGCAAGCCTCTTCTTTCTGTTTTCTGCAATTTTCACAGAATATTGCATTACATAGCGAGTGTCAATGTACCTGAAATATTGCTTGTGTGAACAGGGTTCCCACGGTCCTTGAGAGTCCTTGAATTTTTTTTGTGCTAAATTTAGGTCCTTGAAAGTGCTTGAAAAACGTCTTAGGTCCTTGAAAAACTTGATAGGTCCTTGAATTTGTCCAATACTGCCGACGGCCCTTTTTATAAAACACCCGCGGATCTTTCTCGTTCTTTCTGTTTTGTTCCCGAGCTCTCTCACGTGGTTTTTAACGCCACCGTTTCTAACCGGGCCTAGCGTCTTGGTGTCTGCCAAGCGCGCGGAGCACAGCAGACAATCAATGCGTTCGGGGCGAGACTCCACTTCATCATCTTTCTTAGATCTTCTTTTTTCTTATCGAAACTGGAATACTCTCGAATTTCGTAACAATATGTACCTTGTAGTTTTCAATAAATTTGCCGCTTTACCATCCGCACTTGTCCTTACGCTTGCGTCATTTCAAAACTTTATTGTAAAGCGTATTCGCAAAGGCACGACTTCGTATTTGTGTTATGTAGTTTAGGCTAGTTATGCCTGGGAAGTGCTATTTTAATCCCCAATGGATGGATAATCAAGCTTATAAAGAATGGATTTTATCGATGCCCGAAAAGAAGTTCAGAGCCAAGTGCCGATTATGCATGAAGGAGATCGATATCGGAAATGGAAGAGTGGAAAATGGAAGAATCTGCTCTGAAATCACACATGAAAGAAAGGTAAAACAAAAAAGCAGTCTCATGCCCTGAGTTCTCTTTTTCCAAAGACATCAACATCTAATTCATCTGGTGTAAATACTTCTTCAACATCGTGTGCACTATGTGAAACAGAAACTTTAATGGCCGAGGTAACATTGTCTGCTTATCTGGTCAAAAGGAATGTGCTTGATGCTGAAATTCTCTGGAGTCTGAAGTGCATCACTAGAAATTATTCATGTAACTCCTGTGAAGGGATTAGTAAATTGTTGTCCAAAATGTTTGCTGATAGCTGTATAGCTAGACAATTTTTTTGTAGTGCCACAAAGTGAGCCTATTTGGGCTCCTTTGGATTGGCACTATACTTCAAAGGGATTCTTATAAATGAGCTGAAGAATGTTGATTGCTACACTGTACTCTTTGATGAGATGTTAAATCAGTCTCTACAATCTAAGCAGAGGGACATTATGGTAAGGAATTGATAATAAAGTTTGCACTAAGTATCTTACCTCCCAATTTATGGGTCATGTAACTGCAGAAAATATTTTGTCCTCTTTTTACAAATGCATGGATGATGGTTAAAAGCTCTCTAAATTGCTTCAATTATCCATGGATGGACCCTATGTCAATTGGAAATTCTATTAGAAGCTTCAGTATGAATTAAAAGAGAAATATTCCCACCAGGTCATATTCATTGGCAGTTGTGGATTACACATAACAAATAATGCTTTTAAACATGGTGAAAATGGGATTTGTTCCATCTAATTTTTATTTTCATAAAGAATTGTTGCTGCATAACATTTAGAGAAGGTTGTGTAAATTATAGATGAATAATTTCAGAAACGATGTTTAATAGAGGAGAGGAGGGGGGTTATGGAATACCTAAGATATAGCTCTGTCTTTCATGCAGCCTTCACATGGAAATACACAGGATTAAAGGATTTCACCATTAACACCTCATTACCATTAGTTATAGATTGTGCTGAAAATGATTTTGTGAATTAATATGTAAAACCAGTAGGGTTGTTTTTTAAAAAATATAAATTTTAGTCCATAATACATATACTCTCTTCTCTCTATATAGGCAAAGCATTTAGGTATTATATTTGAAATTAATTATTGCCACAACAAGCATTGTTGCTTTTAGTAAAATAGAAGAGAATAATTTTTAAAATTGGGTCTTAGATTAAGGTCCTTGAAAATTTTGTTGAGGTCCTTGAAAAGTCCTGGAAAGTCCTTGAATTTCAATCTCATCATAGAGTGGGAACCCTGGACTGAAGCTTACGAGTTTTAGCTGACTAGCGTCATATTGCAGCACATCAAACAAAATCCCACATAACTATCTACTAGCCATTAGCATGTAAAATCAAGGAGAAATCTTAATTTACCCATCAAGTCATTAACATATATAAAAAAAAATAGTCAATTTTTTAGATTATTAAAAGCTAGTTTATTGTATTTGCACGAAAAAGGCTATGATGGAAATTAGACCAATTGCACCAAGAAGTTTTTCACTGATACATCAAAAAGGAAAGAGACACATGAAGGGAAAATAGAATTTTCTTCATATAATTCAGCTTTCTGATACCAATTAAATTTAAAAATTTTAGTTCATATTTGTTTCATTTAGCTTTTAGAGTAAACTATTTCTTTAGAACCCTTGGCACATTTACAGTGGCACTCACAGACATATCACTGAAATCGTAAAAAATTTTAAAATGTATAAGAAAATCAAAGTTAGTACTGTAAATGTATTTTTATTTATTAAATCGATAAATCACAGAAAAAAACTAAATTTTTCTTATTGCTATTTTGAAAACTAATTTTTTCTCCTCCTAGATAATGGCACTCTTTTTAAAGTTAGCTACCAAACATAAGACATACCAATGATTTGAAACATTCCATATGACAATCCCTATAGGTCATACCAGCCTCCAAGAGAGGTTTGACCAGGTTTTTAGTCTAATTTTAAACTATTCTAAGAAAAAAATATTGTTAACAGATGAAGCATACGCTATCACATATTACAACTGGAAAGTTATCCCACTATCAATCATACTTAAAAAATAAAAATATTTTCATGAAAATTAAGCTTACTTTACATTTGAACAATTTATAAATTATGCGCACTGAAGTGGCAAATTTTTATAAGAGTGGTTTTCGATTGCAATTCTTAATAACAAATTGAATTTTTTTCCTTACCTATCATAGGAGTTTTAAACAAAATGTGCATCCATATTTGCTAACATACAAATTGCTTTTAACATAAAGAATGATTTATTAATATTCTGCAACAGTAGCAAAACATTCTAAAAATTATGGTTTTCTGTTCAACTCATTTCACTTTTTTGTAATCTAACTACTGATTTCTTCAACTGCACAATACCTTTTAAAAAATGGAAAATAAGAAATAGCACATAATTTATCAAGCTTCTATGAATAAAATTATGTGGTTTGAAAAAATTTAAAACTCTTGTTTTGTTTTTTTTAAATGATTTTATTAGTTTATACTAAAGAAAACTCATCTAACATTAGCTGCGCAAAACCAAATTATCTAAATGCATACAACAGTATACCCCTGCAGGGTTCCCACTCTTTTAACAAAGCAAAAATTAAGCACTTTTAAGGACTTTTTTAAAAAAAAATTAAGGACCTTAAAAATAGTATGATTGTTTATCATCGAATAAATATATACTACCAGTGACAGTGCTAATTATTTAACTTTCCTAAAAAAATCTATAATAAAAAAAAATAACAAAAAACTAGCACTAGTAAGTACTAATAAAATTGTTTTAATAATTGTTTCAGGGCTCGCCAAAGTAGGAACCAGACAACTTTTGTAAACCCAGGTCTGGATTTTTTAAAACATTTTCAGATTGTTAAGGATATCTATGAAAATTATCTGTATTCCCTTTTTAATCATTTTATTGAAATTGAATTGTAAAATTAGGCGCAGAAATATATTAGAGTAAATAAAGAAATTTTGGAAAAATATTGAAAAAATCAGGGCTTGAAAAACCACCGGTCCTTGGCGGTCAAAAATTCCCCGCGGACAACGAATTTCTCGAACCCGACGTCCGCGCGGACGGCCATTTTCCCATTAATATTGGTGATACATTTTCAATTTTTGTTATCTTACAAGAGTTTAGCGCCTCACTTCTAAAATGACCCTCTAATCTAGAAATACTGCGCATGGTGGAACTGATGTTTTTTCTGTCTCCTGTACTGCAGCGGTTGAAAAGGACTTTTCAGCAATGAACTTACAAAAAAAAACATTACGCACTGGTCTTAAACAAGAAGCGTTAAACGCAATTATGAACATTTACCTAAATGGAAAAAACCTTGCAGATTTTTGTGCAGAAACCTCTGTAAATCATTAGCTTGATTGTGGAACTGGCAAACGTCATATTTGATTCATTTAAAAAAGGCAGTACCCTCGGATAAATTGACATTCCAGATAACGTGACATTTGCAATTTAAATTATTTCATGAAATAAATAAATTATTTCATAAAAGAAATAAATTATTTTATAAAAGAAATACTAGGTTCTTATTAGTAACCTAGTATTCCTTTTATTACTGTATAATGCAATCCTGGTATTTGTAATCCTAGTAACTACTAATTCATTGTGCAATTTATATAAATGTTAGTAATAAATAAGAGAAATTATATTTTTATTTATTTAGAAGCGACGGGTTAGTTTCAAAGGAGGACGGGTACATTGTTGGACAATCCGTCCTCTGGGACGAGTAAAATTTTTAAGTTTTTTCGAGCCCTGGAAAAAATTATTACAAGTTTTTATATTTCGCTACTAGCCATGCATCATATATTCAGCTGTGGGTCAATCTTGGTAAATATTCAGTTATGCCAAAAAAATTATTTTTCTCTACTAACAAAATGTTTCATTTATAAGGATATATATTTTTAAAAAAATTAATACTAAGAGGTTGAATTAAAGTAATGCAAGAGAGTAGTTTTCTTAACTATGTCAAATTAAGTCCTATTTTAAGTAAAAACGGGTCATACTAATATCTAAGCACCTTGAATCATTCCACTTTTTTTTCTTTAGACTTAACTTAATATATATATTTTTTAAATTCACTGCAATAAATATTTGTATAAAATTTTCATAGAATAAAAATACAATTATGTTTAAGATTTATAATTTTCAAACTATAATGTTCTAAATATGTTTTTTAGTAGTTCTCAGTGAAACGTATTACTAATAGGGTCCAAAATGATTTTTCAAAGGTATCAACATATTCCTATGGCTAGAAAAGTGGCAAGGTTATTTAATTAACAAATATTCATAAATTATTTATTTTTTCATAATTTATAGATTTACTCGTAACATTTCTTTATCATCCTGTATAATTCTTAATATTATTCTCTAATATTATTATGATTTGATATTTTATTTTTATGGTAAATTAATAGTTTTGAAAAAATCTATTGAAAAATTTTATGAAAAACATATTGAAAGTAATGTGTAACTTACCATTTTGAAATCATCCTTCAACAGCAAATGTGTTATATTTACTTTTAAGATGAGCTTTACAATTATTTCCAGCCAAAACTGATATTAGGAATTAAATTTAATACTACTAAACAATCTGACGAAAAACATTTACTAATTTTAAAGCAACCAAAAGTTGAATAGAAACTTTAAAAAAAATATGAAAAAGAAAAAAGAAACAGTATATTAAGTTGCAATGTTAACTGAGAAAAATGATTATTAAAATCTAAGTTTGAATTTTATTCTAATAGACATTAATAACAAAAAGTTTGGGATCCTATAATTGAGTAGATTTAAATTTTTATGTAACAATCTGCTTATCCCTAAGAAACAATAACAATCTAAAACTTTAAAAAAAAAATTTACATTGCAGCAAAACATGTTATAAATAGTTACCTAACATTTAACTTTCTTGTTAGGAGCAAATCATGCATTATTTAGTACTCAGAAATAAATATTTAAAATATTTTCGAAAAAACTTGGTTTTTCTTCAAAAACTCAATAAATCTCAGGTTTTTTATATAAAACCTAGGTGGGATGAGAGTTTTCAAACCCTGCTTATTACATATCTAATTTTTAGTGCAATCATGAATTTTGAAAAATTTTGCTGCTTTTTATAAATTTACAGTTACTTATTACACACTGAAATATTATACAAATTTATTTAATTCTTCCAAGATTTTTGGAAATAATTTTCGTTACGGATTCTAGTTCAAAATTTTTTTTTCATACTTCTTTTCTTAGGGTTTTACTTTATTCCTATTAGCAGATGCATTACCAGTCGAACTGAATTTCTTGAATTCTGTCAATTTTGAAGGTCAGTGTGGGTCTCCTACTTAAGTACCTTAGAACTGCCCCCCCCCCCCAAAAAAGCACTATCTCTTCCATCTGCAGTATTTCCTTTGCAAAGTAAAAAAATTCGGTTTTCTTTTCTGCAAAAATTTTCGAAATTTTTTTTCTCTCTAAAATTATATTTAAAAGATGTCTTTTTCAAGCATCGAAGGGGAAAGAAATGTTCTTAATTTTTCGATTCTTATTTGAGAAGAATGAAAAATAAAGTATATTGAAGTAAAAAATTTCTTTTCTGCAGAAATGTTAGAAAGATTTTTTCCCACCACAATTATACTCAAGAGACACCTTAGTCACTCATCAGAGGGGAAGAAATGCTCGTGATTTTTTTAAATTTCCTCTTGGGAAAAATGAAAAATTTTGGTTTTCTTTTCTTTCACTTATTTTACAATTTTTAATTATTACTTTTCTGTGTGATGATGATTTAGGAAATGCGAAAAAATAATTAGTGTGTTTTCCTCTTACAAAATGTGACAATATCGCCCATGATATTAGAATAAAAAAATATTACATATTCATTATTTAAAAAAAATACATAAAATTTTATTAGTATATCCCAATAGGCTTTTCTTTGTAAATACAACGTTTCTGTTACTTTAAATTTAATTAATAACATGTATATGAGTTATTATTAAAAGTATCTTGCAGAAAAATATTAGTGCTAGAGAAGATTGTCGCAGAAAGCCCAAAAAAATTCTGCCACAGGGCTCAGAGAATCATTCGAGGCAGAATATATTAATGAATATAATAATAAAACCAATATAATAATAAAAAGACACGCTTTCTTCTCCTTGCCTGTAGCCATCTCACACACATCCCTTCTTGTCTCTCTAAAATGCTTTACTCACCGTGCATGATCTAATTCTAGGAGATAAAAGAACGACTTTTTGTTTTAAAACATCGAACTGAAAAATTGTTCATATCAACTATAGTGATGCTGAAAAATTAAGCACTTTTAAGAACCTTGTACCAAAACTAAGTACTTTTAAGGGCCCTTATTTTCCAAAATAAAAGTTAAGCAATTTTTAAGGACCGTGGAAACCCTGCCCTGTTGCAGAAATTTTTCGAACTATCAGTGACATGCGTCTCTAATACTAATTTTACTACAAGATACTCTTAAAAGTAACAAATATACATGATACTAACTTAAAGTATCATGTATATTTGTTATTTTTAATACAAATATACATGTTAACTTCAAAAACAAAAAAAATCTTTTCGGTTAAAATAAAATATAACTTTTTTTACTTGAATATGTAATATTTTTTATTCTAATATTATAGTTGATATTCTCACATTTTGTATTTCACTAATTATTTCCTTTTTCGGAATTCCGCACCGTAGCAGTAACTACCATAAAGAAGAATAGATGGCGAAATCATAGAGTTAACTTTTTTTGGAAAAGTGGTTACTAAATGCATGTTTTCATTTCGAGATAGTTGTTGTAATAAACAATATCGTATTAAAAATATAGGATTTTAAAAACTATGTGGATATCAATAATAACTACATAAAGAAAAAATAGAAAATGTCTGCAGAAAAGAAAGTCAAAATTTTTTACTTCCCGGAGGTCTTTCAGCAAGAACTAGGTAACGTTCTGGGACAATGTCGCCGTGATTCTGCCACATGGCAGTATACCATTTCACTACTTTTTAAAAACACGATTGCAGAGTTTTATTGGTATAATTTTGTTTGAAAAATTAAAATACCTCACGCTTTATATCGATTCCTTATTGGGTAACTGCCTTGTATCTAAAGATTTTTGCTGAATATAATAAATATCCACCATCAGAAAATTAAGCGATGAGAATTTAAGTCTTATTAAAATTTTCCCAGTCTTCACACCTTAAAAAGACTTCGGTCCAGAGAGAAGCGCTTCAATTTTTATTCCTTCGCTGACTCGCTCCTGCAAAATGTAACCTAGATATGCTATTGTAAAAAAAAATATTAAATGAAATTAATAGTATTCATTATGCTCATTCATTATTGTCCGTGCTAACTTTTTTTAAAGTGTCTTAAAAGATAACATAACTAGCTCACTATCAAGTTTCTCAATTTATTTTTCTTGTTTCAATGAAAGAAAATAAAGACAAAAACATAAGAAAGTACAAGTCCATTTTATTAGATTTTTTTTCCATTCATAGAATGCTTTAGTAATTTTTTTCTAAATTTTTATCATTTATTTATTTAAATATTTTTCCTTGATTAAATTTCTTTCCACCAAAGTCACCAGACCATTGAAGATATTCAGTAACCATTTTTTTAGTTTCTGGAAGAGATGGATCCAATTTCTTCCAGCTGTAAGATTCATAATCTATTTGCCAATCATCAGAAAGCTGTAATAAACACAGAAATGCTTGTAGCAAAATTTACTAGCAATTCAAATTAATCTAAAGAATGATCTGGCACTAAAAATCTTTAAATACTATACAATCTACGAAATTTAGCTGCATTAATTCAGATTAAAATATGCAATTAATAATATACTAACTACACATATAATAAAAGTTAGAAATAAATTAATGTTTGCCAAACATTATGAATTAAAAAATTAAAATATTAGGACTGCATGTTAAGATTTTGGTGTGTCTATGCATCATCACTAACTATGTATCGTCAATGTTTCGCTACATTAATGTGTTACATTTGGTATTGTGTGATTCTGATTTCTTGTACTGCTTGATTACAGCAATTATATTCTTTTAACTCAATCTTCAACTCCAACTCAATCCTCAATTAGCTTACAAAAAATGCTATAAATTAGTCTGTCAAAAAAAAAAAAAAAAGAATTTTTTGAAATCAATAAATCCTATCAGTGACAACACTTGAATAAAAAAAAAAAAAATAGAACTTGCACATAAGTGGAGGGCATGTGCCAAAAATTAGCCTGCCATTTAATAAGTAATTATAAAATTAAAATGCACATTGAGCCAGCACTTATAGAAATCTACAAAAAAAAATAAAATGGAAAAAAAAACTTAGCTGCTGGATTGAGAAAGATTTAAAACTTATAAACAGCAAACATCAAAAATCATGCAATTTCAGATTCCCTCTCATCTTAAATTTAATTCATTGCTACCAATATTTGCCATTAAAAAAAAATTGTTAAAAAGTAAAACAAATCTTTGAATAAAAATAACAATTCAAACTTAATTAGTTGCACTTTTTAAATAAACATTGCATTTCTTATAAAGTTTAAAGACTGGCGATTTTACAAAATAGCGGTTGAAAACTATAATGGGTTTAATTGATCGCAAAAAATCAAGAGAACTTACACAATTAACAGAAAGTGAGTTCCCTTAACTAAGATATTCATATTTTAACCCCTTCTTTCTTGCTCATCAGAATGATGAGGGGGGTGACGCTTTGCTTTTCACAAGTAACATATCAAAGAATTTTTTTTATTCTAATGTCAGAATGATGGTCATTCTCAATTTATACACCAGGTGGCAGTACTAAACTATTAGATCCTACTATAAGCCTTAGACCCTTTTTTAATAATAAAATGATTTCATAATTAGGAATATGAATTTATGGAACAAGAAATACAATGAATTTAGAATAAACTGAAAACTTTGCATTTTATTTATAAAGTGATGTCTTGTGCTTACTTTGAACGCAAGTTCATGTCCTCGCCAAACCCAGATACCAGAAATAGTGCTCTTGTGGTCTTCTCCAAAAAGAATAACACTACCAAAGGCATTCTTCCTCATTTTATCTAATCGTTGGAACATACCTAAATTGACAAAAAAAAATTTATAAAAGGGAATTTTTTTCTGCTGTATTTATAAATTATTGACTTTTAAACTAAACAGATCTTATAATATAATCATAACTAACCTATTTTTTACATTAAAGTAAAGTCTAAAGATAGCTTAAAAATTCTAATTATGAATACTAAGTTTTCTTTACAAATAAATAGCAAAGGGAAATATTCAAACATCTTTAGATAAGTTCTAGGATTGTATACAAGTATGGCTATACAACAGAAACTGCTTTTCGAAGAACTTTGGAAACAACTGCTTCAAAGGCAAACTATATCCGAATATTAATTGTTTAATGTTACAAAAGTGTATAGTCAATGAAGCAAAACTTCATTGAAATATAGTCCGCACACTCCTTGGGGATTCGTCAACTTTTAACTGGAGGAAGGTGGTGTTGGGTTCTTTTCGAATTATGAATAGGAAGAAATGATGGCGATTATCAGATAAAATAAAAATTATTTATTAAGAATGAATGAAGATAAAAATAGGTACATCAAAACTACAAGTATATCATCGTAATATAATCAGAGCGTTTGTTTACGTCTGCTTACTTTCGTATCCCTCGTGCAACTGACTGAGGATCGGACAATGCGCATGCGCGCAGAGTAAAGGGGGGGGGTGCTATAGTTACCCGACACCTCCCTTCCTTAAGATTTGATTGAGTCTTCTTGAAGACAAATCAAATTATTATTAACAAACATATCACAATCCACAATTATTATATTACAGAACTTACTAACACATACTTATAAATTTTCCAACACAAACATTAATACACATAAAAATTAACACAAAATTATCTTGTATGACAAAAATATAACAAAACTCAATCAATAACTGCGTAAAACAAACATTGTTTACTTTTCGTTTAACAATTAAATTTTAATTGCAAAAAAAAATAAAACTAATAATAGTTTTAAACAAAAATCTATTGCATTCATAAATGAATTAGTTACGTATGAATTATCACTTCACAAACATTAATCCTATATCAATGATTTAAGCATTTTCAAAAATATCGTAGAACAGTTTTACTTAACACTAAACCACAACTCAGGTTAAAGAAAATAAATTTTCACCTCAAGTTATATTAATAGATATCAAAATAAACATTAAAAAAATAAAGAAAGGATACGTGTGTAAACAATATTCTTATATAGTTATAGAATTATTTCCGTCATTTATCCAGTGTTTTGCACTTAGTCGTGACAACGAGTCTGCATTTATATGTTCCTTTCCTTTACGATACGTAATCGAGGCATGGAAACGTTGTAAAGCCAGAGACCATCTCTGAAGTCGGGGACTTTGAGAAGCACAATTCGTAAGGAACTTCAACGGGTTGTGATCACTAACGATAACAATTTCTGATCCAAAAATATAAGTCTCAAACTTTTTCAATGCAAATATCACTGCGTAAGCTTCTTTCTCAATAACGGCATATTTTTCTTGCACATCTGTTAATTTCTTGCTAACGAAGGCAATCGGGTATTCGATGTTTTGAACGTCTTTTTGAGCTAAGCAAGCTCCTACAGCATACGAAGAAGCATCAGCATATATGATAAATGGTAGGTTGAAATTCGGTGAATAGCACTTAGGGGCTTCGCATATTGATTTCTTTAGCTCCGCAAAAGCAACTTCGTGTTCACTCAACCACATTACATCGTTTGGAGCTCTGCGTTTAGTTAGAGTGGTCAAAGGGCGAGCGATATCGGAAAAATTTGGCACGTATGCCCTATAGTAAGATAACAGGCCTAGGATACTCCTAACATCTTTTTTCGTTTTGGGTGATTCTAAATTCTGTATAGCCAGTACTTTTTCAGGGTCAGGCTCATGTGTGCCAGAGCCTACCACATGTCCAAGAAACTTAATCTTTCTCCTCGCAAAATCGCACTTTTTGAAATTAACGGTAAAATTTGCTTCTTCTAAAGTAGTCATAACTGCATTCAGGTGTCTGAGATGAGTATCCCAGTCATCTGAGTAAATCGTTATGTCGTCTATGTAAGATTCGGCATAGCCTCCGTGTTTTGAGAGTACCTTGTTCATAGTTCTTTGGAAAGTAGCAGCTGCGTTACGTAGTCCAAAAGGTAGAACAACAAAAGCATACTGTCCTCGGTGAGTTACAAATGACGTCAGGTCTTGGCAAGCAGGGTTAAGCTTCAATTGCCAATAACCTTTCAGTAGGTCTATTAAAGTGATGTATTTGGCTTTAGACACTTGATAAATCAAATCAGTAGAATTTTTCATCGGGAATGAATCTATTTCAGTCTGTGCATTCAAATATCGGTAATCAACACACAAATGAACCGATCCGTCTTTCTTCGAGACACATACTACTGGATGCGCATACTCACTTTCGGATGGTACTATCAGTCCAAGTTGTAATAGCTCCTCTATTTGACGATCAACTTCTTCCTTCAAAGCTTCTGGAATCCTAAAAGGTTTCTGTTTCTTCGGAATACTTCCTAGTTTTAATTTAATGTTGTGTTCTCCAACATTTGCGATTCGTGGAACACCAGATCTAAGGTTGGAATGTTTTCGAAGAATTTTCAGTATGTCCATTCTTTTATCTGGATCTAGATGCTTTAGGTCTACTTCAATGGCTGGATCGGGATTTACTAGAGCAATCCTCGGGACGTTTTCTATGTCACCAAAGTCTATATCAGCGTCGTAAATAACTCCTACGTTATTTGTTGATGCTTTGAATTCTCTTATTTTATTAGCGTGAACATGTTTGATGTTGTTGTCGGGAAGTTGCACTAAGTAGCTATATGTAGATTTTCTTTTAATTATAGTTGCAGGACCTTTCCATCTGGCATAAACTTTGTTATCACTATCTGGAATTAAAACAACGAGGTCTCCTTCGTTAAACTCCTTATGTCGAGTTCTCCGGTTTCGATAACAAGCATACGCTGCTTGCTTCCCAGCAGCAGTCAAGCCAGCAAGTTCGGCTGCATTTTCTAACTTCATTTTCAAGTCATTCAGATAATCAGTGACAGATTTCAATTGACCAATTGGGATCAATGTTTCATCGGTCCACGTTGACTTCAATATGGACAATGGTCCGGTCGGACGTCGGACGTAAAGCATTTGGAAAGGACTGACGCCGGTCGTAGTGTTCGGAACCTCCCGGTAAGCCCACAGCAGGAATGGAATATGCTTGTCCCAATCTTTTGCATGTTCTCTCATAGTATGGTGAATCATACCTTTCAAAACAGCGTTAAAGCGTTCCACCAGGCCATTTGAACTTGGATGACCAGGAGTTGAAAATCTGGGTGCTGAACCAAGTCTACTTAAGAACTCCTTCGTCAGAGCAGAGGTGAAATTACTACCCTGATCGGTGGCAACTAGTTTGGGTATCCCCGTACGTGAAAATATCTGAAGTAATGCATCACATGTCGATTTCGCTGTTAATGTCTTCAGTGGAAGGGCTTCTGGCCATCTAGTGCATTGATCCACAGCACATAAGACGTATTTGTGACCTCGGCTGTTAGGTTCCATGGGGCCTATTAAATCCACATTTATAGCTTGAAAAGGTTCATCGGGGCGTGTAACTGGCGTAATTGGTACTTCGTCGAACGGTCGCTTTTTGGCTTGTAATTGGCAGGCAACACATGTGCTACAAAATTCATCGATGTCCTTCTTCATGCGAGGCCAATAAAAGGAGTATTTCAACCGTTCAGCGGTCTTCTTTTTACGTAGGTGTCCTCCCCATAAGCTTGAATGTGCTAGTTCCAAAAGTTGCTTCCTTCGTGATATTGGAACAACAAGTTGATCTACATGTTCACCTAAAATTGTATCTCGATGATATAAGTAATTATCAATTACTCGGAATCTATTAATTCCCTTTTTAGCATCTTGCCAACAAGAATTCAAACTGCTGTCCTTTCTCTGCTCATCACGAAATTTTTCAGAGTCAGATATTTCGTTCTGATTAGCCATCTCGTTTACTTCAGCTTCCGTAGTCATGCTTGCACAACATTTTATAGTTTCTTCAACCGTATCTTTAATCATTTTCTGGATTTCCCAATTGTCATCTTGATTATCGTATAACATACTAAGATTGATATCATCGTCTATCGTTTTGTCGCACGACAATTCACCATTTAGCGTATTACATTCCAGTTTCTTATTTTTGGTTCCGCCTTCTATTAAATTTACAGTCTCAATATTACAATTTAATTCATTTAGAGCACTTACGGATAATAATAAATCGCTTGACAAATTAGGTACCATGGCACAAGTAATGTAAATTGGCCCTCCAAATTTCATATCGTCTTCACATTTAGTTACTGGCAAGTTTATTAATGGAGCTTTTAAAGTTTGTCCGAAAGCACATGTTAAAACTACACTTCCATGCGGTGTCTTGTATTTTTCAGGGACCAAACAGGCCTTAACTACTGATATTTGCGATCCCGTATCAGCTACCGCATTCAAAATGCATGAGTCTATTTTTAATTTTACCATAGGCAGTGCGTCAACATAATTATTTCCTTTATCGTTTTCTTCACTATTTAGAAATTTGACACGAGCTGTTAAAATGTCATTTGGAGCATCCTTTTCTTTCTTTTGTCTAAAATTAACATGTAGAAGTGTTCCATGAAAGGGAGAGTTGCAAATATTACAGAATAGATTACAATTCCTACGACAATTTAATTCATAACAAACGAAACATCTGTTGAGCTCTTTTAATTTTTGTTTCTTTTCAACTGGCGTCAAGTAACAATTTTCATATTCATGTTCATTTTTACAAAACAAGCATAGAGAGGGAACGGCAGACGATATTTTGTTTATCTTTTTCATATTCCACTGCTGTTTGGCCTTGATCGGCGGCGTATTATATTTATTTCCTTCGGAATTCGTATTCTTTTTCCAAAAGGATGTTTTTTCTTTTCTATTTTCGATTTCGGCCTGAGAAATGTTCGTTCTTTTGAAACTTTCTTTAATACTTTCGTAATCATCTAGTTTTTCAGCTAGTTCGTATGGCGTTGTAAACTTAAGCCAATCTTCTAAATAATGATCTCTTGTTTCAGCAGGCACTCTAAATTTCAGTTGTTCCGTCACAATTAAATCTTTGAGTTGTTGGAATGTCTCTATTTTTAATTCTGTGATCCATTCGGTAAAATAACTAACGAGTTCTTGAGCAAAATTCCTCCAAGATTTATCATTTGACTTGTGATGTCTGTAAAAGCACTGTTTAAGCTTTTCACTATTTAACTTATATCGTTTTAGGATTAGACTTTTAACAAATTCGTAATTATTAGCATCCTTAGGTTCTTCTCTTGCCAGCATGTTTGACAGTTCTGCCGGTAAAACAGCTAAAAGGTATGCTACCCAATCCTTTTTAGGTACTTGAGCCATCTCTGCTCTTCTTTCAAAATTTATTAAATATAATCCCATTTCGTCGTGTTTTTCATCAAATTTAGGCGTTATTTGAGTTAGTTGAATTTTATGACTTACTTCAACTCTGTTTTCCGTTTCGTTTTCATGATTGAGATTTTCTTTAGACAGTTCTAATTTTTTAATTTCTAGTTCGTACTGATGAGCTTCGCGAATCATCCTTTCGTTTCTTTCCTCTTCTCTAATTTTTTCTTCTCTCTCTTCTCGTCTAATTCGTTCTTCTTCTATCTTGATTCTATCTTCCAGAATTCTATCCAATATAATCTTAACTTCATCTTCTTTATACGTTGTACTACTTAAAATTGCGTTTTTAATTTCCACAACTTTCATAGATAAGTCTGCATCCACACCAATTTCTTCACATAGTTCTATCAATTCAGCTTTCCGGGCTTTTGCAAGAAACGCCATGATAATATTCCGTTTCTGACACCAAAACTGTTGGGTTCTTTTCGAATTATGAATAGGAAGAAATGATGGCGATTATCAGATAAAATAAAAATTATTTATTAAGAATGAATGAAGATAAAAATAGGTACATCAAAACTACAAGTATATCATCGTAATATAATCAGAGCGTTTGTTTACGTCTGCTTACTTTCGTATCCCTCGTGCAACTGACTGAGGATCGGACAATGCGCATGCGCGCAGAGTAAAGGGGGGGGGTGCTATAGTTACCCGACAGGTGGCAAAAAAAAAATTAATTCCAAGATGAATAAATAAAATTTTGAAACTAGTAAAAATAAGGATGAAAATCAGAAGTAGGTTGACCAAAATTGGTTTAGTGGAACAGATCCACACAGCATTTAATGAACTATGTAAAACTGATTGATGAAACATGTGAGCACCAAAGTTCAAAAAATCCTTCTAAGTACTTTTTAACAACTCAAGATACAATGCTGCAAAAGTATAAATAAGTCATCAAAACATTTTTAAAAAAATGATTTAGCTCTCATTTTCCAAGTGAATATGAATGTTTAATAGAAATAACTTCAGACTACACTTTGAAATCTACCTTTCAGGACCTAGGTTGATACTTATTCCCCCTTTGCAAGTTAAACCAGAAATTTATAAATACGCCAATTCAATCAAATTGTGTGTACCTATAAACTTAAATTTAAAAAAAAACTCAATGGCACTAACAGCCTACCAAGAGCTAAGATGTACGGCGCTCATCCCCGTTTCCTTAACTTTGAAATAAAGGATGCAGGAACAGTGTACATTTGAACAGTTTATCCAATTTATAAAAATGTTCAACTTTTTCCAGTAATAAATTGCAAAAAATTTAGAGTTATCTTTTGATATACACGTTGCCTCTGCTTTAGAATTATCAATATTTTTCTATTTAAAATAGAAAAATATTTTTTCTATTGTTTGTTTTCTTTTAACTTGGCAATGTAAATCAACAAGATACATTTCTAAGAACTAGTGAACACAAAATTAATGTATTAAAGAGTTGCCAATTAATACACATACCAGAAATTAGATTGCAGCTCATGAACACCAAGCTCAGTTCTTGAGGATACAAATATTCAGCATACCAAATTGAAAAGTTCTCAGCATCAAACTTATCCCAGAAATATTTTACAGACACACTTTCAGCTTCATTACTGTACACTCGTTTGAACTCATCCATATTGAAAGTTCTGGAAAATAGAAATGCCAACACTGATTACAAGATCAGTCTCAAAATTTGGAACAAAACTAATGTTACAGAGAGAAGAAATAGCTATACAAATATTTTCACTTTCTAGATATATTTTCTTCTACCAAAGTAAAAATAAATAATGTTAAAGCAAATAAAATGGTAAATTTAACAATATAGTTAATTTTTATAGGTTATATTAATTATTTTTTCAATTACATACTATTTAACAATAAAATTGATACTATTACACTAAAAATTTCCATTACATAATAACTAGATGCTTAAAGTTAATTTCAATATTAAAATAAATATCTAGATTTCTATATTATACAGTGCCTCCTGTAACTAAGGTTATTTAGGTAGATTTTTTTTCATTGCTCTCTATACCAAAAAATAAGCGATCACCGCATTTTTTAAGTTCCTAAATAGTGTCTTTATGATATTAGTTAATTATCAAGAATCAAAGGAGTGTTTAACAACTATATCAAGATGCATTTATAAATTTCAATGGACTCATGAAAACATTGATAAGAATTAATATTCCTCTAGGTTTTACATACTTTGCTACAGAAGCAAAACATTCCTTTGAAAGGAGGTTAGTAAATAAAGAAATTAACAAAGTCGCACACATAAGTCTAACTATGATAATTTATTTCTTCATTACAACAAGCATAAACTAGCCTATCTATTAGAACAAAGGATTCAAATAAACAGGTAAGAGCCATGTTCTAAGCATTGCTTCCGATTGAAATTCTCTTTACTTACTCTGCAGTGAAAATAGAAAAACGCAAGCGTCTCCTGGTTGATTTCGAGAAAAGTGCTTTGACAATATTTTATTTCTTTTGCTCATGCTATGAACTGATAAAACAAAGTTTAATTTCAGAAAAAAATCTTGTGCAAAAAATCTCATTAAATTGTTAAATACATAAAAATCTCAATTTTTTTTAACAACTGTATTCTTTTACTACCCGATTTCCTTGTTCTGAGGAGGCTACCGTGATATCAAAATAAAAAATTATCAACAAAACAAATTAGATTCAAATGTATTCAAAATATTTGCAAGTGGCTCTTATTTAGAGAACAGAGAATTTGATGAATGCTAGAAGAGATTGACAATCTCATGCAGAGCTCATTCTAGACAGGGTAAACAGGGCGCAGCACCCTGCTGCCCTTTAAGTCAAAAGAATCAACCCTGTTGCCCCTGAAGTAAATTAGTGCCCTGATGTAATAGACTCCACACCCTTTTTGCCCTTTTTTTCCTCAACCTTTCTTTATTTTTTCCCCTAACTCCACAATGGATTTCTTAAACTTTTGTTATTTTCAACACTTTTGATTTAGTTTGTCATTGCTGTCAATACATAGATTTATATGGGAAAGAAAAAATAGCCAGCACACCACCGTGTTGCACTTGTCTTTAAAAGTTTGCAGTTACTTTAATAATAATTATGATTTAATGAATCATTTTAATTATTAAATCATAACTACAGACACTTAAAAACATACTTTGTTAATTTAATAATATATGCATGCCTTTTAAATACATTACTAAGCTAATTAGGTCATTAACTCAATATACATGTTAATTTATTAAAAAAAATTAGTAATTTATATGATTGCTTTGCTACTTTTACAGGGTTGCCACTCAAATCTGGAAAATAAATTTCCTGTGTTTTCCCTGTACATATTATGCACTATATATTAAGAGGAAACGATAATTACTGTGCTCTTGTGTGAGCTATATTGGGCTAACTATATTTATTAGTTTTAATTGCTGGAAAAACAGCTGAATATACTTAAATAATGCTATAGTAAATGAAATAGTTTAGTATAGCTGAAATATCATGGTTGAATATCCCATAGATTACACTTTTAAGTGGTCACCATTTTTTAAAAGACAAAAATAAGAAACAAAATTCCCTGTATTTTCCCAGTTTGTAAAGAAAAAATCAAAATTCCCTGCATTTTTCCTGTTATTTTGGGTGATTTTTAAATTCCCTGTATTTTCCAGGTTTTCCCTGTTCTCCCTGTGGAGTGGCAACCCTGTTTTAGTAAAGTTTAAAAAAATTCTTTTACCAATTTACAATGTTTTTTAATAGAACGTGTAAAGCCCATATAAAGAAATTATTACCTTTTTAGAATAATAATGCCCTTTTTTTAAGCTTTTGCACCCTGCCCTTTTTTCTGCCTAGAATGAGCTCTGATCTCATGTTACAGTCACATTGCACTAAAGACAATGCTATCAGTGATTTAATTTTAGAGTTAAAACAAAAGTTAATTTAGAAAAACTACATACATAAAAAAAACATCTCCTTTAAACTCATTCTTTATATAAATTAAATGCAAGCTTAAACAAATATAATTGTTTATTTAAAATAATTCCATATTCATAATTGGTAAATTTGTTTTTACACATATCAGTAGGGTTCATTTTTATTGGCACTATATTTTATAGACCAGTTTCTTGTGATGCCAACACAAACAGCATATCAACACCAAAAAAAGCGACAGTTCGATAACATTTCAAAGACAATGCAGGTAACTTCTAGTATGGATCATTTTACTGAGGAACACATAATAGCCTCTCCCAAGAGGTTTCACGTAGTACTGCAAAAAATGGCAGTAATCTTCAAAAATGTCACATTGTTTAAGTTCTACTTTAAGTGATTTTCTCATACTTTGATGAAAACAAATTTGAAAAATCCATCCTAGCACACTGAATATGCAGGCATACATGCTTAAGGGAAGTGCAAACTATGGATTTGAAAGTTATATGGGTGCTCGGCAGCACTTTAAAAATACATTAACAAGTACAAATAGTCCCAAGTCTTTATTAAGGGGACTTTCAGTATTTAATTGCTTTTGCTACATTAAAAAAATACATAAAATTAAGACATGAAAACTGTCAAGAAACTTAAATATTACAGTAGAGATACAAAAAGATTTCTGAATTTAATTCAATGTAACTCAAACATTAACTATTATGTAGACATAGAGTGTCCAGCAACGTTTTAGAAATGCATTTACATGAGATGAAATGCATTCTCAAGAGAATTGCTGAAAATTTAATATTCCTCTAGGTTTTACATACTTTACTATAAAAGTAAAACATGCCTTTGTAAAGAGGATATAATAAGAATTTTAAACTGATCAATTTATACAAGGAATTTTTTTAAGATGATTCAAACATCTGCAAATTTTAAAAAGTTTTATAGAAGTGTTCAGCAACATTTTAAAGAAGTATTTATAAATATGAATACATCCACAAGAGAATTACTAAATATTTAATATTCCTCAGGGTTTTACATACTTTACTATAAAAGTAAAACATGCCTTTGTAAAGAGGATATAATAAGAATTTTAAACTGATCAATTTATACAAGGAATTTTTTTTTATTTAAGATGATTCAAACACCAGCAAATTTTAAAAAGTTTTATAGAAGTGTTCAGCAACATTTTAAAGAAGTATTTATAAATATGAATACATCCACAAGAGAATTACTAAATATTTAATATTCCTCTAGGTTTTACATACTTTACTATAAAAGTAGAACATGCCTTTGTAAAGAGGATATAATAAGAATTTTAAACTGATCAATTTATACAAGGAATTTTTTCATTTAAGATGATTCAAACACCTGCAAATTTTAAAAAGTTTTATAGAAATGTTCAGCAACATTTTAAAGAAGTATTCATAAATATGAATACATCCACAAGAGAATTACTAAAAATTTAATATTCCTCAGGGTTTTACATACTTCGCTATAAAAGCAAAACATGCCTTTGTAAAGAGGACACTAATATTTAAAAAAAAAATTTAAAAAAATAGCAATTTCAATTAATAAAAAAAAATTTACATCTGCAACAATTATTTTGCACACTCAGCTTATGATTTTTTTATTCCAATATAAGATACTCAACTTTGGGCTTTGCATTTTATGAAATTGTTTGTTAGATAGATCATTTCACTTATCTTTAAACTAACCTACTAAATATGGCAATATTAATATGAAAAAGATCAATTCTAAAATGTTTTAAGATAATTCTCAGATAAAAATATTTAAAAACACAAAATTAGTGAAATTTTCTGCAGCATTAGAAAACTAGTAACAAACAAAATCAATTCTGGTTTGCTTAGCTTAATGTAAAAAGATAAGCTCTTGCTTAATTATAGAGATTGTTTAACTGCAAATTTCATTGTTTACACCCACAAAGCTAATGTGATTTATGGAGAATAGTGGTTTATTGAATTGTTTAAAACAGATCACGTACTGTATAAAATATAACCACTACCGAATTAACAGGAAGGAACTTTCAAAATAAGGGACGTGCTGAATTCCATTCTAATGGAACGTAAATAATTGGGAACATTTACCACAGAAATATAATGTGTTAGAGAAATATGCTAACAAATTTTTCTTGGACGAAATGTTATTAAAAACCAAAATTTTCAAAAGTGGTATTCATAAATAATAGTAAATTCTTGTATATAGGTAGATTCTTTAATTTATTCTTACTTTTTTAAGGAAACAATGTGATTTGCAATGTTTTACTAGTTAAAATTGAACTGATTATAAAACAAAATAAAAAGCTTTCTGAATGCTGGAGTTACAATTCCTTAAATTTATTTTATTACTTAACTAGCATTTTAAGTTATGAAACCTAATCAACAATAAATATTATTCATTGTGACAAAAATATGACCTTACTTTTTTACTTGGCAAAAGCTAAATTTTTGCAGTAATGGTTCATAACAGTTATTAACAAGTGTGGAAAAAACTAAAAGGTTAAGAATTTAAACCAAGTAAAATAATTTTAAGTGTCAAAAACTTGAAAATAATTTATTTGTGTCTTTATGTGAACAGTACCTCAATTTTCTTTCCAACCATTACACATTATTCTGACACAGAACAATTTAGAAGCTAGTCATAAATTTTAACTAGATAGTAGAAACTATATACTTGAAAAGATACATGAGCATTAAAAAATAGTTCTCGGTATAAGAGCACAATAACTCGGTATAAGTGCTCAATAATTTTAATACAAATCACTTTACAAAAATATTAACACATATGTGGGATTGGGCAAAAGATCACATAACTGAGAGCCAATTCTATAATGAATAAGCAATGAAAAGTAGTTTTTTTTAAACAGGCTTTGCAGAAACAATACTTTAATGCAACAATTTCTTAAATTCCAAAATTACTAAACTAAATATTGAGAAAACTAAAAATAAAAGCTTTATCCATAAAAAATATATAAAAACTGTGAAATAACTATCTTGAAAATGAGAAAACTAAAAATAAAAGCTTTATCCATCCGTAAAAAATATATAAAAACTGTGAAATAACTATCTTGAAAATTATTTAAGTAACAAATATTTACCCTTTAGGGAACTGTTCAAAGGGATCTTTAGATTTTGGCTCAAGAGCTAAAGCCATTTCTGTTTCATCTGGTTCTTCAGCAACTGTTTCTTCTTTCTTAGGCTTCTGTTCTTTTTTCTTTTTGTCTTCTTTAGGCTTTTCTTCCTTAGGAGCTTGTTTACCATGACCCAATTCTTTTTGAACTTCAGCAAATTTCTTTGCTAAAAGAAAATTACAATTTCTCAAGTCTTGATCGCTAATAATTTACATTTGAAATGCCCCAAAAAGCAATTTTTTTTTAAAAAAAGTAAATTTAGTGTTTCTTTTTAATAGAATATAGAATATTGATACCTTAAGACTTATCGTTTTGCTGTTTTAAACTTGAAATCTGATATTACTTATTAGGCATATAATTAGACTGAAATAATATTACTGAGCAAGCTTTGAAAAGATTAAATTAAGAAAAAAATATATTTTTCAGAAAACTTAAAAAAAATATTGTTTGATAAGTTTTGGTAGCATAAACTATATGTACGGGCAGCATAATGTACGGTAGTGCCATCTATGTTCTGTGAATGAAAATACCTTCAAAAATATTGGCAGGACTGGTGGGAAAGTCTCCCATTAGACAGAGAAGTGTTTCTGTCCCAAAAGAATTTTTTGAAATTTGCTTGGGACAAATGTGTCCCGTTAGGCGTGAAAGGGTTAATTTAGCTTTAAGTTAAAATTATCAAATAAAGTAATTAACACTTCTTAATTATTACCTTGACATACGCATTAACATTTAAAAATGTTTAACTTTTTCTTAAGTTTTTGAAAATTTCAAATACACAACTATCTTTTAAAAAAGAGTTGTGCTCACTTGTAGACTGTTTTCAATTTGAAAAGTAACAATTCATAGTGTTAGAAATTCAACATTACAAAACCAAATTTAAAACTAATATTTTCAATAGAAAAAAAATTTTTTTTTCTATAACTTAACTAAGATGATATAACTGTTAACAAGAAAATATAAACCTTACCATCAAACTGAGCCATTTTTTCACATAGAACTACTTCTCCCAATATCTTCTTAAATTCAGGCTGGTTAATGCATGTTCTAAACCACCTAGTGACATTTCCATAAGGTTGTCTGAAAGAAGGTTCAAGGACCTGAAATATAATATTTCTATTGAAATAAATTGTCTCACTTTAAAAAAATCATTTTAAGACAAATTTAAAAAAAGAAACTTACTAGCTGGTACAAGGACAGCAAATTACAGGTGAGACTGATATCTGCTTGAGTGATTGACTCCCCAACCAAGTAAGTATGATGCAACAGATGATCATTTAGAATTTTAAGAGCTCTTTTAATATCTTCCTTAGCTTTATCTGTTGTCTAAATTATAGGGAAAAAAAAATTCCTATTAGATAATTATAAAACCTAAGAAAAAGGTCTTGAAAATAAAACCAAAAAGTATAGTTCTGAAAACATGAATAACTGCAAGATTATTAGAATTAATATAAGCTTTGAAAATTAGTGATGGTCCATCATAAAGCAATTTTAAATTAGCTTAAATTTTAGAGGAATGTACTTAAAACTGCAGATTTTAGGAGTGTTTTATCAGAGCAGTAACTCTTTTTTAGACCAGGATGAGCAAAGAAATTTTAATCCATGGTTATCTTAATCCTTTCATTAGAAAAACTCTTAGCTAAAACAACGCTGCAATGCACTGTTTTTTTTTTAAAATCTCAATAAGAATGGTTTTAAATTATTAAAACGAAGTGAAGGGTTTGGAAATATTTCACATACATATTGCAATACAAAACATAATACAATGTTATATTACACTTGATTATCTTTTTTTTTGTTTTTTCATTTGCATAAAGTATGAGAAAAGATTCCTTTCAGAAAAAGATCTCAAAATGCAATGTAAGTGAGAAGAGGAATAAGTTGATAATTATTGTATGGTATAACATTCATGATTGATGAAATTTAAAATTTCATCTTGAATCCTAATTAGCTCAAATAGGTTTGGTAATCAACACCAATTCTCTTCGTGCTTCTATAGATATACATACAGCTTTAAGTAGCCTGTAATGAAATTTATAGGATCTAGAAGAATACAATGAAACCTCTGTTAAGTGAACACTCTTGGGGGCAAAAAAAATTGTCAGTTTATGGGAAGGGTACCCTAACGGCGAAGTTTAAGCCCGTAAATTGCTTTTAGAATATTTTCAATGATATAGAAATAATTAAATAATTTACAATAACTATCTCCAAGGATATTATTTTAACTTTAAAAATACTATTTTCTTTACAAAAATTAATTAAAAAGTTTGATATAAATACATAATTTTAGATGTAGCTACAGATAAAATACACAGTTTACACTCCGTAACACACAACTAAAATATTAAAATAAGAAATAATTTTAAATTATACAAAAGTAAATAAAACACCTGTTTGTTAAACTGCATTATTCCTAAACATGGGAAAACCCAGGTACATGCAGAAGGCAAGATTTCATGGTCCCCAAAATCAATCCACATTCTGATAAGAGCTTGATCAAGAACATTCTTTCCTTTGAGTTGATCATTACTCACTAAAATTACACAAGTTTTATTAGAAATGCAACAAATATCCTAATTTTGAATAAAATTTTATAAAGTTTACATACAGTCTATATAGACATACAAGCTATAAATATTACTGCTACATATTTCAACAGTTTTAGAAATAGCTATCACTTTTTGATTATTCTTTATTTAAAAACTAATCTTTAAGTTTATCAAAAAATTAGGAATGCAATCATGAAAGACAAGAGTTAACTTTACTAATACAATAAGTGAAAAGAACCAATTAACGGATCCTAATCAATATTATTAGGGGACTGTCTAGGTTTTTCTGAGCAGTACCTTTGTGAAAATTTAGGCATAATTTGTGAAAATTAAAAATATTAAAATCAGCACAAAAATATTTATAGTTTCCTATGGAATACAAAAATAAAATATTAAGAAAAACTATTTTGTGAAACTACCGTTTTTCCTAAAGTTGAATTTGAGAAGGTACCGCTAAACGGTAGTAAATTTGGCCTGAACAGACCCCTGATTATTCACAAACTAAAGAATAATAATTTTTACATTATAAAAAGTGCAGATTTTTAATTCGTAATGAAAAAAACAAACATTTATCAATTTTATTTATATATTAATATTTTAAATTAGGCTAGTTTTCAGGCAACAATAGATTTAAATTCACATTTTATTTAATCTCAAAATAGCTTTTTTTTCATTCTTGTATTTTAATTAATGATTTACACAAATATAAATTGAAATAAAATGTAATTAGACATTCTATAATGGTTAGAATAAAAAGATTTAATAACATAATTTATAATGGTTAAAAATTTAAAAAGATATTTACCTGAATACCTTAAAAATTCATTAAACTTTACTATTTATTAAAATAACAAAATGTTCTAGAAAACAAAGGGCTATGGAATTTTTTAAAGTTTACTGAATTTAATTACTGTAAAACATAATCTAACCAATCATACTTTGTAAAGAAACTATTCATGTGAAAATTAATGAGAATAAGTAGAGCAGAAAAATGTAAAACCTAGAAATCTCAAATAAATAAAAAACAGGCGCCTTTTTAAAAACAAGGACACCTTCAGCTTTGAAGGGCACCTATTTTGCCGTATATTATCTCTAAGCTAGTGCCCATAAAAATGGAGTTAAAAATACAAATTATAAGAAATAATATTTCATACTAACTCAGCCTAAAAATAATTTGCAGTAGTTATAGTAATCTTCATGGGTTCAGCCACTATACTTAAAATAAAAAGGTGGCAATTTTACAAAAAAGGAGAATGCATCATCCATCCCTGAAAAAGCGTAGGCAAAGTTGTCACCTCTTTAAAAAAACTTTTAAGGAGAGCACTAGAATCTAAGCTAGTATATAACTTCTTATTTTTTTGGGATTTAAGGCTAGCAAATGTCAAGTTGAAGTTGAAATGGAGAACTAGTTTTTTACAAAGCATTAAAGCTAATAATAAAAAAAACTTTGTACCTCTTATGGTTGCTCACAAACCAATAGATGGAAGGCAAGCCGTAAGAAAAGGTAGGCAAGTCTAGTACCAATAATGTATCTCTCATGGTTACTTGTACACTAATGTAGATATACAAGTCGAAAGAAGAGAATATCAAAAGAAACTTTCAAAAGTAAAATTCCAGTTGTATATATAGTAAGATTTTTTTAAGTAATATACAATTAAAAGAAAATTAAGAATTTTTAATTGCAATCTGTTAAATTTCAAAGTTTTCTTCAAATACAATAAATTTATTATAGACAAAAATTAAAACCTTTTTTATAAAAAAATTAATCAAATTTAAATTTTTAAAAAAAAACTAATGTTGATTAAAAAAAGTAATTCAATAAATATGCAGTCATTAATAAAACTGAAAATGCATACTTCATTTAAAACTTTACTTAAAATACTTTCGTCATTAAAAAAAATTTACAAATAAAAAAAATAAATAGTCAAATAAAAAAAATTGTACAATATATTTAAGAATTAAAGATTCTTAAAAAGAAAAATATAGAGTAGTTTTAAGTTGAACTACTGAAAAACTATACTCTGTTCAGTAGAAGGCAGAAGCCTCAATGTATCAGATTTCCTTTCATATTAACAAATCAGTCAGATTAGTGTTGCCGAAACATTGGCGCCAATCAGTGTAATTTCACGCCAAGTGTTTGTAGGCTAAGACTATTTTTACAATTAAATTTTGATGAACCAAGTATAAATTAATTTTTAACAATTAAGGGATTAGAAATCAGTTGTTTGGTTTACAAAAAGCATATAAATAAATTACAAGTTTCTATCAATAATAATAAAAAAAATTAATTAGAAAGCAAGGCACAGGAAAACCTACCATAATGTGCAATGGCATTACTTTCTGATAAATATTGTTTATTTGGAGTCTCTAAGGCAGGAACCTTTAACATAAAATATGAAATTCTCAATCACATGAAAGAGCATAATTAAGAACATATCATGAAACTTATAAACTTAAAACATATTTAAAATTGTGACTTTAATAAAGAGAATACCATACATTTCATTAACAGAATCACTTAAACATTATCATACATTAAAAAAGAAAGTGAGAGATAAGTTGTTTCAAAATCTGAAACAAATAAGAACCACGAAAAGACAAACCCCCAAAAAATTAAACTTGATCCTAGATTAAGCTGTTTCTAAAACTTAAGGATAAAATCGGATACCAAACCAGCTAAAAATATTAATACAATCCACATAATCAATTAAAAAAAATTCTAAAAAATAGTTTATAAATATTTTCTTTGTATCAAGGGTACCAAATTAAAAATAAAAACATAAACATGCAATATTAATTCTTGATTGCATCAGACACATTCTAAATGCAGGGATCTGTCTAGGTTTTTCTGTAAGGTACCTAATTTGTGAAAATTTAGACATAATTCGTGAAAAATTAAAAATTTTATTAAAAAATCAATACAAAAACGTAGATTTATAAACTAAATATATAGATTTATCGTTCTTTAAGGGATACAAAAATAAAATTTTAAGAAAAAGCATTTTGTGAAACTACCGTTTTTCCTAAAGTTGAATTTGTGAAGGTACCGCTAAACTGTAGTAAATTCGGCCTGGACAGACCCCTGAAATGTCTTCATGGAAAATATTTTATTCAATAACATTTAAACTTACGAAATCAATAAAACAATCTAAACATTTACATCAGAATTAATATCAAGTTAATGTTAATACTAAATCTAAATGATATACACGATTAACTTTTGATTACTTAAGAAAATAAATTCATATTCATTAATATATAACGGTAAGGGGTTTTTTAATTAGTTTCATAGCTGCAGAAAAAAAAAAAGGATTATTCCCTCCAAGTGAAACTTGAAAAATCTATTAGGTCTTTCTGGGTTGAGCCTACAGTGTCATAGAATATTTTGATCATACAAACTCAAGATGCTAGGAGAGATGACGAAATTTTAGAACTTTTAAAATTTTTTAACTAAAATTGTTTTGCAAAATTATTGGTAAAAAACTAATCAAATTAAACATAATAAAAATTTATTTTCATTTTTGTCACTTGCTAACTATAAAAAACTATTGCAGCTATGTTAACACAAATAGCTTTATATGGCAATTTGTTTAAAAGTTTAAATTCCTTCAGTTCATAAAGGGAACCTTTAATTTTGTAAACAATTACTATCTCAATATATTTTAAATTTTAGTATTTTTAACATATATAGTAGTTTATTTTTTATCAAAGGAAAAATTAGTACCCAAAGCTTTTAAGAATAAACTTACCTAAATATGCAAATGATATGGGGAAATATTGAACTACTCAAGAGTTTTTCTGCTCCAATGGATCCAAAAATTTAATCAGTCAAATTACTACTTGCATATCTTAGAAAATATAAATTATTGATTCACATACAAACTTAATTTGAAACTGTGCAATTTAGCTATAACAAATAAAATTTAGTGTTTTTTGAAACAGCAGTCAGTATAACAAATACGGTGCACTCTTTTTTAAGATATTGACAAACAAGGATCAACATTTAAACTGCATTTAATAAATTCAGTATTGGCATACTTAGCAAAATATAGGATAAAAGTTATTGCTTTATGTTGCAAACTTTCCTTTTTCACCTAAATCTAAAAGAAATCTATTTCTTGACATAGTAATAAAATGATTGTTGACGTCTAGTTTCTTCCATGGATAGCAATAAGCAAAACACAGATATTCTTTACAATAAGAACATCCAAATGAAAGGCAACAAAAATTATGTAATAACTAAACGTTATTTAATTTAATAACATTTCTAGACATTTCATTTGGCTAATAAAAAAAGGTTAAAAAATGAAGAAAGAATTCACAGCATTTTGTTCCCTTAACTTTAGAACACAGTTCAGAAAACAAATATTCAGAGATACATACAAAAACTCACTGTCGTAAAATTTTTGTGACGTTGTCAACAAAGTACTTGAACAGATAACAACGTATAACAAATTGGATTATTTAAATATAAATTTTATATGGAGCAGCATACCTTTCCATTGGGAAATTTCTTTAAAAATTCGGCGGACTTGTTAGTTTCTCCGAAAAGAAAGTCTTCACACACATTTACAGCACAGCCACTGTATTGTGCAGCGATAAGAATTTTCTGTGCACGGAAGTTGTTTGGATACGTATACAGAATCTGAAATAATATAATATTAATACAAAACAGTTTGTAAAGACAACGTATGACAAAAATTAGTCATTTGAAAAAATAAACAGGCATGGATTAAATGGATTTTTGGAATGTAAACTTACAGATGCCATTGCTAAACGTCAAACAGCGAAACTGGAAGCGAAAGAGACCGGGAAAGGGTAGGTGGAGAGGGGAGGTTGTTTAAAACAACAGTTGCCATTAAGAAAAAAAAATCAAGAAATATATTTATTTATTTATTTTTAATTAATAACCTACTAAAGAGCCATTATCACTTAATACAAAAAATTCATGAATGCGAATAAAAGCCTGATTGGAGAACTATATTTAATATACGCAAAAAAATTCTACTGATGAGTATATTGGAGTTTTGGGGACCATTCTCACTGCTTGTAATTTCTCTATAAACGCGTACGAATATTTAAAAAAAACTACATTCAAAAGGAACTGTATGTGTGTATAAATCATGTTCCCGTACTATTGCCTTTGTCAGATATTAATTTTAATTATTACGGTTATTTAAGTAAACTATTTTGCTTTTAAATTGTTCATGTAGTCGAGGTATCTCTTTAGATGTTCTCTTTCGGACGCTTCATAAGGGTCTCGTAACAATCGTAAAGTATCATAATATATTCATGATACCATGACTGTGAACAGAATGTTTGTACTTAAGCCACCATGGATCATTTTTATTTTAGCTACGTCGACAGAAATCATCCATGTCTATTCTGTAACTTCTATGGGAGGGGGCGTGATGGAAATCTTGCAATGGACGAAGTCTGCTATATTGGTTCGAAACACATGTCATAAGTACTGTTCGGTTTTGAAAAGAATTTCTTCAGACCTAATGTCAGGGGCAGCCAGATGTTACAGTAACAAAAGAGAGCACATTTCTAATGGGGTAAATTGGAGGATTGAGTCTCACAGTGGACTGATCGTTAAGACATGGTTCCCAGCAGATCACCGAAGTCAAGCATCACTGGCTACGGTCAGTGTGCGGGTGGGTGACCACTTGGATCAGCCTGCATAGGGACCGGGGATGTGCGGTATTGGTCCTCGTTAAACTGTTCTATCGTAAAGTGCTCGACTTCGCGTGCAGGTCGTCGGGCTACCGAAGCGGGGGTGCCATCCCCTCTGCAGAGGATCAAAATTGTGATGGCATGTCTTCGGATGATCCTCAGGGATGTTTCCCAGACCGTTGCCAATAGCCCATTTCGCAGCTCTAGTGCGACGTAAATGAACAACAACAGCAACAAGGAGGATTGAAGCAGTCAATATTGACCACAAAGCACGGATTTTTACGCCAGATCAAGAAAAGGATCAATACAAAACTATTCACCCCACATCCCTAGCTGAACTGACTTATCCTCGTAACCATAATACCCATCACCGCACGAGACTTCTGAAGAAGCTCTCCTGAAAGCCGCTCAATACTGCCCTTCGAAATGTCTCAATGATGCTTTTATGGCGGGGAAAAAAAGATACACTAAAATGGGGTAACTTTGGAACTCTTTTTATTTTTTATTTATTTATTTTTTGAAATCTTGTTTCAATTGCAATATAAAGCTCCAAATACACTTTTGAAATATTTTATTGCATAATTTATCATAATTTGCATATTTTATCGAATTTCCTGAAAAGATCTGAACTGAATATAAAACCACTGCTATAAGACAAAAATGCAAATATTGTACATCAAATACGTAAGCGTACACGCATGTGTAGACGGAGCCATTGAAGAAACAGACTTTATAAGTGCGCATAAGTTAAGACGCACTTCGTTCGTGTGGCGTAACTACCACTACGATCATTAAACATCAAGTCACTAGTATATAAAACATGGTAACTTGATTCAATCTTGAGGTACCTTTTGATAGATGAAGGTTAGCATTATTTAAACATATTTCCCCAAATTGGTGACCAACGGACGTGATATGATCTCGACCACTTCGATGGATGGTTCACATTGAACAGTTGGCTTGCCATTTGTGACTGCATCACCGTCCTCCTCGCACTGTTGCTTCTCAGTCTCATTTACACATGTAAGGTTTCTGCACACACTCGACTGCTAATAGCAACACAGGAGAGATCACACACACAACATAATCTTAATACAGCTCTCATGGTTAAAGCTCAAAACCCGGTGACCTTAATCCAGCTCTCCCGGTCTTTCACAAATACAGCAAACTAGTGATATCCATTCATCGAATTCTATCCCTGATAAAATTCTGGTGGGGGAATATTGTGGCGTAACTACCACTACAATTATTAAACATCAATTCACTAGTATGTAAAACAAGCTAACTTGATTCAATCTTGAGGTACCTTTTAATAGATGAAGGTTGGCATTGTCTAAAAATTCTTTCCCCACAGTTCGCTAACACACCTCATCGAATATCTTGGTGTTATTTTGAAGCAATAGGTTAAATTCAAATTTTAACAGTAAAAATGAATAACCTCCAACGTTTAGATGATGAAATGAGGTGACGAATTGTGGGGAGGCTAGAAGCAGGCAAATCTCAGGTCCATATTTGGAGAGAGTTTAATTTAACGCCCAACGTCGTGCGTAACTTATGGAAACAGTTCCAGGATACCGAATCCATCGAGAGGAATTCTCGGCAAGGTCGTCCAAGAGATCGTCGGAAGATCGCCATTTATAGCGAGGCGTAACAGAGGGGCTACAACTTGGGTGAAGCCACAGAAATCAGCGCATCAAGGGTGACTGTTTCCAAACTACTTTATGAGAGAGGGTTGTTTGCAATAAGTCCTGCTGTTTGCGTCCCACTCACTTCTATGAACAGGAGAGTCAGTTCAGCATGGTTCAAAGAGCATAGAGATTTGAGTATGGATCAATGCGTGAACGTTCTCGTCACTTATGAGTCCCAGTTCAGCGTGAACACGCATTCTCGCCGTATATTTATATGGAGTGAACCAGGAACCCGCTACCTACCCTCCAATATTCGCGCAATCGACCTTTATAGCAGATCAGGTTTAATGGTCTGAAAGACATCATGTAGTACATGATGCCAGTACACCTCTCCATATAGGGATGAGATATAAGGATAAGGGCTTGGAGCCCTATGTTTCGCTTTTTTAGGGGAGCAGTTGGCTCTGAGTTCATTTAATAGAAGATAATGTAAGGCCACTTACAGCGCTTCTGGTTAACGAATTTCTAGAGATTCAGGATATTCGCTGAATGGATTGGCCAGCCAAATCTCCAGAGCACAACCCTATAAAATTTGTCTGTCACGCTCTGGGAAGGGCAATTGCAACTCGCTGCCCCTCTCCGAGAACCATCCAGGGAATTAAACCAGTGTTGCTGAACGAGTGGGACCAATTGCTGCAGGAAATGATAAACTGCCTCATTTCAAGTATGAAATCAAGCAGCAAGGACTGTATATCTGTAAGAGGGCACCATACCCACTATTAACCCATTTTTTTTTGTTTATTCTGCAACCGCTGTTTCATACCTTCCGACTCCAATGAGTGCTAAGCCCGATCATGAACGTGTATAACAATTGTTGAATGGTTATTTGTTTTGTATTGTGTCAATGTATGTAGGTCTCAAATTTCATTAAAATAGGTCCAGTAGTTCTAGAGATAATCGACCAAGTCTGCAAATTCTCTTAATTTCTTACACCAGTGAATTTTACAGTATATATCCGAATAACTCTTTTTTAATTTGGAAAGTAAAACTTCTTTCTAAATAGTAAGGAAACTTTTTTTCCTTTAAGAAAAGTAAAAAAATAAAAATTGTTTCGGTGTCTTATGAAAATGTCAAAAATGTCACCATCTGGGTAACTTTGGGACATCTAACTTAACACCTTGAATTCAACTGAAACATTATTCCAGCACATAATAAACTTTCTTAATATCGAAACTGGCACAAAATGTTTGAAATTTCTCTAAAAATTTTCAAAATGTTAATTTAAAAAAAAAATTATAATTGAGAAAAATAAAAATCATAGTAAAAGTACTAATTTTTATAATTTTGAGTTATATTTTTAATTTTACAGCTAGAATATTATTATTTTTTTATCTCTATTGTTATTATTCAGGAATTCTATTTTTATTAATTAAATTGCTATTATTTGAAATTAGTGTCAAGCAAATCATTAGAAATTTCATTTGAAAGTGGGATCATTTTTTTACTTGATTTTTCATGTACTAGACAAAATCAGGTGTTCGACGATGTCCAATATATTGTCGAAATCAGCAAAAAAAAGTGAAAAATACGAAGAAAAAAAAACTTGCTTTTGCAGTCTCATTGATGTCTGTAAGCATCCTATTAGCATACAGTTTACAGAAATACTGAACAAATACTGAAATACAACTGTATGAAATACAACGTTAAATCGGTATTGTGACGTCGAAACAACCATTGCCCACATCAGTTTATCTTCACAATCATAATTATTGACCTCATTATTGATCAACATCTAACCGAAAATTGTCACTAAATCACAACCCAAAGTACAATATTGTTGGTTATCATGGCGTATAAAATAAACTAAAAGGTAGTGCCCTGTTAAGGTTGGGTATAGAAAGAATGAAAAAAGTTGCAAAAAAATAACAATTTAGAAAGAGAAAAACTAAAAAAATAATGGCCGGGTGAAACATAGTTAGTTGTACATTTTACGAAGTTTGGCTAACCCAGAAAAATAGTAATTCTTCTTCTTCAAAAACAGTTCTAGGAGATAACAAGTATATTCAAAGCACATACCTTTTTATCCATAAAAGGATATCCAGTCCTGGATCGGAGATGAGTTTAGGATGAAACAAACAAAAACTTTTTGGCTAGTGAAAAAGGAATCAGTCCAGTTCTTTTTTAAAAAAAATCACTATTGTTTTATTGGAGGAAAAACAAACTAGACAAATCATCATGTTGAGGCACGACATCATTTTAGGAATGGCTCATGCCAAGGATGTGGAACTAGTGATGACTGGAACAGGAGTTAAAAATGACTGTGGGGGATTTCCATCCCTGACGGTAGTTGGTCAGCGGATCATCCTTTAAAAAAACTGGAGATTTTATCAGGAGAGTTCTTTAGTAGGCATTAAAACCGACTTATCAGGAAAATTCTTTAGTAGGCATAAATCCAATTTGTCAGGAAAATTCTTTAGTAAGTATTCATCAGAGACAATGAAAAGGACAGCATGGCGATAGGTGAGATATTTTCAGCGAACAAAGCCCAACATCAAATGAAGATGGCGCAGAGAAGCCATCTTCGAGAAAAAAAAGCTTCTCCACCTTAGGGAGGTGGGAGCAAAAAATGTTAAAACTCCGTTAAGCGGAGGGCAGCAAATCATATGACATCAAATTATCGAAAGCTATTCCGTCTTTCGCGCTCTTCCTTTTTATAAGATACAAAAACTTAAAATTGAAGTTGTAGTGCATGTTGTGCAAGTTAAAGTTAAATTACCTAAAAATCACGAGTTGAGACGAAAAATTGATTATGCGTTAAAAGTTACGGTTGAGAAACACAACATACACGCGGAGATGAAAGATGCCGACAACCCCTGCGAATTCTCAGAAAAAAAAGGGTGGAAACTTCTCGAAAGAAAGGGGCTCTTTAAGGAGCTGGTAAGGAATTTTAGGGGGAGAATGTCCAAATTGCGCTACCGCTTAAGGGGCTAAATAAAGATGATGAAATAAAAGAATGTATTACAAAATTAAAAGAATTAGTATTATTGATTAAAAAAAAGGATATTTATAAATTAGGCTGTGACCTAATGTCACATTATACCCCCCACTGCAGAAAAAAAATTTTTGAAGAAAAATTTTTTTTTTTTTTGTTTTTGCCAAAAAATATTAATCCAAAAAAATTTATAAATGAAATTAAGTTCTAACAGCCTGCAACTCCAGTTCACCACTACTCCACTTACAAATAGTCAGATGTTTACATAACAATCTATATCAAAACTTTTGATAGTAAGAGTCTGAAATGAGAAAAGCTGTGCCTCAAACATAAGACATACAAAGAATTAGTAACACATAACAACACATACATATAAGCAGCTTTACATGGCTGCATCTTGATTAGTGAGATGGCCAAACAATGTTAATTGTTTGATAAATGGACGAAAAAAACACAAAACAATCTTAATTGTTTGCTACATGAAAACAAACATTTTGACAATGAATCGTCAACACATGTACTATAAATTAAACTTGAACAACATATGCCTTGATGCATGTGAATGCCTATAAGTGCAATAACACCCGTCTAAAAAAATTCAGGCTACATGAAGTAGACTGAGAAAATCTTCCTCAAATAAAATAACATTAAGGAGGTAAAATGGATAATTGATTATTCAAAAAAGAAAATCTCACTTAGTAATAGTGGAAAAGCAAATGTTTTGAGGTAAAGGACATTAACTCAAATTATTCCTTGTAAGAAGGAATTGAAAAGAAATTGATTTGTTTGCTGGAAATTAGTATGAACAAAAAAATGGAGAAATTGCAAACAAACGAAAAAAAATCAGGCTACCATTGTAGACTGACAATACTCCGAGCTTAAACGAAAAAAACTTTGTACAACATTTTGTACATCAATCCATTAAGTGAATTTTGAGAAAAAAATTGAAACCAATCAAACAAGATTGATAAGTAGTAATCCGAGTTAAAACGACAAAAAAATTTAGTACACATCAAACTGTATACCTGAAACAAATCAAAGTCATTAGTGAGAGCAATAAGTGCATTAACATTATTAATTTTAGACTTGAAAAAAAATTTAAAAAATTGCAATTAAATTTACTAGTTGTAACAGGAAAAGCCTAGGCAAAACATTAAACTTAACAAAAACTGCAAGGAATTTTAACACTTAAAAAAACAACAAATTGACTCACAGAACTTTGACCAAAAAAAACTGCTAAAAACAAAACAAACACAAAACAAGGCCTTGACACATTGCTTACAAAAAGCATTACCTAACAAAAATTGCTGAACAATATACAATTAACAAACTCAGCATCAACAATTTTGTATAAAACAACATAACACAAAACAATAAAAATCATAACAACCGTTGTGACACCTTGAGATGTACAATGAGGTGTACTTGTATACATTATGCAAAGAGAATTCACACTCTGCAAAAAAAATCCAAAAAAAATTTTGTATGTAATAATAGTGACTTATGACATACTAGAAAAGGAAAAAAAATACTGTACAGAACTACAGGGTCGAAAAACAAAAAAATTGGCATTCGAAAATCAGACGTCATTAATTAATTACAATTATGTGTTTACGTAATTTAAAAAAATACAAATATTAACATGAAATATTTGTTAAAAAAATTGCAATCAGTTAGACATGAACAACGTTGTATCATTTGTTCGTTTAGAAAATTAGTGATTACTTAATCAATGTATTATTGATTATGAAAGATTTTGATGATTATTTCATATTATTACAACACAAATGAAAGAATGTTCTCAAACAAAGCAAAAAAATGTTTAACCTCAAAAGACATTTAATTATTAGTTTAACATTAACAGTGAAGGTAACATTGTGAAAGTTATGTACTTTAGTAATTATTAACATATGGATATTCAAAGGTTACGCAAAAGATTTTTCTCACAGAGCATCAAAACAATTCAATTATCTAATAATTGACTCGAATCTTTTTTTTTTTTTTTTTTTTTTTTTTTTTTTGTATTTATTTAATTAAAATTATTATTATATATATATGTCATATATATCATCCGGTTCTTTGACCAGGGTATCATAATTGATCTTCTGGTTTCTTTGACCAGGAATACCTTCTGATTCATTTTTGATCAGGAAACTAAAATTAATAATTAACGTCTGGCTCTATTATGGCCAGGGAAAAGTAGAAGAAAAAAAATTCTGGTTTAATTTACCAGCAAAAATCGTTGAGCTCAGGTATTACCCAGAGCAATCGGGACATATTTTTCCCAATTAGTTTAATAAATTAATCCCAAAAAATTTTGATGCATCTGTATTACCAGACACGATTCAGGAAATTCACTATCCCAAATATTTTAATTTTTTTTTTTTTTTTTTTTTTTTTTGTAATAATTCAAGTAAATATTAAATTATCAGATACTCCAGTAAGAAAATCGTAACGCATTCAAACATATAAGCTTGGCAAATCTTACATCAAAACATTGATTCACTAAAATTGAGAACATGACATAATAAAAAATTGGGAGAGAGCCAAATTTGAGAACATTAGATAATAAAAAATTTGGAAAGAGAATTATTTTTTGAAAAAAATGACCAAAAGAAAATCCAAAATTAAACTGCTCATCCTCCATCATTAAAAAAAACCTTTCATTTTTGAATACCTCATTCAATTAAAAGCAAATTAGTAAAATTAGAAACATTAAAAAGTTAGAAGAAATAAATTTATAAATGCAAAAGTCATTGATATTGTATAACAACTGCTACAAGACCCCGCTGTTCCACGGATATGTAATGACCAGCATCACACACAACGATGCCCAAATAACACTCGTCACACATATATCAATAAGTTAATTACAAAAATTATTGTCAAAAAAATTATTTGTTAAACTATAAGGATAAACCTTAGAGATAGTGATGGTGTTAAAATTATCAGGCATAATTATTTGATTAGAATAAGTTCTATTACGGGTTTGAATTGGGGTCATCTAATGAGAAAAAAATTTAAATAATAAAAGTATCAATTACACAGGTATTATTACTAATTGTAACCTTTTGATAACCTCATGAAAATAATGTATAAACTTAAATATAATAAATTTAAATATCAAGAAAAACACAATTAAAAAAATTAGGTAACCCTACAAATTAATCATATAACGATATACTTGCATAAACAAGAAATATCAACCATTAGAAAAAAAATTTTGTCATTAATTATTTCAAAGTGCAAATAAATACCCAAACATTTTCAAAAACCAATCAATTGTAGTATAATATATTAGAACACTAATAATTTAGCAATATAGGAGAGTAAGACATTGGCAATACATATTAAAAATCAATTCAATAACCTTTCAACAAAATAATCAATTAAATTATTAAACATGACCTATTTCAAAAGCATACGAAGCAAAATTTTATTTCACATAACATTTACCAAATATTAAATAATGATTATTTATTTTAACCAATTGCTGTGAAAAAAATTTTCAAACCATTTATGTAAACATCAATTTTCTAGAATAAAAGGAATCTTATTTTTAAATTGTTATATGAAAAATTATTTACCAAACCTTATCCAATTACTACTTATTATTTAATCAAAAATATTTATATTAATCATCCTAATCAAAATCGTTATTTTTAATCACTATTATAAAACAATTGTAATATTCAATTACAGAAATTATGACACATAATTATTATTTACTCAACTTAAAAAAATTATCTATTTGGTTATTGTATGAAACAAATTAGTAAATAACCAAAACAAGAAATTAATTAACCAATCAAAATATAAAGTCTATTAAAAAATTTGATTACATTGCATAATTTATTATTGTTTATCTGGCTATTCTATCAAAAACTATTGAAATAAACAATTCATTTCCTACTCCAAACTTAAAGAAATTTATTGAAATTAAATGTATTAAACATTGAATAATAATATCTTACTTTACTCATAGTAAAAAAATTTAATTTGAATTAATACACATTCCCTGGTCAAAATAAATATAATTAAAAACTATATACACCAACCGAAAAGCGGAACGGCACCAGATGCCCTGTTAAGGTTGGGTATAGAAAGAATGAAAAAAGTTGCAAAAAAATAACAATTTAGAAAGAGAAAAACTAAAAAAATAATGGCCGGGTGAAACATAGTTAGTTGTACATTTTACGAAGTTTGGCTAACCCAGAAAAATAGTAATTCTTCTTCTTCAAAAACAGTTCTAGGAGATAACAAGTATATTCAAAGCACATACCTTTTTATCCATAAAAGGATATCCAGTCCTGGATCGGAGATGAGTTTAGGATGAAACAAACAAAAACTTTTTGGCTAGTGAAAAAGGAATCAGTCCAGTTCTTTTTTAAAAAAAATCACTATTGTTTTATTGGAGGAAAAACAAACTAGACAAATCATCATGTTGAGGCACGACATCATTTTAGGAATGGCTCATGCCAAGGATGTGGAACTAGTGATGACTGGAACAGGAGTTAAAAATGACTGTGGGGGATTTCCATCCCTGACGGTAGTTGGTCAGCGGATCATCCTTTAAAAAAACTGGAGATTTTATCAGGAGAGTTCTTTAGTAGGCATTAAAACCGACTTATCAGGAAAATTCTTTAGTAGGCATAAATCCAATTTGTCAGGAAAATTCTTTAGTAAGTATTCATCAGAGACAATGAAAAGGACAGCATGGCGATAGGTGAGATATTTTCAGCGAACAAAGCCCAACATCAAATGAAGATGGCGCAGAGAAGCCATCTTCGAGAAAAAAAAGCTTCTCCACCTTAGGGAGGTGGGAGCAAAAAATGTTAAAACTCCGTTAAGCGGAGGGCAGCAAATCATATGACATCAAATTATCGAAAGCTATTCCGTCTTTCGCGCTCTTCCTTTTTATAAGATACAAAAACTTAAAATTGAAGTTGTAGTGCATGTTGTGCAAGTTAAAGTTAAATTACCTAAAAATCACGAGTTGAGACGAAAAATTGATTATGCGTTAAAAGTTACGGTTGAGAAACACAACATACACGCGGAGATGAAAGATGCCGACAACCCCTGCGAATTCTCAGAAAAAAAAGGGTGGAAACTTCTCGAAAGAAAGGGGCTCTTTAAGGAGCTGGTAAGGAATTTTAGGGGGAGAATGTCCAAATTGCGCTACCGCTTAAGGGGCTAAATAAAGATGATGAAATAAAAGAATGTATTACAAAATTAAAAGAATTAGTATTATTGATTAAAAAAAAGGATATTTATAAATTAGGCTGTGACCTAATGTCACAGGTAGGGTTTTAATTCATACGTCATGATAATACATGATTTCTTAAAAATACGTTCAATCATACTAGAAATCTGAATGTTAGCTTGATTTTTCGATAATAATACCGTAAATATGTACTTCAGATGAGATTTGACAAAATTCCTCGCAGGCAGAAGAAAAAAAATCAAATGTACATTTTTGTAGATCAGTAAGTAAAAGTTATCACAACAACGACAGCTGTTTTAGAACTTAATGCTGCCTCTAAAACTGATAGAAAGGGTAAAATCCTAGAACAGCCCACCTCTTGGCGACGTTTTGAAATCTCGCCATGTTGGCGATTGTTACTGGGATTAGCGTTTCATTTTGATTATTAAAAAAAAGAAGAAAAAATATAATTATCACAAATTTATTGAAATATTTTTCAATAGAATAAAAAATAACTTACATTTACTCCGACAAACATCGCCTGCGCAACCACATTCAATCCACGCTTTCAGCATCTCCATTCAAAACCATCCACCGTATCCTTTCACTCAATCAAACTCATTTATTCTTCACTTTTAGGGCATTCATACGTTTTCAGAATTAAATTTTGATTTATAAGCCATTCAAATAATAACGATGATTCTAACTGTGAGACATCCGGAAAAAAAACCCATTTTACCTCTTTTCTAACGAAATGCTTTCGAAGGTATACATATGAAATAACCAATCAGGTTTAAGAATTTTGATGGTGTTATCGGACGTTCAAAATAATCTTCCTGAAATATCTTCCTGAAACCTAGCTTGGCGAGATTTCAGAACTTGCTTGGCGAGATTTTAAAAAAATCGCCACCGGGTGGACTATTCTAAAAAAAAAAAAAAAAAATTAAAAAAAAAATAGTGCGTGGAGTCCCTCCGCGCGGAAGAAGTTAAACTTCGCAACCTGCGACGTTAATTGCAGAAAAATCAGCAGTCGTAGAAGGATCACTAGTTCTATTCAACGACTCTTTTTCCTGCTCCGCTCGCTTCCTTGCTCTGTAATCACGGTAATATTGTGCATTTTTCCCACGTGGAGCTCTTGAACCAGTGGAAGTGCTTGTGGTTGCCTCATCGTCTCGCCCTGGAAAATGTATTTGCATTAATAATGTATGTGAATGCGTCATAATGTAATTTCAAAAGAGAAAACCTAACAATCAATTGATATTCACAAGAGACGTACCTTGACATAACCTTAAATCCGTCGCATTGTCCGTGGGATTGTTTTCACTCTTTTTTTACAATTGTTATGCACTAAATTTGAAAATAAAAAATACTACCCCATTAAATTATATGTGTATCAAAACAAACTAAAAAAATATTTATAGAAAAACAATAATTTAATGACTTTTATTATTTTTATGCTAGTGAGAACCAAAACAATATGGAAATGAATGAGGGAAAACTGGATCCTACCACGTGATTTCCCGGCCAATAAAAATGCAGCGTTAAACGTTTAACGCAACCTTGTTGAAAGTCGCATAAGAAGTTTCAAAAAAATATCGATCATACTCCAATCTGGTGTTAAATGGATCCCAGCGATTAACTCCAGAAAACGAGAATGATCCAAAATAGCCTCACTTGTCACAAAATAACTCAGTTTCCCGATATGTTTAATTCAGAGAAAATAGATTTTGTTGCTTCTTAATTAGCATATTTAATATCAATCCATCGAAACATTGAGATTGGTATTAATAGATGGAAATCTAATCATTAGATCAAAAGTTATTAAGACGTTCGGTTTTTCTATTTTTTGTATTGTACAAATGAAGCGGTCAATGTTAAGAGGGAGTATGTTACAAATCTGAACTTAGGAGAAAAGACAGAAGAAAAAGAGAGAGAGAGAAAGAAAGAAAGAAAAGAAACAGTGTCAACTGTGGAAAGATTGTTTTAATTGCTTCCAAATTGTTGGATTTTCTTCTTTCGACATTCTAGAAAATAACTCCGTATTTGATAATCGGTGATAGATATTCCAAACCAAACAAAAAAACTTATTTTCGAAAAAATGTTACTTTCCCCTTTTAACATTGATTGCTTCAACTATAAGCTTAAAACGCAAATTATCAATTACAACTTGTTTTTTTTCCTTAATAATTGAAAAATATTGTTTTGTAGATATTCCATTAAAGGCAGCTGGCATACGAATAAATAAAATGTCGTGCATGAGTGATTTGGTCTTATTTTTCAATAACATTTCCGAAATAAAATACAATAAATAGCATAATTTTCAAAAATACGAATGTACTACAAGTATTAGTCTTCGAAATTATGGGAAGTATGACAGCACATAATGGACGATTGATTATCTTATTCCTAGTGGTATCTGTAAGTAAGATTTTATCTTATCTTATTCGAATATTTTTTGTCTGAAAGACAAAATGTGATACTATTATAAAACTAATAAATGTGGACAATGATCAGCCAAAAATCTTAGCAATTTATAATTCTACTCTTATGGGAAATTTATTTAGCAAAGCATACATATACATTAACAATTGTTTTTAACCTATAGAAATTTAATCATAATTTTATTCAGTATAAAATAGATTTAAAAAAAACTTATTACAGCTATGTTTTTCTAGTGCATTGAAATGGAAAAAAAAATTCAGACATGTTTAAGAAAAAACGTAGGTAGCTGCACAATCAAAAGACCGTAGAATTTTCGGCCCAGCGGAAAGTTTAGTGCAAAAATTATGCTCTACATGTTTTTCTTTTTAGATCTGTCACAAATAAAATTATCTCCTTATTATTCTACTTGAAAATTCAGTTTTAAATTTTCTTTTTTAAATCTCTGGTTCAGTTGATTTGTTTTTTAATGGAAAATGTTCGAAATTTCGGTTGTGACAAATTTTGCTTTCACCATTTAGTAAACAATTGTAATTTGTATAGGCACCAAGCACAGAGTTCTAGATTAAATTTAAGCACTCCATAGGTCAAAAAGCTACTGACTGAAAGATCAATGTGGCGGTATAAATAATACTCAGAGCTATCGGAAAACAACGGAAATTTATTTTATTATCAAATACAGACCTTCTGTAGAGATTAGAGATTGCATAAATTGTGTTTTTTTTTAAATTTCTTTTGTCGAAAATCTTATCACCTACTTTTTGAATGCGATCGACATAGTTGCATAAATGTAGTTAACACTTCCAACTACCTTAAGCATTTCGGCAGTTTCAATTTAAAATTATTTTTTCATTTATTAATATTTTTAAATTTGTCTTATAGGTCTTAATTTGCATAAAGGCGGGGGAAGAAAATGACAAGATGGACGTTGGAGAATATCAACCACTAACTCCTACTAAACGAGAAAAGAAAATGTGTGAAGACAAGGCTGAAGAAAAAGGAAAAACCATAAAAGATTGTTCAAAGGTAAATAAATATTGAAGTGTGAGTTTGATGTCTACAAGTGACTTCATCGTAGGTAAATCGTATGATTTGTCGATTCTGAAGTCAATCAGATACGACGCACACGCGAGACGCCGCTAACAGATATCCAATTAAATCTGATTTAAATCACTTCTACTCGAGTTGTAAATACTCAATTACGTGTGTTTTGACACGAATTTTATACATAACTAGGGGCTGAGAGCCCTGTTTGCTGACGCTCAACAACCCCCGATAATTGCTTCACAATAATGTTTTGTTTCTTGGCATAAGACAACTTTAATTACGCAACTAAAAATAAATGTACTAAATAGAGCACTTGCGCCGCCGCTTCCCACATCCAAATATTTCCTTTTTATGATATTATTAAAATCTTTTTTTTTAATTTCCAATGAACTGCACAATCAGTCTTCCTGATGAGCAGACCTAGTGCGTTCTCCAGAAGTGGTATCCACTCTTTCAGGACTACCATAATGGGTGAGATACCGTTGGTCATGTTAATTTGGACGTCTAGTTTCTGCCCCACTAGATGGCAGCTCCGAGACTCTATTTGGATGCTAAAGTGCACTAGGAATTTAAATTTTATTAAATTCAATAGTGGACAAAATATTTAATAAGTAGTGATTTAAATAGTGGACAAAAATCCTTTTTCTAAGTAATCATTTTTTGAATTAACATTTTAAATTAAAAGTGTATTGTTGTAACAAATTTGGTGAGTTTACAACTTTAATTTAATATTTTTGCTCACCAAATGAACTTAAATATTTTAAATACAATTTTAGCATTCATCACTTTGTGCATGGAACTAAAAGTTAAGTTCTAAATCATTTAACGAATATCTTAAACAGTAATTCATAATAGTATGTACACATTCATGTAATTTGCACCTAAAAATAATAATTGTGAAATGATTAATAAGATCAGACACCGATTTAAATAACTTAATGTAACTTGTAATGTATCTGCCACTTCAAAAATATAATTCCAATTCACTAGTATATATGGCATGTTAACTCGATTCTATAGGGCAGGGATGGCGAACCATTGGCACGCGTGCCATTTATGGCACGAGACACAATATTTTGGGCACGCCACCGATCACAATTGTTATTACAATAAGAACAATAGATAACTAGCAGGGCCGGGATAGCCTGGTCGGTAGGGCGCTGGGCCCATATCCAAGAGGTCGTGGGTTCGATCCTCGCCGGCCGAAGACTCTCCGTGTAGTAAATGGTGACTGATGCACGTTAAATCTGTAGAGTCTCAAAGTCCACCATGTTCCCACAACAAATCAATACCTCTGGGGGTACTGATCCAGGAGTTTCCTTGTCTTCTGGATTGGTTCAAAATTACAAGGCTACGGAGTTGAACGTAAGTAGTCGTAAACCCATGAAATTGGGTCGGCTGTTCAACGACGGTTATGAAATAAAATAAAATAGATAACTAGCAAAAAAAATAATAATAACCGTCCTGCCTAAACTTACATCTTACAACCTAATATAAGTTATTTGTCAACTAATCTATCATCTAATCTATCTAAATAGAAGTCACACTGATGTTCCTTGAGTTGTTTTAAGACATGGCAAAATGTTTTTTTTTTCTAATGTAAATAAAGAGTAGATGATAGTATTTAGTATTATTATTTCCCCAATAATCACGAAGTCAAAATTATTTGACGGCATGTCTATGACCTAATTATACAATTTTTTAGAAAAAATGGCACGTTGGTGTATAAAGGTTCGCCACCCCTGCTATAGGGGGTACTTTTTCATAGATGAAGGTTGACATTGTCGATAACACACTCCCCACATTAAAGAGTTGACTTGCGATCTTGTCCTCCTCACGTTGCCGCTTCTCAGTCTCGATCAAATCCCGTCTGGGTCACCAATGTGGAGAGCGTGTTATCGACTATGTCAACCTTTACCCGCCCTCCAGAAATAAATGGATGTGATGCGAACATGCCTACCTTGACAGAAACGCGATCACACACAATTCACAACGCATACACTCGACTGCTAAAGGCCACACACAAAGCGACCACGACCGTGAACTTAATACAGCTCACACGTTCAGTATTAAAAAAGTACGGTGATCTTAATACAGCTCTCTCGGTTTCTCAGAAAATAGCAATTAATCAACTAGTGGTATCCGTTCATCGAAGAATATCACAGATATAATTCTGGTGGGGGAGTACTGTAGTGTATCTGCCACTAAAAAAATATAATTCCAATTCATTAGTATGTAAGACATGTTAGTTCGATTCTATAGGGGGTACCATTTTATAGATGATGGTTGACATTATCAATAACATACTCCCTACAAACTCTTCAAATGTAATGTAGAATTACGTTATTTTAATAATAATTAAAAAAAAAACAATCCTCTTAAACTCTAAGTTTAGAGAACAAACAAAATCAACGAAGTAATAATAACACAACAGGTAAATACCTTTAAATTACGGACACAAAATTATTTATAGGAAAACAATAATTGTATGATTTATATCAATTTTATGCTGATGACAGCCGAACTGATATGAAAAACTGGGTCCTACAATGTCATTTTCCGATTTTGACCGGGTTCAAGTTGTTACGCCCAAGTCAAAGTATGCTCAAAGTTGTCAAAAATATGCCCAAACCATCTGAAACAAAAAGATTTGATGACTCTGGATATATTAGGCTGTAATTTGATTGAAAAAAAGCTATAATTTGGTTAAACAAAAGTCTCAATCAATTATTTTCTCTTTTTCTGTCAAATATTTTTCTTTCAAAGATTAAAAGTCTGCCTTTATGAAAGTACACTGCATACATTAAAAACTCAAAGCTTGAACACTTTCCCTTTTTTTATGTATGTTGATTTTAACTTTTAAATATTCAATAGTAAAATTTTATTATTGTCTCAATTTAGAAATGTCCCTAGAATTACATAGTTCCGACTGTAAAATAAACCCATCTAGAGACCCTAATTTAACACAACCTCCCTTTCTTCCTTTTTATTCTGACTAATCAATGTCCGAGTACTCCAATTCTTTAGACAGACAAAAATAAAATACACGGTTACAACAGCCCTTAAAATTTCCCGTTTTTTAAAAAAAAGAAGAAAAAAAATTGGAATAAAATTCTTCCATCTTGCTGACATGTTCAAACTGACTATTATTATTTTTCCTTTTTTTATTTTTAATACGTCAACAAGTTTTTAACTTAGCTAAATTTAACTCGATAATGATTCATTACTTTTTTTTGTCTGAAATTTTAGGAAGTACTTTGTACAATACAAAGTTCTTAGTTCTTTTGCTTTGTGGGAAAAATTTATAAGAATAGGAAAATAATCTATTTTTGAAAATGATGATTTTGACAATTGTAAATCATTAATGAACTATAATGCTGTTATACACTATCATTCAAAGACATTATTTAAATGGCGTTTCAACTCCACCATAGTTTGTGTATAAAAAGAACTACCCTCGCCACAAAGTCTATGGCCGGCTGTTGCTGCGGAAACAAGAATTAGCAAATTTCAAAGAGGGAAGCTTCTCTCTCCCCTGATTATCTTTTTCTCGCTGGTCCGAGCTAAAACCTGTTTTAAATATTTATCCAACAGCCCTGCATGAAATAGTTAAGCCCAGTAACTATAGTCTCCGCCATTACTCCAGACGAATGGTGAGAGGAGTTCTACCCATAGACAGACTATATTCCATCTACTTCACTACTTTATATGGAAGTCTCATTTTCATATTCACACAAGCTATCTTTATCCTATTTTTAAATTAGCACAACTGTAGCTTATTTCTACTGCCGGTGCTGCCGAACAGTGTGAAACATAAATCATGCAAAATAGGAAGTGTGGCGATGTTGTGCATAGAGGGGAATAAAAGGCACTGGTGGCATATATTATTTTATTTTAAACAATATGACTAAATATCCACATGACAAATTCACGGACACAACATAAACAAAACTAAATAAGAAGAAGTAACAAAGGGGAGATCTGCATGGCAGGCTTTTCAAATCGTTCGTTTACTCTCTCTCACTGTCTCTGAGTTTTCTTCTAGATTCTCGCTAGGTGGCGTTGCTAGTTCGTTTCGCTACAGAAGTACCATACACTTATTACACTGTAAATTTGAAGTGTAATAATGACGTTGTTCTACGTCATTGTTCATTGTTGTTCCACGTCACTCTCTCGTAATATGACGTTGAACAACCCAAACAATTGAGTGAAGGAGCATTTTATTCTAGATTAACACCAAATCAAGAGATCATACACGATTCAAAGAGCGTAATTTAAGTTTAAACAGTTTAAATTGAATGAACTTAACAACTGTTATTTGTAAACTCTAATTTGCAATCCAGAGAGAGCTGGTGACAGTTTGTTGTTGTTTTCTTTGCTGATATTAATCAACAGAAACAAAAATTCACCATTAGAATATGTGTGTATGTGTGTATGTTTTAAGTTGCGTAATCAGGATAATTATATTTCAATTTTCGGATGGCTGAGTATTAAATGATTTTATAGTATATAATTTCTGTCCTTTGCCATTCTGTTAAGCCTAGTTCGAGTTCTCCGTTCTTTGTGCCGCGCATATGAGTAATTTATAGACCATTTTTATTTTAAGCATTAGTGTATATATGCATTCTAAATTAATGATATTTTATATTGTATTGTAAAAATAGTTTAAGTAACTATTATGAGTATTTTATCTTTCTGTTATTATAAATTTTAGTGCTCTTGAATAACAAAAATGGTGACGGCTACCTTGCACCAAGTAATGTGAAAGAACATCACTTTGATGTAAAGTATTTGCCACCATTTTTAGCGTTGAGATACACTAAAATTGTTTGCAGTGGTGTTAATTGTTTAGAAGGGGTTTCCTTTTCTTTTTTGATCACAAAATGGACAAAATTGAAGTTAAAACACTCAAACAAGGCCTGCATATATTCACGTTGCTTTGTTTTTTACAAGAAAGTTGAATACGCAATTTTTTTTTCTTAGAAAATACACCATACTTGTTATGTTCAATGTTGGTATAAAGAAAATGAAGAAAAGGACGAGCTGATGACACCAGATGGAACATTATGTTGTGATATTGGTGGAGCGATGCCAACAGGGGTAAGACCATATTTTTTTTTTAAAGAATTTCCCGGCAATTGTCAGAATTTAAGTTACGCTGTATTAGGCGTCATATTTCATAATTTCCTTAGTTTCAAAAGCTATAAAAAATCCAGTTTCCAATTCAGTAGAAAGGTAACTTTCACTATACTCAGAAACCATTTAAGATTTTTGTAACGTTTTACCGGTAGTCAATGTGAGAACATGATTACCGGTTCTGGTTCTCATATTGAATATCTGTAAGTACCCTTGGTTCTTCTAACCATATTTTTAAAAACCACTTTTAATACATGCATTTAGAATTTTTTCTAAAACTGAAATAAAATAAATAAACTATAAGGAGTAGCAAATTGAAATTTTAGCTAGGAAGAAACTATAGCACTATCGAATCCCCATTAAGAAGATGGGATTAAAAAGATCAAAACTTGTTTGATTGCCGAAGGAAAGTTGGAGTTGAAAGTTTCTAATAATTGTTTTTCAAGTCCTCTCTGTTTCATCCGGTAATCAAAAATATTTTCATTTTTTCGGTCTCGTCTTTTACAGCAGTTGATTTGTCAGATTTTTGTTTTTCTTTGTTTAAATAAGAATTTGCCGCTACTTTTTGACTTCATTCTTGGATTCTATAAACATCACCTAAAAGTGGTAATTATGTGTGGAGTTTACTGCATCGAACATAGTATTAAGTCTGTGTAATTTTGATTTGTAATTTTGAAATCTGGAGCAAAAATAAGAGAGGCAAAACAAAAGAAGGCAAGTTCACTAGGGCAACAGGAGTTGAGGCGGCATTGTTTACCAGAGTATTTTGGGAGGAGCATTTTAATTGACTTCAATAAAGAAAAAGTGGTTCTTAAAACAAAACAAACAATAAAAACAGCTTAAAACAGGCATTAAAAACTGACGTTTAATTTGTATTAGTTGTAAATTTCATTTAATTGACTTTAATTTTTAATTTTATATCTTTAGAGCTAACTTAATTTTCCTTTTTTCCTTTTCAGAAATGCAAGCAAGGAAAATGTGATCCTAAGGAATTAGCATCGAAAAAATTATTTTAGATCTTCAGACTGCTTTAATTTTGTTATATTTCTTATGAATGAGTGTTATTTCTCTGCTGACACAGCTTATCGCTTTTAAGTGATTTTAAAATTAAAAATGACAAATAAAAATATTTTCTTTTAATTTTACTCGTTTACTCGTTACAACGTTGGAACGTTTAGAGCATGTCAAGAAGTATTCAAGTTTGCTCCAATCTTAATACGGGGACTAAGTCCAAACATTTAATTATTGTATTTCTGAAACTTTAACCTAATTTTAAGAGATAAATAAGTATTATAGAGGTAAATACCGTTACAACAATTATTAGTTTTATGCTGTTAGGAGTCAAAGATTTCTGAAATCTTCTCTGTTAATTTATAATTACTTCATATGTATCAGTCTGTCCGATAACAAAGCGAAATAGTTTCTGATCATTTTCTTTTCATGTTATATAAAAATATTTATTGTGAATTGATGTAGTTCATTTACGTCGCACTAGAGCTGCACAATGGGCTATTGGACTGTCTGAGATGCATCCTGTGAGAATGATCCAAAGACATGCCATGACAATTTTGATCCCTACAGAGAAGATGGCACCCCCGCTTCGATAGCCCGACGACCTCCACGCGAAGTCGAGCACTTTACGTTAGAACATTTTGATGAGAAATCCTAAGTAAAAATAATATGCATTCTGAATCTGAAAACTTGGAACAAATTCCTACTTTTTTTAAATTTATTAAAAAAAGTTTTGAACAATTTTATTTTATTTTTCTCTTAAGTGCACCATTAATAAACTTTAAAGGAACTCACAAAAACTGTATTACTGGAATTCCTACATGATTTATGAGAAAGGATGGTAACGACAGTTTTTGTCAAATTTACAAAATCAGGCCTTGCTATCTTTAAAATAAATGTAGATCCCTTATGAACATTTTCAGTTCCTCAAATATATATATATCTTGCTTTTCTAAAAAATAAATAACTGAGCCCCTTGCAAAAAGTTATAAAATTTAGGAATGCAAAATCATATATATATAAGCACACTGGACAAAAAATTAGTCACCCTTAGAGAAATAACATGATAATAATATGATAACGTGTAACATCGGCTCTCAATTTGATAACCGCCTGGATTCGGTTAGGAAGAAAGTCCACAAAGTTTTGCAGGTACGTCGAATTCAGTTTAAGCCACTCGCAGAGGATTTGATCGCGCAAATCTACCAAATTGAGAGGATGCTGATTTCGGCATTTTACCCGTTGTTCCAACATGTCACCAAAATTTTCACTGGGGTTCAAGTCGGGTGATTTTCCAGGTCAGTCGAGATGTAATTGAGTGTTCATAAAACCAGTCACAGATTCTTCCAGTCCAATGAACTTTGTTGTTGTCGTCTTGAAAAATAGGGATATATTGACAGCATACTCTTCATGAAGATGTTGACAGAAAGGCAACACCTGATCATCCAGAATGTTCAAATAAACATGATGGTTCATGTTAGTGGCCACCTCAGTGAGATGGCCCAATGCATAATAAGAACCCTCCCCCCAAAACATAACAGACCCACCTCCGGCTTGAACCGGACCATGCACACAGCCAGGATAAAATGCTTCATCTGGTCTCCGGTGCACTCGACGACGTGCGTCCTTTGAATAGAGCCGAAAACGTGATTCGTCCGACCATATTACATTCCGCCAGTCAACAACTGTCCGCGTTCAATGACTTCTAGCCCACTGAAGTCGCGCAGCTTTTGTGCCAGATCGAGCAATGGTCTCTTACTAGGTATTCGACTCCAAATGCTCATTGCTTGCAGCACCCGTCTCTATGTTCTCTCACTAACAAGTTGGGATGAGCCTTCATTGACTAAATGAAGCAATTCCTGTCGGATTTGGAAGCGATTTTGATTGACAAGTCGTGAAACACGTCTCCGGTCCCTTTCATGCAGGATCTTTTTTCGAACACAATTATGATGGTGTCTTTCGTGACCACGTGCATTACACCACTGATTTTAGACACGTTGAACAGTCTGCATCGAAACACCAGCAAATTCATTCACCGAGTGACCACAGGGACGTCCAAACACAATTCCCCCTCTTTGCCACTCTGTCAAATATGGGTAAGTGTTGTCCTTACACTTACCCATATTTAGACACAATTTCCTCTTAAAACAAAAATATCTCACTGATTGCTACTTGCCTTTGATCACGTTCAGCACGTCACTTGACCACTGCACTGCGTCATCTAACGATTCATCGGTGCTTACGCACTAGGGTGACTTATTATATATATATATATATATATATATATATATATATATATATATATATATATATATATATATATATATATATATATATATATATATATATATATATATATATATATATATATATATATATATATATATATATATATATATATATATATATATATATATATATATACTTTGTTTTCAGTAATAAGAAAAATTTCAATAACAGTAACAATTCAGCAAATTTTTCTAAAATTGATCGATCAATTGAATAAAATTGATTGAAACTACAAATAAATTTTATAATTACCCCCAAAGCCAAAGCTAACAATAGCTATGCAATCTTCTGTAAAAATTTCTGTATTGAACTTTTTAATAAGGAGTTAAAAATAGTAAAAATTTTAAGCTGAGTAATTTAAATAATAATATTATCATTAAAAAAAATGTAGCTTTATATAAGAGGTCAAAAATTAAAATTAGCAATATACAATTTCTTTACTTAATTATCAGTTCAAAATTTCATGAAATTCCTATCAAGTTTAAAACAATCACATGTGTGTTTAATATTTACCTAACTAAACCTAGCACCATTTTCTCTAACTACTTAAATAAAATTATTAACAATATTAAAGAAGGTTTTCCTTGGATTATCATTAATAATCAACCGATTTTAGTATTTATTAAGCAAAATAAAATTCATTCTATTGCGACTTTTGATTTCCATGATATCTTCAATACAATTCCCCTTTCTAAATTAAAATATGTTCTTTTAAGTTATTACTATGAATTTAAAAATATTCATAATTGTGATTTTGATTATTGGGAAATTCTAATTAACATTTTTCTTCCTAATAATTATCTTTACAATGGAAAACCTTTTTTGATTCAAATTAATGGAATGTCACAAGAACCTATTTTTTCAACTCTCTTTGCTAACATATTTTTACACTTTTATGAAAAAAATTATACTCTTAATATTAAACTTGTTTTTGGATTTATTGATGATTCGATTATCTTTAATTTCAAATATTATATAATTTTGTTAAATAATATTTTACCCGAGAAATTAATCTTGTTTCATAATCATGATGATAATATCAATTTAAAGTTTTTGGATTTGGGTATTAAAAAAGAAGAAAATATCTGATCCGTCTATTACTGAGGATATTTTACTTCAGCACTGTGGTCGGTGTAAGACGGATGCTGAATTCGTATCGACCAGCTATCGCTGGAATTAGAACACGCTTTCACCAAGACAGAATAAAATTTGGAAACATAAAAATTTGGAATTATTTTCAACTTGAAATTAATACTCCGAAAAAAAAGAAATTTTTTTTGGTAAAATGTATTACCGATATTAAGTTGATTATTCTTATTCTAATATGTACTATATATACTAATACAGTTACCATGATATCCACTATAAGTACTGTGGATATAGGTTTTTATGATCCTCCGAAAGGAATAAGTATAGGAGAAAATTGTTGATTATTATGATAACTGTTTACTATCCGGAGTGGGCCTCGAGCTACAGCATTATGCCAAATGATACTGAATATCGTTAATTTTTTATTTTGATACGGCAAACATTTTTTACTTAATCTAATTAACCTCAGGGAGAGCAACAAATAATAATAAATAAAAAAAAAATGGAATTGTTTTAACTTAATTAATTGTGCCAATATATTTCTTTCAATTTTGTGCATGATTTTATAAATATCATTATCAATTTATTGATTATTTAGTTTTGTTTCAACACGTATGAGGAACGAGTATTCAGGTTTTAACAATTATTATATACCGAAAAAGTTGCATAGTATTAATTTTCAACGCGACTTAGAAAAAAAAAATTAAATTTAATATAATTAATTGCGAATCAGAGACAGTAAAATTATATGCTAAATACATTTAAGAGTACTTTTTTTAAATTATTGATTCGTAAATAAAATCCTCATTCCTATTTAATTCATGGAATCTGCTGCTTCAAGTTATTCATTCTCACCAGAGAAACTTCAAGCTCCCTTCGCCTTAGCAATAGATGCAAAACGAATGATTTCAATAGTTTTTTGTTGATTATTTGTCACCATGTCATTTATCTGGTTCTTTCACCTGAAGAATACTCAAATAATGTCACTTACCTGGTTCTTCTACTGAGTATCTTCGGAATTAATAAATTTAGCACCATAATTGACTGTGATCTATTTAAATAAGACTAAAATAAGATCTTTTACCAAGAAAAACTAATTTTCTTAAAATACGTTATTTACCTGTCTTTCGAATAAGCTCTTCAAATAATAAAGTAAGTTTTTTTAGAGATAAAATAAAAATATAACATGAAATACGTCTAATTTAAGATTGAGTGTGCCCATGTAATTTTTTTTAATGAATAATAATTTTATTAGAGATAATAGAATCTTTTCGACAAATTATGAATGTTTTAAAACAGAAATAATATGCGATCATATGGGCGTCGATCATTATCCCTCTTCGAGTTTGTTATTAGAAGAAACGAATTTATGAAAGTCAAACTTAAATAATAAATTTCTTATAAAACCATACTAAGAGCTGCAATGGCTCAGGGGATAGAGCGTTCGCCTGCCTTTCAATGAGGGGAATCAGGGTTCAATCCCAGCGATGGCAGGTCGATACGAATTCCGCTTTCGGCTTGCACCGACCACAGTGCAAAAATTCTTCTTTAATTCTCGCAAAAAATGAGAAAATTCCTAAAGTTTCTTTTAATCAAAGAGGAATAATCAATATTTGTAATCTCATATGTTAACTAGTTTAATACTTTATCCAAAATTATTAAATTTGTATGAGAAAACGATAATAATAACATTTGACAACTAGCGATCTTCACACAATTTTTATATTTTTTCGTCAATTTATCAATTTATCTGGACTATTTTAAATGAAAGTGACACTATTTCATTCAGCATATTATTTCCTACCTGGAACAGTGATGAATTTTAAATACTTGTTTTCGTGAGGAATGCTTTCTTGTGAGGAAAAATAAATGGCAAAATAGTTTTAAAACTTTTTCATGTGAATTCAGAACGACCTCTATTGCTAATGACCATGTGACTTAAAGTGACGTCAGATTATCCTTCTCCATTTATTTACTATGCCTATCTTCTATAAAAAAAAAAAAACTTTCCACCGAGTTTATTAAAAATATTTGGCAACGTCTGTCATGTTCTCCCATGAACCTTCATTCTGCAGCTTGCCCAAAATTTCCTTGACGTCACTTTCTCACTTTGCAAAATGTTGCAGAACAATGCGTAGGTTGTTAGCCTACGAATTTTAATTTAAATTGTTGTAGTATTTTTGAAAAAACTGTATTTTTTGCACTGCATTAAATTCTAATCAGTTCATCATGGCTAGTGCAAGTGGTTCTTCAAGATCAGAGTTTATTGTTGGTGTTAAATATCGATTAGTGCGGAAAATAGGAAGTGGTTCTTTTGGTGATATATATTTGGGAATCAACACCACAAATGGCGAGGTAATGTTTAGAATGTATTGGAATTCTATGTTGAGTGTATTTTAACGTTATTATCATGTTTGAAAAAACAGCGAGCAATAAAACATTTACCTATTTCCTTTGTATCTCTTGTAAACAAACAAATCAGGCCTTTATGTCTTTGTTTTGGCGAAGTGTCTCATACCTATATGTTTAGATTGAAATCATGGTTTCAGTCATTTATTATCAATGAGATTGTCAATTATTAATCAATTATTTCATTTTAATAATTTCGCATTTTATTTACAAACTGATCGTTCTTGTATTGTTAACATTTGAATTCACGAGCCAACTTAAGCATAATGCTGCCTTAAAGCATTTTGATTTGTTATGCCTTATTTTAAGTGTTTTGCCCCTTTGAATTGCAATATTTTACCCCTGTTACTTCAAAGTTATGTGGGAATTTCAAAGTTTAAAGCAATGTTCGAACAGTTTGAACACATCCTACTGTTATTATACATCACAATGGCGATAATAATTAAAATCTTGTTAGTTTTGTTTTAAATCTGGCAGCGATTATTTAAACACAAATTACTTATTTGAAACTAACGACAATTTCTACATTTTTGGTTATATCTTCTGATCTTTAATAAAAGGTAAAATAGTGTTTGATGTAAGCCTTCTTACATAAGCTCTTAATTATATTAATTAATTATGCTAAATATTTTAAATATATTTTTACTCTCAAAAATATGGAAATCTATTAATAAAGTATGAATTGCTGGTATTTGCTAGATTTCATAATAATATGAAGCTAATCTTTCAATAGCAAGTCTTACAATTTTGTAGCTGCTACTACAAAAATTTTTGTGAATTTCTAATATTTATTTATGGTTCAAATTTTTTGTTTCTCTATCCTACTGTTATATTATTAAAAGTTTATGTAGTTTTTGTGTTTTTAAGTCTGTTAGTGATGATTATAAATTACTGATTTGAAATAGCACAAAAGATAATGAAGTTGGTTCTAATTTTATTATGTTTACTCACTCTGTTTATTGAATTTTCTCATTTTATGAGCAGTTCTTGTTTGCTGTTTTGCTTAAAAATTCTATATTCATCTGTTTTATTTGGAAAAATGTTCTTCTCTGTCATTTGAAAATATTTTGTTTCAACTGAAGCTTATTTTCAGTGTGCTGTATTTTTTTTTAGTATTCTGAATATAAGGCAACCAAATTACTTAAGTTATAAACTTAATTTACGTACTTAAACTTATTAATATCAGCTTTGAATAAGCTATAGGTTATTAAATGAATTTTATGACTGACACCAAAATACATAATTATGCTATGCCACTAAGATTTAACATAACAATATTATTTTTCCTGTTTAATGCAAAATTTTAAGTCTGATTTGTATAATCTATTTTGATTTTGAAAATAATAAATGTATTTTTATTATAAATTAATAACTTTTATTACATCCAACACCCCCAGAAGCAGAAAGTGCCTAAAACTGTGACATATGTCGCAGAACAAACAAAGTCCTGCAGAACAATTTGTATCTTGAATACTTCTGTAACCATTTTTATCAAGAGAGCTTCTAAAGCAAGCAAAAGAATTAAATTCAGAGATTTCAAATTTTATAAAGTTCATGACTTTTTGTATTTTCTATTACCATTTCAAAAGCAATTTGTGCATCGTGGGATCCACGATTGACAGAATTGTTTCTAAAAGACCAAATGCTTTCGATGGAGAGGAAGTTGTTGGAACAACAGACCAACGAGTGTTTGCGTTTGCAAATGGTGCACTATCTGGGCACTTGTCACTTCGAAAACTTTTTAAAGCAGCCCTTATTTTAATGTTTGGACCTTCATATCATAGGCATTTTATTAATAATTCATCATTTTATTAATAATAATTCATTAACAAAATTTTTTACTTCAAAAGTGATTGAAAAAGTAGCAAATCAAGAATGTTTGCCTTGGTTTAAAAAATAATGTAGTGCATCTGTGTATGATCCTATAATTTAATAAATGAAAGTATAGTATTTTAACGTAAAGTTGACTTTTTTTCACTGTGAAATGCTTGCAGAACATTTGTTTAAATTAATAAGTCCTGTTGCAGAACATTTGAAAATATTCTGCTTCTGGGCCAACACCTATAGTAAAAAAAATAATAAAAAATGAAAGTATCAGCGCACATAATCTAAAAGCTCATAATATTTTATTTACTACAGAATGATTTTATTATTTTTCAAAAATGACAAAAATTATTTAACTATTTAACATATTTATTTATTCCGAACAAAAAAAAAACATGCACGTTAACATTAAGAAATTAGAGGAGATCTATCAATATAAATAGTTATAATTAAAAAAATGAAATAAAGAACTGCAATTATATTAAGTAATTATTATCTTCATTGAGAATTAAGTAATAATAATTTTGTTTCCGTAATTCTTCAATGTGAGATCCTTATTTAACTTAACTTCGGCAACTATATTTCATTTTTATCAACTAAAGAAATTACATTAAAAGATTTCCTTCTGTTTCTGTAATTGTTTATTTGTGCTGCAAAGCAAACATAAACGGAGTGTGAATATGTACGGAGAGAGTCGTATGCATGCTGCTAGTAGCAGTTTTAAACAACTTTCTTCTACCGTGCATAAGTTACGACTATGTTGTTTTCAGGCTGATTATTTTTTTTAACTTTCTTTTTTGTGCACGGTCACTTTTTTTTAATATTGCAATAAATATTAAAAAAAAAACTATCAACGCGATTGTCTATATTACCTAACTATTCTGATGCTGTTTTTTTCTTCTTTTTTCCATTACATTTGTTTTCATCTATTTCCATCTCTTATTTCACTTTTCTTTATAAAATGAAGTGAACTGTGAATAGAAACCAGTTTTCTTTTATGCTAATTTAGAATAATGTATTTTACATACGTTACCTAATAAAATCTGCTTAACTATGCTCGACTTTAAGTTATTTATATATTTATATTAGATCGTAAAATTGATCAGTGAAATTTTTTTATATGTTTTGTATTTTAATTATTTATTTATTTTTTGAGGTAAGCTTGGTTTTTAGTTTTTTGAGGAACAACTTAACTTTCATTTGAACATTTTAAATCAATTGTTTTGCTGAGCTTGAAAAGTGTATAGATTTTAAACAAAACTCCTTTCAGAATATTCTGTTTTTTTTTTTTTTTTTTAGCTACTTAATTAATTATTTTTCTGAAAAAAGCAACTCTGGTTCGTGTTTGGAAACTGTTCTTGAGTTTAAGCAAATACTTAGGTAAGCTAAGCACAGATCTAAAGTTCCAAATAGTCCTTGTGAACTATTGTCGAGTAGTATTGCAAAATCCTCGTGAATTCAATATGCATTCAGATCTAAAGTTCCAAATTTTGCTAATACAATTAAAAGTGTAGTTAGGACTTAAAACATTGGGAAGAAACTTAGTTTTTGCACCCGTCGTTACGTAAATATTATATACACATTGATGATTTAATGTCAGGCTTAAGGGGACTTTTTGGATCTAAGTTAACCTATTCTGTTAAACTATTTCATAACTTAAACTTTACATTTATTAAGATTTCTCAAACTTAAATCAAATGTTACTAGGCAACGTAAAAACTTCCATTCAATTTGGTTTAAAATTATCTCGGAGTAATTTGAAAGCAGTATACTTTATTAATGTATAGTGCAGCTTTCAGGAGAACTCCAGACACCAGTCTCGTGTTATGGCGGGTACCATGGTTACGAGCAAAAGTCACTTTGAATAGGGGTGTGGGGTGAATAGTTTTGTCTTGATCTTGGCATAGGTCTGTGTGAGTAAATCAATCTACACCTTCATTTCTCCATTACACCCCCATTAGAAATGTGTTCTCGCTTGTTACCATAGCAGCAGACAGCCACAGACTTTCAGTCGAGGAATTCTCCTCAAAGCCCTACAATATGTAGTTTCTATTGCATTTAGATGTTTATTGTTTTTGATTGAAGGATAAGTGTTTGTTGTTTCTTATTATCATGCCAATTTTCAAAAAATAAATAGAAGAATAATAAACCTATGCGCTAAGCAAACCACAATAATAATACACATTCAATTTTTAGTTATATGGGATATAAATTTGAAGTAGTTATTGGGCCCGAAATTGGCAAATAAAACTGGGTAAAAAGAGGTAAAAATTATTCTAGAATTGATTTTTAACTATTTTTCACAAATTTGGTGCACTAATGTTGCATCCAAAGACCTGTGGTCTTTCTAGTCTCCCTAGCTCCACCCATATATATACAAGTAAAATGTATATCAATAAAAATAGTCTGCTTTAATACATCAAATACAATATATTGCAAATATTGTACAAATTGTTTATTTAATTTTATTCGGGCAATAAAAGGTACTTCAATTATCATTTTATCTACTTTGAAAGATCTTTTTTTTTTGGGAGAAAATTTTTTTATCGCGTAATAATACAGTTTTTTTTTTTTCATGTACAACATATTTTTCAATAGATTTCTTTTTATTGTATTTAAAAGTTGTAAAACTTTTATTATATTTTTAGTGATAGTTATTAATTTTTTTTATTCCAAGATTTTTAAAATAATTAGATATATTAGAATATTGTTTAAATAGGAGTTGTATTTACATTATTGTTAATATACAATGCACGGTTAAAATTAAAATTAAGTGATTTTTCAACCAACTTTTACAATATAGAAAATGCTATAAAATACATTGATCCACCTATTCCAGCAGGAAATAGGACAAAATTTGAATTTAAAGAAGCTATTCCATGGAAAAAATAATGTTTATAATATTAAAATAGAAATTAAAGTGATTTTCATTATTTTAAATTGTATTTCTTAATTTAAATGTATATCTAACTTGAAGAATATGTCCAACACCAAAGTAAAAAGATTCAAATTTATTGTAAATCATATTTTACAAGTTAATAACTGCATAGAATTCTTTATTAAAATCTCAACTACAAAATTGAGTCCGTTTTACTTTTAAATTATTAATAAATTCACAGATTCTAGACAATATGTAAATAAGTATTCATTTTTTGCTTTCGTATGATTTACGTCTGGCAACAGCAATTAAATCCATTTGATTTAATTCGAACTTACTATATTCAGTTTTTATAAAACAAAATGTTTTTTTAATAGGTTATGGTGTACAAAATATTTGCTATAAAAATTTTATTATTTTAAGCTTAAATTTCTTAAAAACTCTCTCCTAATATACAGTAGGAAACCGATTATCCGGAACGATCGGGACCATCGCTATTCCGGATAACTGATTTTTCCGGTTTTCTGAATCGCTAAAAAAAGTCGTTTTTTTTATTGTTAAACCCAACTAAAAAAAAAAAAAAATATTTGGAAATAATCTTGAAAAAACGAAGTAATACACTAATGATTATTTCCAAAATGATGCTAGGGTAAACATCTTTCAAAAAAGAAAGAAAAATCCTAAAATCATATGAGGAAAAAAAAATTAAAATAGCGGGAAAATTTATCAAATTTCGTTCCGGTTTTTTGGTTTTCTGATTTCCGGATAACGGGTTCTGTACTGTATAAGTTATGTTCATTTCTACGCCCAACATCATATTACCCTATGATGAAATTTGTCAATTGTTCAATTGCTAGTCAAGGGTGAAACAATATTAGATTGATATTTCATAAATACAATGTCCATTACTGTAGCTTTTACATGATGAAACTTCTCAATACCCATTATTGTAGTATTTTTATCTCAATGATTTCTTCATAAAACAATACTTCAATCCGAAGTGCCAGATCGAATTGAGCATTACTGAAAGTAAAGTTCTCTGAGTAGTTATTTTGCTTTAAATTTTATGTGTCAGGTTACAATTAGAAAAAGGGAAGAATACCCTTTCTCTGTTTTTCTAATTAAAAGGGTTACAACTTGTTGCCCACAATTGATATAAGCACAATGTACATATTGGATCCTGCTTTCTAAAAGTTACCACGTTTCAGTGTCTCTTTAATACAGCCATTCTATTGCTTGCATTAAACTTGAAAAAATAGAAAAAGCCTAGCTTGAATGGTAAATTTTTTTGTACTAAGTTAACCACTAAATGTAGATTTTCATGGATTGTAAAATATAATCACTCGGACAGATTGGTGATAAATACATTTTTAGCAGGGTTCGTGATTTTTTTGATTTAAATCGGATTTTTTTGATTTAAATCAGAATTTTTTGATTTTTATTCAAATACACTGTATGAACTTTAATTTATGATTAAAAAAAATTAAAAATGATTAATCAAATTAACTTAATATTAAAACTATATTGTAACAATACTTTAGAAGCTCTAACTAAAATAATTTTGCATTATAATACATGGCTTTGATTGCATAGCAACCATTTTGAAAAAAATGCATGATTAAAATTTAAAAGACTAGATGAAATAGAGAATTTAAAGAATATTTCAGGGGTCTGTTTTGGTTTTTCTGAGAGGTACCTATTTTGTGAAAATTAAAATATATAGGTATTAAAATATATATTAAAAGATCAACACAAATATAGTAAAAATATGGATTTATTGTTTCTTACAAGACACAAAAATAAAATTTTAAGAAAAAGTATTTTGTGTGACTATTCTATCATTTTTCCTAATATTGAATTTGTAAAGGTACCTGCTTGGGCAGACCCCTGTGCTTTAACTATTAAAGCAAAGTTTCAGTTAGCAAACCATAACTTTAATTTAAAATTGTGATTTCTTTTTTTTTCTCTTGATTTTTAAAATTACAAAATAAATGTAGCAGACTGTGTTCATTAATGTAGCCATTCATCAAAAAATAAATAAGCATTTAATCTATATATTTTTATATTAAAATATTCATTTTTAATTCTATATGAAAATAGATAAGTTAAGCTAAAAAAAAAATTAGAAAAACTTTGTACTCATTGGAATTTTTTTTCACAAAATTTCTTTATAGAAAATCAGATGTCAAAGATACTGTAAACATATTATGATAAAGAAAATACCAGTTAATAACCCTACTGCATTAAATAGACATCGAAAGAGTTTGAAAGAGAAGAATGACACTATACAGTGCCCGCCGTTTATTAAAATCACTTTCGTTTTATGCTCTTTTGATTTTATTAAGCGGCTGATTTTATTAAGAGGCGATTCAGCATTTGAAGAAAAAAATCACATTTTTAAAATATATTCTAAATGCACACACTTCAAAAGCTGAAATAATGACAACATTAATGGTTTATTCAACTAATTTAATTATTTTAATAAAGTAAAACCCTATATAAGATTAAATTTACAAAACTTTTGCAAAAAACCGATCAATGGTTGCTTGAGTTGCACTATTTAAAATTAACTTTTCAACATCATTTGAGAGTTTATAGAAGTTTTTATAGTTTTCGATATTTCCTCCTCTTTGTTCTAAAGCTTGCCGCAATACATTAAGTGCTTTTCTGACTTCCGTTGAAGATGGCACAGATGAGTTTATTTCATCTTCTGAGTCTGATTCCTCCATTTCTTGATTGGAAATAACTTTGCAATTTTTGATGTCAGTAACAATTTCAGAATCAGATTTTTCTCCTGATGTTTGTAGGTGATCGTCAATAGCTACGTAACATGAAAAATTCTCGTCCATATCATTTTCTTCATTGCTGAGCATTTCTTCGAAACAGTTATCAGCTCCATCACCAGTGCTTAATCCACACTTTTTAAAGCAATTTGATATTGTTTGGGTTGAAACAATGTCCCATGAGTTACGAATCAAATGCATTGATTCCAAAATCGTAAGGGATTTCGATAGTTTGTTTGCAGTTAAGAGTTCCGAAGAGCTGTCACAGTCTATGTCACTAATGATTTTTTGAACAACCATTTTTCTGTAATGAAACTTGAATGATCTTATGATTCCCTGATCAAGGGGTTGAATAATAGCTGTAGTGTTGGGTGGCAAAAACACTAATTTAATGTTTTTCAAACTCAAGTCCTCATCAGCAGGGTGCGCAGAACAATTGTCTAAAAGTAAAACGACCTTTTCATTTTTCAGCTCCTTGTCCCATTCAAGAAGAAATTTTGTGAAGATGCTGGATGTCATCCATGCGTTATAGCTGTTGGCATAACTGGTGGGCAGGTGTTTTACTCCTTTAAAACATCGAGGTTTTAAACTCTTTCCTATCACTAAAGGATTTTTTTTCACAGTTCCTGTCATGTTGCATGTTAGCAGCACGGTTAGTCTTTCCTTCATTTTTTTACATCCACCAGTCGATTCATTTTTAAACAGCAGTGTGTGTTCAGGAAGTGCTCGGAAAAATAATCCTGTTTCATCTGTGTTGAAAATTTGCTCTGGTTTATAGTCTTTGATGAGTGTTGGCCACACGTCATTTACCCAATCGGCGGCAGAGCTAAAATCAGCATCTTGCTTTTCACCATGCAATTTACGATAGACAATGTTGTTGCGTTCTTTCCATCGGGTTAGCCACCCATCTGTAGCTTTAAAATCAGAATCACCAAATAAGTTAGCAAAGTCCTGTGCTTTGTGAAATAAAATTCCACGGGAAATTGGAATTCTTCGTTCGCGTGCATTTTTGAACCATTCTAACAGAGCCATTTCAATTTCCTCCAATTTTCCTTCACGCTTACGCTTTCTTGACAGATTTCCATTCTTTTTTATTTCCTCAGAAATATTTATCCTTTGTTTCAGAATGTTGAAAAGAGCAGTTTGGGAAATCCCTAATTTAATTGCAGCTTCACGTTGACTACATTTAGGAAGCTTATCATAGTTTTGCAACACTTCGAATTTATCTTTAAGACTCAAATCCTTCCTTTTCGGCATGCTGATAAAATTTAGCACCAAACGAACTTAAAAATGATATGTGCTCTAACTATAATTTACTCAAATGGCCTCGCCTAAATAATATGGAACATGCGCACAGACAGTTTTTGGAAATCTATTCATGTTCTCTGTTAAGATAGATAACAAAAGAAACTTCTTTCTCTCCCTTCTATGGTTCATTCAATAAAAAGTAAGATAAGAATTCAACCCCTTCGACCCCCTGTTGAATGAGATGGGTTTCTCCAAACTTCATTCAAGTCAAGGAATTGACACTGTTAAATTGATTTCTATGAACTCGCCGCTTACCACCCACATTTTCCCTTAACTCTTACACTATGAATATCGCAGGAAAGTGCTAACCACACCAGTTTCACAGGCTTGTGAGTAACTATTGCTTCTTCTAAAAAAGTCTTTAAACTTCGAAAAATTAAAATTTTATAAATAAGGACAAAAGAAGCTGAAATATCGCACTTTTGATTTATTATGTAGTCAAAATTTTGATTTTAAAAAGCGGCGGTGTTGATTTTATTAAAGGATGTTTTTAACATGTATTAATATTGTAACGATTCGGGTCTTGCTGATTTGATTTTATAAAGCGGCTGATTTTATTATCCGGTGATTTTATTAGCGGCGGGCACTGTATTAGGAAAAAAAAAACATCTGAATTCATCAGCCCTTTTTTTTTCCCCTCTGTTTTTGGCATATTAGGGTAATTTCTTTTTAATATAACCTCAAGCTTCAGAAATATACATTTTCCACCAATAAAATATGTTGTAGATTTTAATTCACGCTTTTTCATTCAAAAGGTAGAATTTTAATTAACATTATTTGTATTTTTTGAAAAAAATTCATGTTTATTAATTACTTTCTACAGCTATGCAAATCTATATTAAGACAGCATTAAATGTTTACTTTAATCTATACTTTCAATCTCAAGAATCAAACGATTTTTAAAATTGTAATTTCAAATGTGTTGGAATTTAACACACACCAAGAAAGTAATTTTGTTAACTAAAATTAATTAATGCAGCAATTTATTTAAATTAAATTTCAATACTAAGAAAAGAGAATAATAAAAGTATCAAAAATTTAAAACACTGTTTTTTAACTTTTGAAATCAATATATATAGATAAAAAAAATTAGTTGATTTAAATCGTGATTTAAATCAAGCTGATTTAAATCAACGAACCCTGATTTTTAGTAGTGACTTAATTTAACTTTTCAAGTACAATTCTTTTATTTTAGGGGAGAGTGGCTCACCTTTGGACACTTTTTTATTTTCATTTTTTAATTTTGATCAATTATTGTCAAAATTTTACCTGGTACTCTTGTAACATTTGAAAACATTTTTAACTAGGTTTTGATTTTGTATCTGTCATGGAAAAAATTTAAAAAAAAATGTTTAGTTACCTTGTTATTTGTCCCAAGGTGTACCATTTAGTGGGACACCTTGGGACAGTTAAAAAGATGTGAAAAGTTAAGTAGAAATTTTCTAAAAATACTATAACTAAATAAATTTTCATTTTTTAATTTTGTTAATAAAGTTTTATTTTGTTAGTTTCGACTTCCTGTATGCAAATCCATTTGTTGAGCAAATCCAATGAGATATGAGCAAAATCTCCAATATATAATCTTGTTTCACTACTTTTTTGTAGATAAACTTTATCTTATCGTTAAATATTTTGTTGTCACTTTCACTATTCATTTCATTATCACTGTTATCATTGCATAAATCACTAATTACTAGTTTTCTACTGAATGTATTTCTCACTAATTCTGAGTTATGTTAATCCTAATCATTTAATCCGCATCATCCGAGATTTTTTTTATTTCTCCTAGTTTGGTTTCGTTTCGCAAAGCACACTAATATGTAAGTGCATGTGCATCACATATTGTTAATCCTTAATGGTACTTGGAGTCTTGTAACATATAGTGTACCAAGTTTGTTTCTTCCTCATCTGTGAATATTTTGCGACTCTGTATATTTAAAATATATTTTAAGTTAGAATTTGGCTGCTCTCTTTTTTTTTTAAAGGAAATAAAAAATTGCGGTTCAGAGTGGTCTTACTAATACTGTAGAATTCAGCTTTTTCAACATTGTTACCATGAACTGCTGCATTATTTTTTATATTTTTTGCTTCTTATTCTTGTCTTTAGTTAGGTCTAATGAATTCCTAAAATAAGAAATAATAACTATTAATAAACACGGATTACATAAATTAAAAAATATTTTGCATGCACAATATCTTTTTGTAAAAAATCTATATTTAATAAACAAGGTGGGCCACCTCCATCTGTCCCAAAGTACTCTATATACTTAATAGGATATTTTAAAATATACTTTTAGGCTTAGCATTAGAACAATTAAATTTGATAACTTCTAAAAAGAAAGCTTTCTTCTTCGTTATATTATCTTTTATTAAAAATAATTTCATTAAAATTTCTTTCTACAACTAATTAAACTTTTATATGAAAGTAAATAAACATGCTTCAAAAAATGAAAATCTTGATAAATTCTTACCTGCTTAATCAATAGAATCAAAATATGTTCCAAGGTTAGGTAGGTGATGCTGACATTTATCTGAATCTAAAAGGGCTAAAAGATAATTTAAAATTTAAGACCAAAAATAAAAATGTCCCAAGGTGTACTGTGTCCCAAGGTGAGTCACTCTCCCCTAATATTCATTCTGAATTTCCTCTAAAAACATGGTTTAACCAAAAAAAATTTCCCCCTAACCAACTAATTGGAAATGATGCAGTTCCTACATTCACATCATGTGGCTTCAGTCACAGTAACTTAATATAAACTAATAATTAATCATCAAATTATCAATTCATCATTAATGCAAACATTGAATGATTTTATGATGATTAATTGGAATTTTCTTTCTCTCAAAGCCATAGATAAATGGTTCTTTGACTCAAAGAAAGTCAAACTTTTGTTAGACTTGAAATTTCTTAAAAAAATTTTAATATTTTATTATGTTAATGTAAATTTTGTAAGTATCAAGAGATTATTTAATTACATTAATAATTTTATGCTTTGTATTTCTTAAAAAAATTTTAAAAGATCAAGTTAAGAAGGAGGGAGATAGTGCAAATATTTTTCTACGGAATATCAGAAATGAACCAAGATTTTTCAAATATTGGAACCTTATAATTTTTAATTTATTGCAAGTTCGAGTACCGAGAGTGGGACTTGTGTGTCCTGATGATTGCAGTTGGTGTAATGTGGATTCAATATGACAATCTTCCCATTTTATTGCCTGTTCAGACCTTTCTTTTTTATGTACCATATTGAAATTTTGGTAGTTCAGATTTATTAGAATGTACTATATTGATAGTTCCTGAGTATCAACAAATCACTGGAGTAGCAATTTTGCTGAAGAGAAAACAGTTTTCCGGAGAGAAAAAAAACTGCAAATCAAGCTATGCATATTTGATCTAATTTACTCATATTTGCATATTTGATCTAAAACTGCCTATCAAGCTAAGCATATTTGATCTAGGGTATTATAGCTCTCACTGTATTCATATTCAACTGTTTAAAATATAAGCAAAGGTTGAATTAGGTGATTGCTAACTTAAAGAGTTGCATTTACTGTAGTAGTTCCTAATTAGGTATTTTGATGAATGGGTTACAATCTTTGTATGGGTTGAAATCTTTATTATTAATTATTGTTTTTATTATTCTTTTTAAGCAAGGAAACATCCAAAACAAATAGCATTAAGAAAGTGAACTAAGCTAAGTATGATTAGAAAATTTTATCTTGCTTTTTGCTTACATTAAAAATATATATTAAATCGTGTAACTGTAATATATAGTTTCCCACCGTTTGTATGTTTAATTAGAATGGTTGAATCTCCTCATGTTTTTACCAAACTTTAGGATTCTAGTACATATGGCTCTGGAGTTACAAAACTGATTGCCAAATTTTACCTTTTATTAAATTGTTTGAGACCAACCAAAACTGATTACCAAATATTACCTTTTACTAAATTTTTCGAGGCCAACTGAAACTGATTTCCAAATTTTACATGTTATTAAATTGTTCGAGGCCAATCCATCACAGTTAAAAATATACCACATGCCCATTATTTTTCCAATGATGCTTTTTTTGCTGCTTGCTTTACTTATTTAGGTATTTATATAGTGTATCTGTAAACAAAATAACAATGAGATTTCATATAGCTCTCAAAATACTAATACAGTATATATCATATCTCCCACATATGATATGTCACAAAAGCTATCCATGTTGATTTTACTTGAAGTGCTTAATTGAAATAAAGGAACTGCAGATAAATAATTTTTAAAAAACATGCATTAAACTCTCAAGGAAGCTTTGAATCGTTGATTTAGTAAAGCTGTAAATTGTCTGTTAAAAACGCTTTTTTTAGTACACCTCATTTGCCCTGGAAAAAACTGGGATGATTTTTAAGACTGATATTTTAGGATCCCATCACAGGCTGTTCTGGAGTTATAAAAAAGTAACACACATAACTTTTACTTTCATGATAGATGTCTAATAAAAAAAAGTTATTAATAATGTAATTTTTTTTAAAGCTTCTAATAAGCACAAATCAACAAGGTAAAATTTTATTTTAATTAATTTATTTTTTCTTCCTGTTAAAGTGAAAACATATTTATTATTTGAAAAGCTTTTTGTGCTTAGATTATAATTTACATTTTCTCTTGCCAAGTGAAATTGCTCACAGGTTGAATGCATAGTACAACTTTTTTAAAGTTCTAAATATTCAATTAAAATATAATGGTTTTTATAGATCACAGTCTCTAAGTAGAAGATGTTTATATTGCTAACCTCTTTCTAATGATTTATTATTACTTTGAGATTAAAATAAAATGACTAAGGCATAAAAATTTGAATATATATTTGGTGCAGATTTAGATATATTTGAACTTGCGTATGTAAACCTTTTTCACATTTATTATTTTTAGGAAGTGGCTGTAAAATTGGAATCGACTAAAGCTCGCCATCCTCAGCTACTATATGAAAGTAAATTATACAAGATTCTACAAGGTGGTGTTGGAATACCTCATATAAGGTTAGTGTAGTGTTTTCTCTTTTAAAAAAATTGATTAGTTTTGTTGCATGCTTATATATTGGTGATATTTGTTTCAATACCAGCTATTATGGAATTTTTATTCGAAAATAAGTCGAATAATGTTACAAAAATAAAACTGTGGAAACAATTTTCTCTGCTGCTGATTAAAAAAAAAAGTACAAGGTTGGAAAAGTATTACTATGGAAAATCACTTAATTTCGTTGCTGCATACAGTTCAGCAAAGAATTAAAAGCTCATATTTTTTTTACCTTCTGCATAGTTTGTTTCTTTACATCAGAGCTTCATGCTACTTATACATTTCGTGTATTTTACACAAGTATTGCGATGTAAAATCTAAAGCAATTTTTGTCTTTTAAATTAACGAAAGAAGATAGTCCAGGAAATAATGTTCATATTTAAGAAAGTGTGAACTGTAAACTTTAGTTTGTGCACGTTATTGAATGCTAAAATAAAGTGTAAAAATCATTCAATAATTATGTAGTTCAGATATTTGATATCCCATTTATAGGATGTAAAAATTTAAACAAATTTTTTAACAGAAGTGTTAAAAACTTTTTAATGACCATAAAATGATGTAGAAATGTAAGCATATTTATTGCAATAATAATAATTTGAAAGCAAAATAAGGTTGTTTTAAGATTTCAAAGTTTCCACAAGCAAGGATTTTGTAGGTGAGAAGTGTTACTTTCACTGTCTTTAATGTTGTGTATATGATGAAAGATAATTTTAAAGGTTGGAACATACAATGAAATATATTTAATTATACACTTAAAAGATAACTTTTTTTGAAAAATATAAATGTAAAAATGTGAGAGAGAAAAAATGCACAAAAATCTGACAAAAATTCTAATATTCACCCCTTTAATATGGATTTGCCTTCTAGTATGTTAACACTGACAAAAAGAAAAAAAAATTAGAAACGTGGGTTATAATATAATATTTTTATTTTTTGCTGGCTTGCTACCATCTATAAATGTTAAATACCAAAAGAGGAGGTATCGCCAATAGCGATACCTTTTAATTTGGGGTAAATAAGATGTCCATTCATCGAACCATCGGCACACGGAAAGTATAAGCGATAATACTATTCCCGATATTTATAATTGTGAAAATAATTCAGCTTATTTCATTCATTTTCAGCTGATGCATAAACCAAGAACTAATTTAGAATTTAAAAATATTTCATTCTTTGCGTTAAATATTTACTGAATAATCAGTTGCCCTTTTTTTAATGGTTAGTATTTTCACAGCTGCTTATGAACTTTTTTATATGCAGTTATTCAACAGAATTTAAATGAATATAGGTATACTCTGTGCGACATCTAAATAAAGCACTAATAATAATAAAAATCTCGATTTATATTCTGTTAAAGATGTGTTTGAAGGTTATTGATAGTCTTTAATAAACATTTGAGAAATATTAATCTGCATGCTTATAATCTAATATATATAATTCTCTTACGTGGCTCTCAAATTTTGGCTGTATTTCTTTTCCGCCGGTGGCAACGTTTGCTTTGTTTTGTTTACGTTTTGAAAACACCAAAACATTCTGCCTTTTAATGATGTGTTTCTGATCTAATATATACAATTCTCTTACGTGGCTCTCCCAAATTTTGACTGAAGTACTTTGTACAACTAAATAAGATTCTTTTCACAACACTTAAATATTTACTTTATTTTCTTCATTTATAGAGAAAACAGTCGGCAAAGAATTCTGTTAGGTTAAAAAAAACATTTCGCTAAAAAAAGAACAAATTCTAAAAGAAATAAAAATAAACAACTTAAAAAATAAAAATGCTGTTGCCAGCCATAGAATTTTTTGAAAGTTAACTTAGCAATATAAATCAAAATGACATAGAAGCGCAACTAGATCAAAATTAAGATACCTGAGCGCTTGACGTAACAAATCCTTCAATTCTATAAGTATTGTATCGCCAAATGCCCAAATTAACAAATGTGTTTTTAAAGAAATTCTCCCTCTCTCTCTCTACTATTCAGACTACTATTTCATATTGTTTTACAACACATGGCTTTAACACTGGTGGGAAAGACTTTAAAACAAAACTTACAACAGTTACTTTTCTCAACAACTGAAATTTTGAATAGTGTGATTAAGAAAAATATGTGAACTGTTTGCAATTTCAAATTAATATTAAAATTTACAGGTTTAGAATTTTCTACAGTGAAAAGTTTTCGGAACTTCAGTATTCAAAAAAGTATACAAAAGCTAGACGTTAAGAATGTATCCAATGAGCGAGCAAAGCGAGCATTGGATTGCGAAGCAATCCGAAATGAACTGCGAAAGCAGTTCCGGGGGTTGGCGAGCGCCAGTGAGCAGGGGGCGAAGCCTCCTAGTATAACATAATTTTCCATTTTGACAGCTTACTGTTAAAATCACTATTCTATGAAGTCAAAATCTATTGCACTTTGTTAATTTTTTTTTTTGCATCGTGCAAAATCTTCCAGATTAGTTTAGGTGGGTTAAAACAGTCTACTCTAAATATTTATTTTAAATCAAAATAGTTGTCCAAGATAAAAGGGAAAGAGGTAAATCGGTCTATTTCATCTTTTAATCTTTTTGAAATCATCATCAATATTGTTTCAATTTTAAAACGCATTCAAAGGTATTTTTTTATTTGTTAAATTTTGCTTCACATTTAATTTGTTAGGCATGTACGTTTATACATGAAAATGTAGCAGAATTTTTTTAATTTTTTTATCGCTAGAAGCATTGTTTTGGTTAGGGATGGGAATAATATTTACAAACCACGTATATTTGTCGAGAGCCATTGTTTTGAGATTTATCATGCTCACGATTGTTATAAACCAGCTCTTTCAGGTTGTCCGGTGCCGGAAGCAGTTCTGGATGACCTGAAATGGAAATTCGCCGGCATGGCGACTACGTATTTAATATAATCTATGCATTTTCCCTCTTCGTGTAACTGTATTTTGCTTACATCTCGTTTAGCTCTGATTTATTATTTGCATTTTCCTAGTCCTCTTTTTTTAATTTTTATTTTTTTAAAGCGTTAACATTATATCCTTAATAATCAGATATTGAATTGATAATTTTTATGTCTGTTTTATTCGAGTAATAAGAATTAAAAAAAAACTTTTATGCTTATTGAAAATCAATGACAGGGTGACTATCCGTAAATGTCACACTTTTACCAACATTCTGTGACTTCTCAGGGGTCTGTTTAGAAGAAATTTGGGTCCGTTAACGGACCCTTCACAAAATATCTTTTCATAAAAACGGACCCTTTACAAAATATTTTCACTTAAAAACGTACCCTTCACAAAATATTTTCACTTAAAAACGGACCCTTCACAAAATGATTTTTCTTTTAATCGGACCCTTCACAAATTTGTTTATCTTCATTATTATTTTGTTAATCGAATAAACCCTTTCCATGGCAGAAAACAAGAAAGATGGATGTAAACGAATTAAGTTTTGTCTTCGGCAGACGATTCTTCCATTATTCGTCCAAAATGAATATTCTGCGTTCAGCAATTTAGGCTAAATACCAAATATTTGTATGTTGCATCTCTAATTTAGAAGCAGCAATTGTTGTTTATTTTTTAAAATTTAATTTTTTAATTACAATTTTAGAGTGTTGATCATAATCTTGTATGTCTATACAATTTAAAAACTCCTTAAAATTTTTTTTTTTTGCAATAACCGGACCCTATTTGCACAAATTCATAAAAGCGGACCCTGGTTGAAAGAATGTGAGTAATTTTTTCACAATTTCACGAAAAACGGACCTTTCACAAAATGTCTGGACAGATTCCTGCTTCTCTCACCCTTTTGTCTCAGTGTCACTCTTCACCATATCCCGTTTCCACATGTCGATTGCAATTAACATATACAGTTACAGACAAGGCACTGTATGATGTATATCATCTATACAACTTTAAATGCGTGTTTTAATGAATAAAACACTATTTTTTCTCTAGAGCCGTGGTCACCCCCTTGCTTAATGCTTTAGAACAGTGGTCATCCCCCTTCGGCGGACTAGTATTGGTCCGTAAATCAAATAATAATGGTACCGGACCCCCCCCCCAAGGAACGTTGAATTATTTCCATTTTATTTACTGTGGTGTTTGTGCTACTTTTTATAAACGAGAGGTAAACAGGAAACTGAAAGATATCACCTAAAGCCGCACCAATACTGCGATCGTAACTATTATTTTTTGAAGGCATGTTTAGATTACATTAATTACGTGACTTTCGCAAAGAATCAAAAGCAAAATATAACATAAGTATAAGCAATCGACGTAGGTACCTTAGAGGGTAGCAGAAAAAATATCCAACGTTAATTGATTCCCTACCATATAAAGGTTTGGGAGAACTGTAATAGAATATTTTATTTTACTTAATTTAATCTTAATTAAAATTTTAATCAGCATCGATGGTTTTCGGTACAAAACAAAATCAGAAGAAAATACCATTTTTATCGAACGTAAAAAAAGAAAATAAATAATACAATAAAAATATTCTATCTGTTGGCTGATTTTAATTCCCTATTGTCAGCATAAATAATTAAATCCTACCACTCTTTTTCCTAAATGCTTTACACATAATATTTCAATGAAAACTTAGAGGAGACTGTTTATGGGTTCGAAAGAGGTTGTAGTGCCCTATTGGGAAAAATCATGATTTTTTTTAAAATCATTTTATTTCGAAATACCAACGTAAAATTTTTTTAGAACTTTCTAATGATTTAAAAGCGAAAACAGTTGCCTAAAGGAGTTGATTGCAAATCATATTTTAAATGCGAGTCTTAAAATGGTTTAGATTGCGAATTATCATTTCAAGATCTTAATATGTTTTCTGCTCATGTGCAGTGTAAAATTATTCACTTAAATTTTGATATCTTTTCAATCAAATTGGTATTGTATTCCTTCATATTTTTACTATTTTTTTTTGTTATTAGTTGTAAATTACACTAAAATTCTATACATTTCATTCTTTGCATTTTGGTGCTGGTGTGTTGAAATTCAATAATCAGTAGGTTCATCAATTAGTATCTTGGGGTTCAGTAAGTTTTTAACTGGCTTGCGTCAAATTCAATAAATCGCTCAAAATTTGCTTTCATTAACTTTTTTTTGTTACCAAGTCTATACTTTAATAAATCTGGGGCTAAATTTATCGTTTTTGTTTAATTTTTCATTATTATGAATCCAGGTGCAATACAATACCTTTTATTGTAATATTGTCACTTATATTTTTAAAAAGTAACCACACTGTATGAAAAATTTTTGGGGTGCATTATTAAATCTATTTTTAAAAATGTGTATTATTTTTAACGTTATTTATTTTCCTTGAACTCTTGCTCGAGACGAATAGGCAGCCTTCACTGTTTGATCTCTGGTCATGTCTCTTTAAATAAAATCAAACTTTCTTATTGTAATGCCGGAGCAGCCGTCGGCTGGCCTGAACATCTGCTGCCGACCTTCCGTTCAAATGGAGGACGCATTCTTACTCATTAACCCTGTACTTGATTATAAGCGGTTTTGTTACTTTCTTTTTACCTTCTTGTTTCAACTGTGAGGCCTTTATCACTCTCGCAATCGCTTCCGTGGGTTGAATCAGCTGTTTGCAGGCTCTTTGTTTCTGCGAATCAATCGGCAACACAACAGTTCGATGCCACAAAGAGTTAATGGATCTCGTTTGTTGTTTAGGTTGCATGGGGGATAAATGCGTTCGAGAGAGTGATTGTTTACTTTATCAATTCATTATGCTTGTTTGGGGTTACAATTTGAAATCGAACATCTTTTTGACCTTTTGTAATAGTGTGAGCATCTAGTTAACGTTATGGCGTGTAGTTCATAGTATAGGGGCAGGGTTGAAAAAAGACCCCGGGGTTTTTAGTGATTTAGAAAAAAAAAAAAAACTCCTTTGTCTAGTGGAAAAATTTCATTTTTAAATCAAGAGAGAATGTTAAGTATACACACAATTGTAAGAACAACACATGAATGTTAAATGCCAGTAATCAATACAGTAAACAAAAATGCTGGTTCCCTGCATGAGCCGCATGGTTTCTCCTTGGGCTAATGCAATATCAATTAAATCTCTTTGGCCCTCAGAGTGCAAACAAGTTTTAAGCAGTGTTAGTTATTATTTTATCATAATTGGATTTAAATCTTTGATAAAATATTTTTTGCTTTTTATTTATTTTCATTTTCGAAGGAGCTTAAATGCAATGTAGTTGCATAAAATTTAATTAACTGAATGTAGTTTCTGTAAATAATTATTTCTGAATCATAACGCGAAAGTCAATGGTATAACTGTTTCGTGTTTCAAAGTTCACATAAGCTTATGTGTTAGGTTAACGTTAGTGATTTAATAACGTTTAGAATGTTATTTAAATCTCTCCTAGTGTATTAAAACTTGCATATCCCTTAAACTATATCTAATGAACTAAAATTATATGTCATTAGATATTAATGCTTAGAAAGTTTAAAAACTGAATGAATGTTGCAACATATATGTGTGTATATGTATATATATAGTGATTATATATTGCTAATTACAAAAATGGTCGAAAATGTCAGTATGCGGAAAAATCACAATTTTGTATAAATGAAAATCCTTTGTGACCCAACTTTTTAATTTTATTTTATAACCGTCGTTGAACAGCCGACCCAATTTTGGGTTTACGACAACTAATGTTCAACTCCGTAGCCTTTTAATTTTGAACCAATCCAGAAGACAACTCTGGATCAGTACCCCCAGAGGTAATGAATTGTTATGGGAACATGGAGGACTTTAAGACTCGACAGATTTAACGTGCATCAGTCACCATTTACTACACGGGGAGTCTTCGACCGGCAAGGATCGAACCCATGACCTCTTGGGCATGGGCCCAGCACCCTGCCGACCAGGCTATCCCGGCCTAACTTTTTAATTGGAAAATACTGCTCTACATTCTTAGGTTAAAAAAAAAAAAAAAAAAAAGAATTTATCATTGAATTTGATACAAGAAAAATCGCGCCAAATTTACGATTTCTTAATAGAGTTAAAGTTTTTTTTTAAAGAAAATATTTATTAAGATTGTTAGCTCATTTTAAAGTTCTGTACTTCTTTGAATTTTCAAAAATAAATTGTTTGTAGTTTGAGACTTGTTTTAGCTGTAAAGCACTTAAAACTGTGGCCTTCATAAATTGAGAATTAAATACATTTATAAATTATACGTTATGTTACTGTTTAGCGTTTTCTTCTTTTTTTTCTTCTTCTTAACATGGCATGATAGTTTAGTTTTAACGAACTCATTTTTTATTATTCTGCAAGTGTTAATGGACGCAAGTCAAATGGTGTACGTGATTGACGTGGGGGAAAACTTTGGTTGTATTTGTGAATCCTGACTTCCCACGTTTCACATTATCCCTAACCCAAACTTGTTTTCTCATCAGCAGGAAAGAAAAAAAATAAATAAAAGGTGAAACTGAGTATTGAAATAAAGAACGGCTACTGCCTCGAATTCGTGCGCTGTTGATCTCGAAAATCGATGGCGCCTCTGCAACGGTGAAGTGTGCTATTTTTGGCTCTTTCCTGAAAACATGATCAACACTTTATTCCTTCAAAAAAGCATCTTTTTTATCCTATCTCATTTCCTCCATTGTTTGTTTTGTTAATTTATCAGGGACAAGATTAAGAAATTTACAGGGTGTGCTTTTTTAGCCTCTGCGATTAAATTTGTAAGGGAAATTCAGTTAGAATTTGCTTATTTTTCATGTGTTTGCACAAACTTATTAATATATATAAATTATATGAAAGCCTGTGGAGGTGTGATTTATTATTTTACTTAAATCCGCAATTTTCGATCTGTTTAGGCTAAGATGTCTAATCAGGTATGCCGGGCTGGCCGTGGCCGTATACACAGAGCTAAGAAATGTCCCATTTATCAAACTTTAAACACGTGACCCAATTACCAGTTGCAATAAGAAATACATATGTAGCAGAATAAAGTAAATTCGTAGTAACAACTTTAAGCAAGGTGTCACCATACAGGGGTCTGTTTAGAAGAAATTTGGGTCCGTTAATGGACCCTTCACAAAATATCTTTTCATAAAAACGGACCCTTCACAAAATATTTTAACTTAAAAACGGACCCTTCACAAATTTGTTTATCTTCATTATTATTTTGTTAATCGAATAAACCCTTTCCAGGGCAGAAAACAAGAAAGATGGATGTAAACGAATTAAGTTTTGTCTTCGGCAGACGATTCTTCCATTATTCGTCCGAAATTAATATTCTGCGTTCAGCAGTATAGGCTAAATACCAAATATTTGTATGTTGCATCTCTAATTTAGAAGCAGCAATTGTTGTTTATTTTTTAAAATTTAATTTTTTTAATTATAATTTTACAGTGTTGAGCATAATCTTGTATGTCTTTACAATTTAAAAACTCCTTGAAAAAGTTTTTTTTTTGCAATAACGGACCCTATTTGCACAAATTCATAAAAGCGGACCCTGGTTGAAAGAATGTGAGTGATTTTTTCACAATTTCCCGAAAAACGGACCTTTCACAAAATGTCTGGACAGACCCCTGCCATATAGCAAATTTTGTTTTCGTGATATTTATCTACTTATTACATAGCGATAAAGTTTAAAAGAAAAATTCTGTTAATATTTGCTAATTTTTCTTGTAATAGTTGAAACTTATTAATATATACTTTATATAAAAGTCTGGATCTTTATTATTTCTTTTACTTGAATCAGTAATTTTTGATCAGGAAATTTTTTTTTTCTCATCATAAGAAAAATCTGATATCTGTCGAAAATCTGTGATAAAAAAATGGTCCTATGTGATGTGATGGTTTAAAGTCGTTAACGTTACGACTACAAATTGGCCTAATTCTACTATATCAGTATTTTTTATTTTAATTGGGTCACATGTTTCAAGTTAGGTAAACGGCGCATTTCTTAGAGATATGTATATGCTCAGTCTGGCATACCTGATTAGACATCTTAGTAAGGCATTCCTGCTTTCACACCGAATTTCAAAATAAGATTTTCTTGTACAGAAACTAAGACTGGAAAATATCTAGTAACTCTTAATTGAATTTGTATTTAGTTTTGTTGATCACGCATAACTGGCTTACAAACAAATGCATGCTCTGTGTATATATCGCAGTCTACTTGAAAAATTCGACTTTTTATGAACCGCTGCTGCAAGTTTGTAATGAACTAGACTGATTGAAAAAATCTCCAATAATTCCTAATCAGTCTGAATATTTTAGGCTTATTGCATTTGTCGAATTAGAGAATATATAAATCATTCGCTATATGCCGAGTGTGGCAAAGGTTTATTAAAAGAAATTCAATGAAAGTGGTAGGAATTCAATTAAAATTAGCTCCGTTAATAAGCTCTGAAACACAATTTCTTGTCTAGTAATTATTAAGTAATTCTAGGTAATACTTAGTAGTTATTTGCATAAACAAGTTGATAAAATGTACGTTTACCAAACAGTATAACTAAATAAACAGATAAAGGAAAATGGTTTTAGTAACGGGCATTAAATATTTTTTTTAATGACTAGTTATGCAGTTTTTATATTAACTAATTCTATACCCAGAAAAAAAATACACTCTAAAAACATTTGATATGTGCTTTCAAGGTGCGTATTTATTAATCTCTTTATCAAATAAGTTATTTTGCCTTAAAAAGATCTTTGTATTGTTATTTATTCTTAATTTCACTAGAACTAGTATGTGGTAGATTATATCAAATCCATCGAAATAATTGCCAAATATAAAGGTTTTTGAGCTTAAATCCTTTCATCTGGATAATATCGAAAAAAGAAATTGCTTAGCTGTCTGTCAAAACTTTTTTTTCTTCTTTTCACTTGAATGAGCGCAGTTATTAAACATGTTTCATAATATTAACTTGCAACCATATTCTAGTCGACCAACTTTTTTAATGTTTTTTTGCAGTCATCACCAGCTTTTCTTTTCTTCTCTTCAACGTGGCTCCTAGCTTCGATCTGTCAGCATTATTATTTCAGAGTACATCAGCATTATTATTTCTCTTATCCGCCATTAATGTTATAACTTTCTATTTATACTGAGTTCATATTTTTTTTTTTTTTTTTTTTGACTTTACTGTTACGAAAGACTCTTTCAAGATATTATCAGGGGTCTGTCCAGACATTTTGTGAAAGGTCCGTTTTTCGTGAAATTGTGAAAAAATTACTCACATTCTTTCAACCAGGGTCCGCTTATATGAATTTGTGCAAATAGGGTCCGTTATTGCAAAAAAAAAATTTTTTTTCAAGGAGTTTTTAAATTGTGTAGACATACAAGATTATTTTCAACAATGTAAAATTGTAATTAAAAAAATTTAATTTTAAAAAATGAACAACAATTGCTCCTTCTAAATTAAAGATGCAACATACAAATATTTGGTATTTAGCCTATACTGCTGAACGCAGAATATTAATTTCGGACGAATAATGGAAGAATCGTCTACCGTAGACAAAACTTAATTTGTTTACATCCATCTTTCTTGTTTTCTGCCCTGGAAAGGGTTTATTCGATTAACAAAATAATAATGAAAATAAACAAATTTGTGAAGGGTCCGATTAAAAGAAAAATCATTTTGTGAAGGGTCCGTTTTTAAGTTAAAATATTTTGTGAAGGGTCCGTTTTTATGAAAAGATATTTTGTGAAGGGTCCGTTAACGGATCCAAATTTCTTCTAAACAGACCCCTGATTATAATTTTTTTTTTAATTATTTAGTGTTGATACTCGGCAATATCGTAAATACTTGCAGCAAACTGAGCGAAGTAATTTAGGGTTACATTGTAATTTCAATGGAATCCCAAAGTATTGGTGAACTTAAGAACGAGAATATTTTTTGTTTAAGTATCTTTAAAACAACGATCTGTTTTGCACCAGGAAATGCAATTAGTATTGTGAATGATACAGATATTTTGCACTTTCACAAGTACATATATTTCTCATTTTCACTTTCGTATATTCTGCACACCTCAACGATGTTGCATAAAACAGGGCTGTCCAACTGCAAAGATCCCACGGGCCAGAATTCCGGTCACTGATCACCTGGCGGGCCGCAGTTTGAAAAAGTTGAACAATAACCTCTTATACAATAACAATTAATAGTTGAATTATTAATTATAAAACAATGGAACAGAAGGTTTATAAAACAATTTGCTTACATTTTAATGGGAAAACAGAGGCCAATCAGCCTGAATAAGAAGTTGGTGGGCCGCACAATATGTGTTGCCGGGCCGCATGTGATTCGCGGGCTGCCAGTTGGACAGCCCTGCTTTAGAACAACTCGGTTCTTCATAGAGCTTGCCCTAAAGCAAAATTTTTACGAAGGGTATGGTGTCCAGATTTGTAAACCATGATTTGAGGCCAAATCAGTAGTGAGTGCTCGAAAAATTGTACAACTTGAGGTCACTTATGTGGAAAATAATTTATGAGTGCAACAATATATTTTTTAAAATTGATAACTAATATCAGGTGCAGAATTATCTTCACTTGATTTCATCACTAAGCAGTTTTAAAGTATATAATATGAATTAAAAGTCATGTAAAACGATTGGGTACACAATTATTAAAATATGTTTATTTTTGTTGAAATTATTTTCAGACAAGTACGTCGCTTTCATGTGCTAGTTTTAGCATGGAGCTTTTTTACATTACGTTTGTATTCACAGTAAGATGAAATTATCTTGTTTCAAGAAAACCATGCTCGTCTCTAATTTTTTCCCATTGATATTTCAATGCTTATAAAAAAATGTGTTTTCTGAGAAATTCGAGATCATTTTGAGAACACATGTTAAAATTTGATAGCATTTTCTGATTTTTAAGAGTGAAAACTTTTGAGGACAATCAATGAAATTCGATTACTGCCTTCATGATTTGAGGACGCCTGTTCACCTTAATCATGGGTTTAGAATTTTTTTAGAATTCATTCTTATGGACCATTTTCACTGCATCCGATTCCCTTGCGCGAGGGAATGTTGTGAAACTATATGTAGGAAAAACTGTTCGCATATGAGCATATCGAATGCTGGAAAAAGTGCCCTTCAATATTTTTTGAGTTAAATTTTTTTTTTTAAACATTTCTTTTTTTTTTTTTTTTTTTTTTAGAGTTAAAAATACTTTTTTTTTATGACACAAGAAAGTTCTAAATCCAATACAGTATGTTTGAAATTTTTATCGCCTCCAACCTTTGCAGGCGAAGAAATTTGTTCTCTTTATTTTCTGTAAATTTGTTTTTCTGAGATTTTGTTTTGAGGGCAGTTTTATATTTAGGTAGGACTTTTAGAAATGCTATAATCTACATCTAACTTTAGATTTACGTAGTAAATGTTTGAACTAGATCCTTTTGAAATGAGGCAAAACATTACTTCCATCGGAGGTTTTAGAATTACCCAGTTTTAATACTATGGCCACGATATACATATATGTAAACTTGTTTATTAAATATATTTTTTAGTGTTTTTTTTTTATCAACGGATATGCTTAAAAAAAATAAATGCATGTCTAATTTTTAATGTTCTTTACTAACTGTTGCTAGAATTTCTGATTGGAAAGTGAATGGGCCAGTAACAAAGGAATCGTTGCAAATTGTTCCAATTCATAAATGGTTCTCAGAAATAAAATTCTTCACACCATGTTACTTAATCGTTCGATGTCTTCTATGTCCTGTTTTACACGGTTTTGTAGGCACGAGTAATCATTACACTTTTTTAAAATCACTTTCGCTTGGTTTCTGCTTTGCGAAACAGGTAGCGGTCGAAAAATTCGTATAGTAAAGCCTTTTCATTTTTAAAATTCATTTTCTGCGTTAACCTCGTTTCCAAGTTTTTTTCTTCTTCTTTTATTTCTTAACCTAGTCAGTTATTATTATTTAAATCTCTTAGATTGTGTTTGCATTTACAATTCCATGTTTGTTTTCGCTCCTACGATTGTTTCAATCCACGATTCGGAACTTGTCCTTGGCCTGCATCTTCCTTTCTTTACTTTTTCCTCACCTGTCTCTGAAAGTTCTGCTTTTAGCTTTTTATGAACCTTTTATCCGAAATAAATTTCTGCCTATGACACGTTTCTTTGTCATAAGAGCAAAATACAGTTTATGTTCGCCCTTACCAGTTTCTGCCACGTTTTCTGTGTTTATTGTCAGACCTGAAATCGTATTTATGTTCTCTTTTCGATTTTTTAGTTTACAATTAGGTTCTTCAGCCTTGGGTGAAATAGATAAATTATTCTAGTTTAAAGACGTCTGCATGGGATATTTCTGTAGCTTTGTTATAGCAAAAAATGCTTTCGTTTTTATTCGGACACCTCTCTCAGACAATTGGTGCAGCTAGAATCAGTACATCGGGTCATAATACAGTGCAAATGTGCTGTAACCCGAGTTAGATGTTAATTGAATAATGTTTTCATTCAAGTTAAACTATAGTAGCGTCTAATAAAGCTTAAGAAATATGATTTATAAGGTTCTTAGGAATTTTATTAAGATTGCTGCAAATTTGAGCGATATTATGATTCAAAATGTTCCAAAAAGTGGGTACGAAAAAGATTTCCGGCTGTTCGGCTTGACTTCTTTCATACATGATTTTTAGACTTGTTCGAAAAAAAAATCTCAAAGAATCGAAAAAAATCTTCAAATTCAGCGCTAAGGTGCAATAAATAGTTTTAAAACACAGATTATATTTAACTTTAAAAAAAAACTTGGTGCTTTCATTAATTATAATTAACAGAACCTGATTACGACATTCTGGAACATCGCAATTTAAGCCACGGGAAAGATCTCCTCTGTTGCTGACTTCTTTTACGTGACTTTTAGACTTGTTCGAAACATAATTAAAAATATTTAGAGAGAGAGAGAGAGATAGAATCGAAAGAAATTTTCAAATACAGCACAAAGGAATTATGTAATAATTTAAAAATACATATTATTATTATATTTAACTTAGAAAAACTTCGTGCATTTATTTATTTATTATAATTAACGGAACCTGATTACGACATCCTGGTCCTAAAACCGCTCAATTTTAGGAAGGGTTCAAAATTTTTTCAAATTATAAGAAACTGAGCAATAAAAGCAAAAAAAGAAGAAAAAAAACTGCATTAAAATGATATTTTAGCGTTGAATCTTGTTAATGTAAATAAAGAGTATATTAGGACACTAAATTTTACGACATAAATTTAGTATACTAAATAGAGAATACTAAATTTTTATAATCCTTATATTTCATTAGATGATTCGTACCAAGTTGCTTATGATATTTTCTGAAATTTGTTATCTGAGTGTAAATGTTTTGAATGTGGGATACTGTTTTGAAGAAATTTGGATTTGTTTACTTTTTTTTTATTTTCAAGGAAATTACGTATTAAAATTTTTGCTAGTTAATAATATTTTGATGAATGAAATGACTTTGTTTCTTGAAACTCATTAAAGTTTTCATATAGTTCCTAGCTTTCATTTTTGCCCAAATAGACTTATTTATACATAAACTCTGAGTAGTATGTAATGTAAAAGTACTCAGCAAACATAATTGGATGTCTGCATGTGACGTCATCGTATGTAAATCGTAGCATTTGTGAATTCAAAAGCCAATCAGGTTTGAGGCACACGCGTGACGTAGCTGACAGGTATCCAATTAAATCTGATTTAAATCACATGATTAGGCATAATCACATTTTCTTGAGTTGTAACCAATTGTTTGATGAATTACTTATTTTTTGCTCTTGAATAATATTTGTTCGTTCAATACACTCTTTAACTATTTATTGATATCGTTTATTGAATTTAAGTTTATATTATAAAATAAATAAGCAAAATACGGTTAAGATGGAACATACGAAAGTTAAATATTTTTTTTTTGTATTGGTTTTTAAAGAGATTGAGAAGGAGCCCCCAAATTATTCGTATTCGCCACATTTTTTTTAATTTTTTTTTATTTATTTTTTTTTAAAGTCAGGCCCTGACAATTAATAGCTAAAACAGATGCTAGATCTTAATTTCTGCCTACTTTAGAAATTTATAATAATTCTTTAGGGCGGACTAGTAATAAAAGTTAGTAGTTTATTTGATATTAATATAATGTTAATCGTATTGCATTATTAATGCTAACTGTATTTTACTGTTTGACTTACATATTCAGGGGTCTGTCCAAACATTTTGTGAAGGATCCGTTTTTGTAAAATTGTGAAAAAATTACTCGTAATTTGTGAATATAAAATAAACGTTAAGTCACATTCTTTCAACCAGGGTCCTGCTTTTGTGAACTTGTGCAAATAGGGTCCTGTTATTGCAAAAAAAACTTTTTCAAGGCGTTTTTAAATTGTAAAGACATACAAGATTGTGCTCAACACTGTGAAATTACAATTAAAAAAAAATTAAGTTTTAAAAAATAAACAGCAATTGCTGCTACTAAATTTGAAGTGGAACTTAAAAATATATTTGGTATTTAGCCTATTCTGTTGAACACAGAATATTCATTTCGGACGAATAAAGGAAGAAGCGTCTGCCGAAGACAAAACTTAGTTCTTTTGCATCTGTCTTTCTTCCCCCTCCCCTTTCTGAGAAGGGTTTATTCGCAACAATAATGAAATTTGAGAAGGGTCCGATTAAAAGATAAATTATTTTGTGAAGGGTCCGTTTTCAAGTTAAAATATTTTTTGAAGGGTCCGTTTTTATGAAAAGATATTTTGTGAAGGGCCCCGTTAACGGACCCAAATTTCTTCTAAACAGACCCCTGATATTAAAATTCGTTTTTCTGTGATTAAAAATGCTTGAATTGATTATTCATGTATAATATTTATTGATCACATTAAATAATTTGAAAACTGTGTGATTTACACAATTACTATTATTAGATTAAAAATAGTTATCTGGATTTAAACAAGCATTATTTTTGTTTTCAGTTTATGACTCTTAATTGATTTTTAGATTTTTTTCGCGTTTGATGTATGTCATTGCGTACCTGTAGAAATATGCTATCGTAGCTACAGTTATCAATTTAAATCTAACGGAAACACTGAAAATTCGTAGTTTTTAAAAATATCACGATATGAGTAATGCTCTTTATTTTCCTTTTCCAGAAATCGTGTATCTTATTTCCCTGTTTTGACAAACGAAGCTTGTTAAAAAACGAACGTTATCACTTGTTTTGAGTTGTTGGTCACTATAATATAATCTTTAAAACGTACTTTACCAATTGGTTTTATTGAAAAAAATTAATTTTTATTCTTAATAAGGCATGGGTTAAATGTAAACATATTTTTAAGGTGAATTTTGTAATTAAGTTTAATAATTAAGTTTGTAATTGAGTTTAATAAATACTAACAGTGATGTGATTGCTGCTCTTATACTCAGTGTCAGAATCAGGATTGGGTTTTTGACGTCAAAAACCTGTTGAAAAGTGTCAAAATCTGACATAAACTGTCAAAAACCTGTTGCGAGTTTCTTTTTTTTTTTTGAGGACTTCAAAAAAATTTTTTTTTTAAACACGCGCTTCGGGAAAAAGGAGAAAGTTAAAACGGGAGTAAATAAAAATTATTTTACATATAATGATTCTTAAGTGTTTTTTTATAAGATGGTTTTTGTATTTTTATTTTCAATAATTAAACAAATTAACGGATTGAGTAAATTTTAATTTTATACATATTTATTTACAATTGTTTAATATTTTCTACACCAAAATTTCTGGTTTCTGACAGTAATTGTGAAAACTAAAAGAGTGATGAATTTCAAAATAATTCTAGTACGTAATTGATTGATCACTTGTAATTTTATATGAATGTTTATTTATAAATACTTCTTATTTATAATAGTTAGCTAATAATTATCTTAACACCAAAATTTTGGATTTTTGATAGTTGTCAAAAAGGATTGTGACATGGCGGATAAAACCGTCGATTATCAAAAACTTGCCAACCTTGTCCAGGCAGGACTTGTCATTTTTGTTTGAGATTATTCTAAACTTGTCTTAATTCTACTTCAAAACATTTTTAAAGTTAAGTTCCAAAATGTGCATTTTCCAGAAAGTTTTATGGGAATTTTGTATTAAGTTTGAATTGTTTAATTTTTTTAAATTTTTATGCTGGATTCGTATAAAAATTTCATAAATATAAATATTTTTTCAAATGATACAAAACTTGAACTTAAAATTGCTCAAAAAATGCAAAATTACTGCTTTGGTTTTCAAAAACTGATTTTAACTTCTTTAACAATTCTCCTCTCTCAGAAGCCATTTTTAATTGCATTCCGGGGCTAGCAAAGGCATGACGTTTGTTCAAAATTAGCCGTAGCATGTATGTGTGGGAAAGTGTACAGATTTAGATTAGTTGCAAAATGTTTTGTTCTGTGCTAAGCCTTTACTCCGCCGAGTCTTTACATTTTGCACTAAATATATAATTGAAAACTATATCAAAAAGTGGATAAAATTTATAAATCCGGTAGTTTTTTTTTTTTAATTTTAAAATATTACGGGATTTTTCCATTTTTTTGGTATACAATTGTTGAACTAAAACTTAGCCGGAAAGCGTATATTTTTGTTATTAAAAGATATCCTGCTGCTGTCTTTTCGGCATCTCAACGCGTCTAGATGTGGTTGAACTTTGTACTGCGCAAATCACAGCGTTCCCAAACCTGTTTGGGGTTGAGCCGCTCAGTTTGATATTAAAAAGGGAACATGATGGGTATTTTTTTGTTGTTTATGAAATACCCCCCCCCCCTTATTGTAGGCATGTATTGTCCGTATCTTTGGGCTATAATAATCGTCTCGGATGTTGCATGCATTATTTACCTTCAACGAAATAAGAAAGTAGATCTTCAAGCCGACTTGTAATCACTTCTTCCCTTTTTTTGAAACTAATAAATACGAAAGAATTTTTATTGATATTTTATTTTATTTTAAGTTATTGCTCTTTTTCCCCAGGTATAAATTTTTAATATCATTGTTACCTGCAATCACCTTATTTCCTTTTTTTTTTCCTAATGTTTTTTTTATACTGAGATCATATGCCAGATTGGAGCAAAGAATTAGATTCAAAATTACTATTTGTAATTTTCGTGAATGCATTAGTTGAAAATGAACTTATACCATTTTTATCTTTCGGCTGAAATGTTTTTTTTTGTCTTTCTGCTCATTTATGTTTTTTTTTTTTTTTTGTATAAGATGCATGATGTCGGCGAATTGAAAAGTTAGACTTTTTGCAAAGCGTCTGGTTAGTTGAGAAACTTTGATGACTCATGTGCGATTTAAATTTTTTGAATCTTTTTTTTTAAACTTTTCATTGTTTTACTTTTAATTATTGTGTTTAGAAGCTCAAGCGAGCCACACATCAAAAGTCGGCGGGCTGTAGGTTGTGCCTCCTTACTATAAATCTTCAAATTTAAGAATTCCACGACATTTGTATCGGATTCATTTCAAGTTAGCAGCGTTATCATACCGATTCCACTCTGAAATGGATTGTATTTCATCGTCATCTGTTCAGTCCGACATAGAAATCGTCTCCACCCCATCCAAAGGAATGGAAATCCCAATTTCTTAAAAATATTTTGCCACACGTCTTGAATAATTTGGCACTTTGAGTCTATAGGAATGATAATCACTTTACCGTCAGCTGTCGATTTATACACCCGACATTCCAGAAATTTGGTATTTCGCAAGAAAAAAAAATAAGGGTTTGGCTTTACTACGAGTCATACGTACACAGAGATATACTCTATGTTAAATGTGTTGTTGTTTTTGACACTTGCCACTCGGGCTAGCCTGCTTGGTGAAACCGAGCAAATTTAAGGCAGAGTGTGCTTTTCTTGTTTTTCAGTGGCCCCATCATGGCCAAGAATTCGACTTTGCCACACCATACATCGCACCCGTTTATAGGGCGGACCCATTCATACATCTATTCATACATTCATCCACAGATCGTAATTTTGACCTGAATCAGAGAACGATCGATCTCCAATCCAGTTCCCCCAGAGGTATTGATTTGTTATGGGATCATGGAGGACTTTTGCGACTCGACAGATTTAACGTGCATCAGTCACTTTACTACACGGGAAGTCTTCGGCCGGGTGGGTTCGAACTCTCGGACATGGGCCCAGCGCCATACCGACCAGGCTATCCCGGCCCTAATAAATGTCATTTGTCATGCATCATTTGTCCTAATAAATTGTTATGCCCGGCCATGCTGAATGTCATTTGCTGAAATGAAATGTCCAAGCAAAAAAAGTTTGTTCCAATTTTACTCGCCATAGTTAATAGCGTTGACGAACATATGTGTCCAACGTTATGATTTGACACGTCTTGTCTGCTCAGCTGACTTTTCTGTTCCAGCTACAATCTAGGACCAAAACTTCTATTAACAGACGAATTGTCGGATTTTCAATCAAGATTGATGGGTTTAAAAGGGATACTCTTATTTTACCATTATTTAAATGTACTGACCATGTAATACGATACTTTCTTTTCTTCAAATCAAGAAAAGGCAGTTTTTTAGTGTTAATATTATGCTATCAATTTTTGTTGTTGTTAGGGATTTGTTGTGCTTTTATTTTAAATCAGTCTTTTAAAAACTTGTTATTTTAGTAATACATTACGAGGGAACTTTAAATTAGAAAGAAGAAAAAAAAAAAAGCTTTATTTCGATATTTTCAATTATTTATTATTTTTTTTTTTTTTTTAAATCGTGAAAGTGATGTCAAAATTCATACTAAAGAAAAGCGCCACAGATAATTTCCTTTTTTCCGCTAAATTATTTTTCTACGTCCGTCGCATTTCCAGTTGAATAAACATGATAGATCGCGTAAAGGGAAGAAAGAAAAAAAAAACTTGTAGATATTAATGAGTGTTCGAAATCTTGATTGGAACCGGGTCAAACCAGGATGATGGCTGTCATCTGACCTCTTTTAATAACACCCCCCCTTTTTTTTTCCTCACTGGTATATGTATCAAAAAAGGGTTTAATTTTCCTCTTCGCAAATTCTATTCCCCCATTACTATTTGTCTTATAGATAAAAATATAATAATATTCTTTTTTCCTTTAATGCTATAGTTGCAGGTGTTCGTTGGTCTTATTAAAAAATATTCCACTGAAGTTGCGTGTGGATTAAACGATCTGTTATTTGTTTTATAAATAGATCAGTGATTAAACTGTTAAAAAACGTTTGTCCACGTGATGGTAATGTTTTAAGTTTTTTTTCATGCTTTTGAAGGAAATTATAATTAAAATATCGATTTATAACGGTACAGATTATTTATTTTAAAATTTAATATCCCAAAACACTTTCTACTGTCCTTATTCTATTTAACTCTCATAACAGAATCGAGACATCTTAAATGTAACTCGTATAGTAAATCTCGAATTGGTTGCATGAAAGAGACATAACACTTTAATGTATCATCCTTCGCAGATTCACATGTTCTGAAATAACTGAACATGCTTGACCCGCATTTTTGATTTATCAACTTGCTCTTGCTCAGTTATTTGAAAATGCTGGAATAGTTGAGTGCGTAGTGGAAAATGCTAGGCAAGCATAATGAAAAAGTCATCCTTGAACTTACAAGAATTTTTATTAAGCAAGAAAAATTGTAACTAAACTTAGACATCACATAATTTATAAGAGAAAACAATCCACTAGAACTATTCTACTCTCCATAACATGAGGCAACTAAAGTCACTCCATACAGTCATCTAAATCACAAAAACTAATCTTGATTTGTCTTATACAAGCATATTTAACATCCGGTCAAAAAAACATTTGCATAAACTCAGTTTTATGATCAATTATAATTAAAACTGTCTATGTTAGTAGCATAAAATATAAATGTCATTTAAGATTACATATAAATAAATAAATGTTAGCGAAAAGTAGTACTAAAACATTATTTGATCCCTCCCGAAAAAGTTTATAATTGAAGATTGTTTTTATACCTACCCGTTATAATTCGTCAATTTATCAAATTTAGATTTTCCCTTTCAGACTTTCATGACTTGCGTATTCCTTTAAAATATATTCAGAATTTTTATTTTTACTTATTTATTATTTTCTAATTCTCGAAACTTGAGAGATTCCAAATTAATGCCCTATTTTACAATAGCTTGGGAGTTTTTGAAACTTATTGTTTCCAAGATTCCTTGTTTTTTTTTCTTTTCTTTTTCCCTTCGATTAATTCAAATCATTCCTTTTTGCGCACTACTTGCAACCTTTATTCACTGAAATTATTCACTGGATTAAGCAATGATTATTCTACTTAAGAGAAAGACACATTGTACACTAGTGTGTTAAACTTTTGAAACTTTTTCTTTTCAAAGCTCATAGCGCAACAGGAGAGGACCACAAGTCTTGACCACAAAACAATCTGTATTTTTTTTAACTTTCTAAATGATGTGTAAGTGAAGTAAATCAGAGAGGGGTAAAACCCCCTTCGTTTACTTTAATGTATAATAAGCAGCAAGATTTGATTAATTCTTCAACTTTACCCGTAACACCAAGAGACCAAGCAATGAACCTTTAGACCAAGCAATGAACTGGAAGTCCCTATTGAAGTAATCACCTATTGCAGTGGTTCCCAAACTTATGACTTTCACGTACCCTTTCTAAATTCATCATAATGCTGTGTACCACTAATAAAAAAATAAATGTATTTTTTACTGTAAAAAAAAATTGCGCTTAAGTTAAAAATCATAACTGACTGTTGACACCACTAATTATTAACTGTTAACTCTGCAAAAAATAGCCAATAGAAAAATACGTAATCGTAAATTTTCATAGCTAGCTTTGTTTTTAAATAAAAACTTTCGAAATTTTCGTTAGTTGCAAGATATTTCGAATAAGAACGTGTACCCCCGCTGGGGGCACGCGTACCATACTTTGGGAAACACTGATCTATTGTATCTTAACTGAAAAACGGAAATTCCATTTTAATTGGTGAAACATTTCGCAAAAATAAATTTTTTTTTGCATTTCAGTACCTCTATTTTATGCAATTAGGTGAGGACAAAAAACAACAAATATTCTTTTAAACGGGAAAGTTTAACATTAACTTCATATAAAATGAGTTGGTTCTATTAAATTCGATTATCCGATATGCGATTAAGTGGGGACGACTGTATCTTAAACATTGCATATATGTTTGTTATAAACATTGTCTTTTTATATTGCTAATTTTTTCCTTGTTTAGTTGCTTTGTTTGCTGTTATTTTAGTTAAGTTATATTATTAGTAATCTGATTTAAGTCGAAAATGCAGATTTCAATCATTTAGAAGAAGCTAAATTATCTTTCGTTAACTTTTCTTTTGTTGTTTATGTCTAGCTTTTTTATATTAGTTTTTAAACTTAATGATCTATTAGAAATTTTTTTTTATCAATTTCTATTGTTACAATCAACTGAAAAAGGAAAAAACATTACATCCTTGTATATCTTTTTCCTTCTTTTACTTTCTCTACCGGTAACAGGACCAGTTTTTTGCTGAAAGACTCGCTCAGCTGCAACGGTGGATGAAAATAAATCGTCCAGAAGTGAAGTAAAAACATTTCTCACGGTATATTTTATCGTTCGTTAATAACCGTAAAGAGAGAAAAAATACCTTTGTAAAAATGTTGGCACTAGATATCCTGTGGTCCACTTGAAAACACTGCTGTCTTGGGTGTTTTTTTTTTGTTTTTTTTTCCTGAATCTCTGCTGCGTTTTCTCAAACGCGCTTGCTCCCAAGAAAGGCCCACCACACTAATCTAACTGAAGTAAAAATAATTATTTGTTTTGTTTTTATAAGGGTCCCCATCAGACGAATGGAAATTCTACTGCCTCCACGTTTATCACGGATAATTATATGATCGGAATTTCCTTGATTATTTTGAAGCTAATTATTATTTTGAAATAATTTTGAGTTTATTTCAAGTGCTCTATTAAATCTATGTATTGTTTAAATTTGGTATTTTATATATTTTTAAAAGTTCAATGAATGAAATGAAACAAAAAAAAGAAGCAAAAATACTTCTTAGCTACAGGGTTAGCATGATTTAAATTGCTTGATTTATATTAAATTCACATCTAGATTTAATTTACATCAAACTTTCAATAATCTAATTTATTCTTTTAAAATATCATTGATTTAAATCACCGTATTATAACGTATTATAATTTTCCTTTAGCTTGTATGTAAAAGAATTCGCTGTTTCATAAACATATTTGAATTATACCCATTTAATTTTATGTTTACTTAAATGCCAGTGCTTTTAAAATTTACTGAATATGTAATTTTTCTATATTTGTATATAAACAATGAGGAAAGACTTGTTCTGCCGAAAACAATTTTGAATAATAGATTTTTTTTTTTCGGATTTAAATTAATTTTTTCTTCATTTGATTTCTCACTGACAAATGTTGTCTCTGTTTTTACAAATTCACCACACTAGGGTATTCGGCTTTGAGCTTGGATTAATTAGTTTTAATTAGTAATTTAATTAATTCATAATTTTAATTAATAATTTTAAACTAGTTTTAATTTCTAACTATTTCCGTATTTATAATTACTTGGCATAAGTTATGCTTTTAAATAATATAATTTACCTGAGGTTCAGTTAAAATTCTTTTTTATTTTTAAATCACGTTTTTTGCTACCTTGTTCAGTTAAATAAATAAGGAAATTGCATTCATATCTTCACTGAATATTTTTGTACCTCAGGTACATTTGACAAAAGTGTGCAATGCTACTAATAATATCCTTCCTCCTTCTCCCAAAAAATACCCTCCCCCCAAACGGCTTAAAAAATCTTAGAGACACCGAAAAAAAAAAACTTAAAATCCCGAAAGAAGAAAAAAAAAAACCTAGTTCAGTTTGTCCACCTTTTCTTAAAACCTAGTTTTTTTTTCTTCCAGGATCCTAGGTCTCAGATTTCCCCCATACTTTTTGCTAGACTTGGTTTATAATATCGTTTGATTTTGTTTCTTAGATTACGAAATAAAGTTAACGTTTAACGCGGTACTTTCTGTACTAGCTATAGTACCATTAACATTAAACTCTACATTCAATCAACTAATCATTTTATGTTTTATTACTTCAACTTTTTTTGCATCTTTATTTTTAGTTCGTTAATTCCATTGAACAATTTCAATATTTTGATTATCTTTATTTAATTTTTTTTTTCTAAACCCTTACAACCTTGTGAGTTGCTGCCAAGTTTTAGAGTTACAACTTAATTTTTCTTTTTTTGTGTTAAGAGTAAACGTTTCTTAGCATTATTTTTAGCGTAAGTAAATATTTTTCAAACTTAAAAACAATTCTGCATCACCGAGTTGTGACATTCGCATTTTTCTTGCGCTGCGTCGAATTATTAAACTATCACGATGTTTCTTGTTAAAACTTCTAAGTGTTTTCTCAGAATTGTTTGAGCCTTTGTTATTTACTTAGCGCTGAGCGACGTCAGTTCTCCGATATTAATCCAATTCGTTGATTTTTCTCTCCTGATAAAAATCTTCTCAATCGTGATAAAAGGAAATGAGATTTTGTATCATATCTGTTCAATTTATTGCGTATTAATATTGCACATTGTATTTGTGACGACTTTATTTACGTTTATAGTTACATCAGCAGCTGAAATTAATATTTTACTATCCTTGTAATCATTTAAACTAGTTGATTATAAAAATGTATGATCACAGTACATATTACTTGCTGAATTATTTCAATTCAGGGAATAATAGTTGCGATTTACTTTTGTTAGTTTAATTATATTCACGTCTTGGGATTACAACACTTTTTAACATCTCTTAATAATATTCTCATAAGAATGCCATGATGCAGTGAAGCCTGTTAATTTGACCACCTTTGTTTAGTGATCAAATATCTAAGTTAGGGGTGCACAGCCTGTGGCCCGCGGGCCAAATGCGGCCCTTCGACTACTGAAGTGCGGCCCGCGAGAGCTTCTAAACACAATAAAAATTTGTTAAAAAATGGCAATTTTTAATCGCACTTTTAAGTCATCATGTTTTGACACAATCAATTTTAACAGATTCTTTAGTAAATGTACGTTTAACGCGCTTTCTTTAACCCGATTTTATCGTAAATATAAATGATTTTTTTTTAAAACAGTTATTTCCGCTTTTCTACGTGATTTCGAAAATCCCGAATTTTTATTATGTCGCGAGTTTCAGTTCGCCCATTTAAATAATCACTTTATTTGTGACGATTTCATCTTAAATATAAGTGATTTTTTATCTTTCTTTTAAAAAATTCTTTCTTTTTTAACAATTTTTTCGGCAGTTATTGCTATGCATTCCCACGTATCATAAAAAATTCCAATTATTCTATTATGACATGCAAATTTTAAATCGTGCACAATTTATTCATGCTGAGTACAGCATAAATATAAGTAATTTTTCCCCCCAATTATTTCTATACTTTTCCACATGATTCTGACGATCCCGTTATTTAACTATGATGTTATTACGACACGTGACTCTTAATCGCGCAATTAAGTAATCACTTTTTGATACGGTGCAGTTTTATCGTAAATCCTAGTTATTTTTCCTTCGTTTTTTTTCCGCAAAGAATATGATTTGGTCGAATGTGGTAATGAATTGTGATTTGGTCAAAAACCAAATATTCGGCAAAAAAAGAAGAAAAAAAAAAGCGACTGAACGCCGTACACTTGGGGCCAAATAGCAAAATCTTTTAGCAGCATAGCAACACTGAAACTAAAATTTCAATGCTCAGAATAATATTTCCTGGAAAAACGTATTAATAAATTAACTCTAAAAAATGAGGCCAATCAAGAGCGTTTTTGAAAATGTCGAAAATCGAAACAGAGAACATAAAAATCAATCTTAATTTTTGAAAGAAAATTTTAAAGCTGAACTTCTCAGTTTTCCAATTACCAGAAGAAGCCAAGAAAAAAGAATTAAGTCAACAGAAATGCTATTAAAAATTATTGCGTTATAATAAAAATGTCTAAAAAAAGTTTTTTTTATTTAAAGAAAATAAAAAGTTAAAAAAAACGTTCTTAATTTTTTAAATGGAAATCTTATGCTGAAAATCGCAATTTAAATTTTTCTTATTGCCATAATTTTAGAAGAAAAAAAAATGCTATAAAATTAATTTTGTTAGTAACTTTATTTTTAAAAAAAATGCTGAGTCATAATAAAAATGCCGAAAAAAAAGAAAAACAGAAAAAACAAATTTTAATACTGAAAATCACACTTTTCTATGTTACTGGTTATTTATATTACAGTACAGGGAAAGAGTGATAATAAATTAATAGTATGAGACGTTCTGTTAAAGTGCTGGGTTATAATGAAAACAGCAAAAAATGGAAAAAAGTCCTTCTCAATTCTCAAAGTATCGAAAAAATGACAAAATTGACTTGTATGATTATAATTTAAAAAAAAAAAGTATATAAAAATTCAAAAATAAAAAAAACTTAGAAAAATACATTTCTAAAGAATATTCTGCCGAATATTTGACTGATCATTCAACCAACTGAATTTTTCACAGAAGGGCCAAATACTCGTTACATCCCTAATTTAAATGCAATGTTATTGCAACTTGAGAAATTCATGAAATGGCGGTAAACGTGAATTTTTAAACTGCTCACTGTTTGTAGTTTAGATTTCAATTTTTTGTTGCTTAAGTGATCTTTTTCGATAAAAAAAAGATAATTTTTTACGATATTAGAAAATCTAATAATTAATAAAATGAAATAATAAAGTGCATTACAAAATAAGCATTGAATTTTATTTTCCTATACTATCACAGTTTTGCTTTTATTTTAGGCTTTTGTTTAAAACCTATAAATTTTCTACAATTAAAATATTTAATTTGAATTTATATGACTTAATTATGATAAATTTTTTCCTACTTTCATTCTGTGGGCATAGCAGTTTTTTTTTATTTATTAGAATTTACGAGGCGTATCCAGAAAGAAGGTTTCCCTATTTTTTTAAAAAAAAGAACTCATACTTTCAGGAACATATTTTTTGGCAACAAGTACAGCAATGTTTCAGCTATTTTTCAAAATAGCAACATAGAATTGAGTCACTTGTCGTATCATGGGTTCAACTTTTGTATACATCTGTCGTAAAACTCTGCCGCCTGTGAATGAAACCACGTTGTGAAACAGTAAACGCTGACCGTTACTGTGAAACACTGCGGAAATTGTGACGTGCCATTCAAAACAAGAGGCGTGGAATGCTTACTGCATGTGTTGTGCTCATCCATGACAATGCTCTTTCACATACAGCTCGACGCACAGCAGCTGTTTTGACGAAATTTGGCTCGGAGTTGTTTGATCATCCACCCTACAGCCCTGATCTTGCTCCCAGCAATTTTCATGTTTTCTTGCACCTCAAGAAATTCCTGTCCTCCGGTGAGCTTTTCGGCAACGACGAAGAGCTGAAGACGTCTGTCACACGCTGGTTCCATTTACAGGCAGCAGAGTTTTACGACAGAGGGATACAAAAGTTGATCCCACGATACGACAAGTGTCTCAATTCTGGTGGTGGCTATGTTGAAAAATAGCTGAAATATTGCTGTACTTGTTGCCAATAAATATGTTCCTGAAAGTATGAGTTCTTTTTTTAAAAAAAATTGAGAAACTTACTTTTTGGATGCGCCTCGTAATTCTAAAATGAATTTTCGTATTGCATGATATGATAAAAAAAAAACTTTTCTTCAATGTTTATTTATTTTGATAAATCTATTGTTCATATGATAAAAATAGCAATTTTTTTTTGTAAAAAAAATGTTATAAGTTTTTTTACTTTTGAATGAATTCTAAAAATGGAGCACCTTTAATTTTTTACAAATATATTACTAAGTTTATAGATAAAAAAAATAGAACGCTAATGTTTAAATAAACATTACTATATTAGTCATTAACATGTCTCAATACATGTGCGGCCCTTCGTTATCCAACCTGCTGTGCAAGTGGCCCTTCACTCAAAAAGGTTGTGCACTCCTAATCTAAGTTAAACTTTAATAATCTAGTATCGAACTGGGAAAAATAAATTCCACTTTTGAATATGTTGATCACTTTTGTTCAAATTTTTGAGTGGAGCAATTAATTTTTGGTTCATATTTTGGTCCCTATATAATTTTCTTTCCAGGGTTATAAGTAGACCAACAAATTGCTGGTCCCTATCGCATTTTCTATTTGGGGTCAAAAACGGACCAACAAATTGTTTCACATGTCGACCACTTGGTTTCCACAAATTAAGAAAGAAAAAAAGAAAATGCCACATGACCGATTATTATTAAGTTCAAATTAAAATCATCAAAACCTTTCTGTTCAGATAAAATAAAAACATAATATATTTAACAAACTCCTAAAAAGTGAAGTATTTGTGATTTGTCTTATTTTTGCTGGTATAGCTGGAAAAGAAGCTTGAACGATGCTAACCTCAACCACTAAAGTCGCCTAATTAAATTTTTTTTTTTTTTATTGAAAATAAAATTATATAGTGGAAAAATTTTGAATTCGAAATAAAAGTTATATTTGGTAAAAATTTTTTTCAAGGATTTCGATCCTTGGAGAGTGATTCTTAACGAATATTTTTCTCAAAATTGTATAAAATATAGTGTAAAAATCAAAGTAAAATCAAAAGTTAAGTGGGGTGTTGTGACATTTTTATGTAACCATTGGGAAAGTGTCAAAAATTGGTCAAAACATGCTTACTTAATATTTGAACGACCCCTCAAATTCTATGGGAAGACAGTTAACATGAAAAGCTGGTATATTTTAAATTTGAAGGATATTTGATTAAATTCAGTATTTATAACAAATTCTTCGAAATATGTTAACTGTCTAAGTCTACCATGTCGAAAAAAAGTAGATTTGAGAAATTTTTTTATTTAGTATTAAAAATTTATTAAATCTGCATTGCATAACAATTTTCAATTTCTTGTTAGCTTTTTTTCTCTAAAAATTCTTTTCTGTCGCGCTACTTTTTTCAAAATTTTATGTGTTTTGTGTTCTAATTTTTTTTTTTTTTTTTAAGTTACTAACACAGGATTGACTTATTTCAATTAATTTCTGAATCTGTTCACGATAATCTATTTATTCATACGTTATTTATTTATTTTTTTTCTTAAGGAAGACAAAGAACTTAGTGAACGATTTTAGTCCTTCGGGGTAAATGCTTATAGTATTTTGAAAGCGAATTTTGTTGTTCTCATTAAAAAATTTTGTGCGAAAAATTCCATTGCTGTGTTAGCTTCATAATACCGTAAAGTTTCGTGTGCAAAAACTTCGCACGGTTGCTTTCATTTTTCTACAAAGAGATTAGAGCTAGTTCGTTACGTAAATATTTGTTGGGATCTGCCCAATTATTTGCTCTTGTGACTGCTTGGAATTCTGGAGCTAATTAAAACATCTTAACTCTTTTTTCCTTTTTTTTTGGCGAGATTTAAAGATCTTGTTAATTATCTAAAAAAATAAGTGTCTTTATCTTTGTTTTTCCAAGATTTCATATGGAATTAGCGTGCTTTTGTTCTTGTTATATTGCCCTTTGTTTATGTTATTTTTTCTCCAATTACGGTTAAGTTACTTTGAAAATATTGAATAAAACTTGATAAAATTCTTTGTAATCTATTTTTATTTCTACGTATTGTGTCCGATTGATTAATTGCATAATTTTAAAATTATACTGTTTTGGAAATTATTTTAATGTGGTTTGTTCCTTTGGAAATTTAATCTTTTATTTTTTTTTAGTTATTTGGAACTAGTTTTTTTTTTTTATTCTTCTGTCTTACGCCCTTAAAATTTTTTTTTTTTTTTTTTTTAATGAGACTAAATAATTAAACTTTTTTTTTCATTCTTGTGTTACGTTAATTTTAAAAATCTTTTTTAAAGAATTAAATCTATAAGCTATAGTTAATAAACAATTAAATCTATAAGCAATTACTGTTTCAGAAAGAATTTTAAGTTCTAAATTCGATAAGTTATTATTGGGTTTTAAAACTTAAATAAATCAATTATTAGGCTAATAATAATAAAGTTTGTAAACTGCTTGTCGTATTTAAAAAAATAAAAATTGCTACATTATGAGCTGTTTATTTTTATAGCTATTTTTTTGTCACGTATGTATTGGTAATAATAATAAAAAATTTAAAATTTAGAGTCAACTCTCACAACTTAGTTCCTAATATAATTTACATCAAGAGTTATATTTCTTTATATTTTAGTTCTGCTACTGAGGCTCATACAAATGTTGGTGGTGTTGATTACTTCAGGCACTTAAGCCTCAGCAGAGCCGTTGGAAAACATTGTACAAATTTTCATGGTGAAGTGGATGCGGTTCATATTGCATTAATTGAGATTGCAGAAAGAGCGGAATAGAACATAGTGATTTTTATTGATTCACAGGCATAAATTGATTTATTGATTCACAGGCCTGCTAAAAATAGCTTTGCTCTTGAATGCTAACTTCTGATAAAAAAAAATTAAAAAAAAAAAAAAGGGAGCGCTATGTTGTCCTACAATGGATACCGAGTCATTGTGGTATCGTAGAAAAGGAATTTGCTGATTCGCTTGTTAAGCCGGATCTAACCTTCCTCAACTAGATTTCCCTGCCATAGCATTAAAAGAATTATTACAGTAAAGTTTAAAGCCAGATAGCATGAAATTTTCACCAATCTAACCAGTGGGAAGACCTAGGATTCTTTGTTGGATAATCCATTACCATATGATCTGCCTAGACGGGGTGTGTGTAGCTAACTTCAAGATATTAACCGATCATGATTACCTTAGGAAACACCTTTATAAAATCGGATTGGCAGACTCATCAATTTGCCTACTCTGTCTGACTAGTTTTGACATGAACAGTGATCACTTGAATTGCTGTCCTGGACTTACTGACGTAGTAGCTGTAAATGTTGCAAAGAATTTTAATCATTTTATTTGTGTTTCTGAATTGTATTGGGCTGCCCCTCATGAACTAATGGTGTACACACTTAGATATATAGTAAGTTTTAAAAAAAGAAAAAAAAATTTAAATCAGTTATTTTTGTTGTTGCTGTATTTCAAGAATTGTTTACGCATTTGTAGTCAAGCGTTTTATTACAAGGTATAATGTGATAAAAAAAATCAGTTTCTTGGATTAACTTTTATTGAATCTTACATAATAATAAATAAAAATTCACCCTAGCTTGTACGGAACATTTAAATTCGTAATTATTTGAAAGGATTATGCAAATCTACTTTTAATGGGTTGATTTTCATTTCGATTGCATAAACCGTGATGATTTTAAACGAGAAGAGATTTATACGTTGGCTTGATGTGCGCTTTTTCTGTAAAAATTAATCAACCCATCATGTTTTCTCTCATTTCAGCCCCATTTTAATGAAATCCAAGGTGACCTGGCGCTTACGCAAATGAGCTAAATGTCCTAGGATATGAAATGTCTGATATAAAAATATACATTAGATAATTGTGGAGAATAATTGTCCCTATAGATTTAAACGAAAATTGTTTTAAGTTCACGGGTAGTAGTTTTTGTGCAAGAGTAGTAAAGTAAGTAGTTTTTGTGCAAAACAAATGCCAACATTTTATGTTGGCATTTGTTTTACACAAAAGGATCTTTTCCAATCCAAAGGCATTTTTTTAAAACTTTTTTTTGTTTTTTATTATCAAATATTATAAGAAAATTTTTTTAAAAAATAGTTGTGGTTGCACCAAAGTAGTTTTTATATTTCTCGCTCAAAATTATTTGCATAGCACCGGTTTAAAATGACAAGGCTGGATTTTAGACTAGTTTTTTTTTTAAAAAAAAAGGTTGTTTTATTCATGTTTACAAATCAGTATGTACCGAAAATCCGCATCTTTACTTGTTTCTTGTGTTTCTTTGTTGGGCGGAAACAGCAGATACTCCTGTTTGAGTATTGAAAGGAGTGTTATTTGATAACTTTATCACACATTAGTCTTGTGATCCTTGAAGAATTCCCCGTCGTTTCAACAGAGCATGACAAATTACGAGAAATTTCTTATCTCGTGTTAGTAGATTTATTTTTGCTTGATGATAAATTACCATTGTTTACACGGATTAATGTCAATCCTTGGTTCGGATTACTGGATTATTCAGCTAACGGATTTTTTTTTTAAAGCAGCATACGGTTGCTATTTTTTTGCGTAGTCTTTTGAACCAATGTTAATTATTAACTTCACATGAAAATAAAAAATAATAAAGTTTTTATACTAAAACTTTCTGCTTTTATGACAGTATTTTGCTACGTACATTTTCAGAAAAGTTATTAGGTTTTTCTTAATAAATTAATGTTTAAAATCAGGAATGCTCATTTTTGGACAGCCGTCCAAAAAACTGCAATATTGCAGGCTAACATTAAGAGACCTTTACCCTCGTCTTCTTGGATTTTAGGTTAAATTTTTGATTTGGTGTTTTCATATTATTTTTTGTACTTAACCAATTTTTGATGATAAAGTATTATTAGTATTAGACAGCACAGTGCACTGTAGGAAAGAAAAGGTCGCTACGCTTTATTTAATTAAATTGCTCTTGATAATTTTTAGCATTTCTACGAATTTTTTTTCAAAATTTAAAAGCAATAAAATGACGCCATTTGTGGTTTTGAGTAAGTTATTTAAAACTATGCGTTTTTTAGTTTTTAGATTTTTAATAATTTTAACAAAGTTTAAATTTATGAGAACCGATTTGGATGATGCTAAAAAAAATTCTGTTTACCTTAATTGATACTTATTGAAAATCCAAAAACAGGCAAATGTATATTATTTAACTACCTGTTAGAAAATAATGCAAAATTGTATTGGTCAGAAAAATAAGAATCATATATATCTAAAGTAGGGGTGCACAACCTGCGGCCCTTCGACTTCTGAAGTGCGGCCCGCGAGAGCTTCTAAACACAGTAAAATTTTTTTAAAAAATGGCAATTTTTAATCGCACTTTTAAGTCATCACGTTTTGACCCAATCAATTTTAACAGATTCTTTAGTAAATGTACGTATAAGCCGATTTTATCGTAAATATAAATGATTTTTTTTAAACGGTTATTTCTGATTTTCTACGTGATTTCGAAAACCCGGAATTTTTATTACGATGCGAGTTTCAGATCGCAAATTTAAATAATCACTTTTTGTGCACTTTATTTGTGACGATTTCATCTTAAATCTAAGTGATTTTTTATCTTTTTTTTTGCAATTCTTTCTTTTTTTTTCAGCAATTTTTTTCTACAGTTATTGCTATGCGTTCCCATGTATTATAAAAAATTCCAATTGTTCTATTACGACATACAAATTTTAAATCATGCATTTAACACGCTTTATTTGTGATGAGTTCAGCATAAATATATTTTTTCCCAATTATTTCTATACTTCTGTTATTTTTTTTTGACGATCCTGTTATTTAACTAGTTATTACGACACGTGATTGTTAATCGCGCAATTAAATAATCCGTTTTTGATACGGTATTTCAGTACAGTTTCATCATAAATCCTAGCTATTTTTCCTTCGTTTTTATTTCCTCAACGTTTTTATTTCCGCAGCGAATATGATTTGGTCGAATGTGGTAATGAATTGTGATTTGATCAAAAACCAAATATTCGACAAAAAAAAAGAAGAAGAAGAAATCGACTGAACTGCGTACAGGCCCAATAGCAAAATCTTTTAGCAGCATAGCAACACTCAAACTAAAATTTCAATGCTCAGAATAATATTTCCTGGAAAAACGCATTCATAAATTAACTCTAAAAAATAAGGCCAATCAAGAACGTTTTTGAAAATGTTGAAAAGTGAAACAGAGAACATAAAAATCAATCTTAATTTTTGGAAAAAAAATTTAAAGCTGAAACAACTCAGTTTTTCAATTACCAGAAAAAAGCAAAGAAAAAAGAATTAAGTCAACAGAAATGCTATTAAAAATTTCTGCGTTATAAGGAAAATGTTTAAAAAAAGATTTTTTTTTTATTTAAAGAAAATAAAAAGATAGAAAGTGTTCTTAATTTTTTAAATGAAAATCTTATGCCGAAAATCTCGATTTAAATTTTTCTCATTGCCATAATTTTAGAAGAAAAAAACTTGCTATAAAATAAATTTTGTTATTAACTTTATTTAAAAAAAAAATGCTGAGTCATAATAAAAATACCTAAAAAAAGAAAAACTGTAAAAACAAATTTTTCTTAGTTCCTGAAACAAAATTTTAATACTGAAAATCACACTTTTCTATGTTACTGGTTATTTATATTACAGTACAGGGAAAGAGTGATGATAAATTAATAGTATGAGACTTTCTGTTAAAATGCTGGGTTATAATAAAAACAGCGAAAAATGGAAAAAAATCCTTCTCAATTCTCAAAGTATCGAAAAAATGACAAAATTGACTTGTCTGATTATAATTTAAAAAAAAAAAGTAATATCTATAAACATTCAAAAATAAAAAAATCTTGGAAAAATACCTTTCTAAAACATATTCTGCCGAATATTTGACTGATCATTCAATCAACTGAATTTTTCACAGAATGGCCAAATACTCGTTACATCCCTCCCTAATTTAAATGCAATGTTATTTCAACTTGAGAAATTCATAAAATGGCGGAAAACGTGAATTTTTAAACTGCTCACTGTTTGTAGTTTAGATTAAAATTTTTTATTGCTTAAGTGATCTTTTTCGATAAAAAAAAGGAAAATGTTTACGATATAAAAAAATCTAATAATTAATAAAATGAAATAAGCATTGAATTTTATTTTGAACTATCACAGTTTTTTTATTTTAGGCTTTTGTTTAAAACCTATAAATTTTCTTCAATTAAAATATTTAATTTGAATTTATAATACTTAAATATGACTAAACTTTTTCTTACTTTCAGTCTGTGGGCATTGCAGTTTTTTTTATTTATTAGAATTTAATTCTAAAATGAATTTTCGTATTGCATGATATGATAAAAAAAACATTTCTTTTCTTCAATGTTTATTTATTTTGAAAAATCTATTGTTCATATAATAAAAATAGCAAGTTTTTTTTTGTAAAAAAAAAAGTATAAATTTTTTTATTTTTGAATGAATTCTAATAATGGAACACTGCTAAGTTATTGATATTTCTAAGTTTATTGGTAAAAAAAAATTGAACGCTAATGTTTAAATAAACATTACTACATTTGTCATTAACATGTCTAAATACATGTGCGGCCCTTCGTGAGCAAACCTGCTGTGTGAGTGGCCCTTCACTCAAAAAGGTTGTGCACCCCTAATCTAAAGAAAAATAAGAATCATAAAAATATTGTCAGAAAAATAAATAGAAAATCTAAACAGGGTATCTGCGCACCTGGAAAGTTATGAGAAATCATGGAAAGTCATGAATTTCGGTATTGAACAAAATTTGTCATGAAATGTCATGATTTTAACTCTTTTTTTTAAAAAAAATCATGGAAAGTTATGGATTTAGGTCGCCGAAATATCTCATTTTAAAATAGAAATTACCCCCCCCCCAATGTTCGGAATACCTGAATTTGTAACAAAATCACCACTCACAGTCATATTTTATTAAAATCATGTTCTTTAAAAATTATGGTGTTCTTTCAAAAAATGAAAGAAAAAACATCTTTTCTAGGGCGAATTATCTTTTAAATTTCTGTGGTTTCAGAATTTTTGTTAATATTATTATTTTTATTATTATATCAATTTCAAATTCCAGCTAAAGCAAGCCAGTCTTAGGCAATTTTTTTTTAATTTCGACATGAGAGCAGAAAGATTATGAGTATTTCTTTCCTTTCCCATGAAAAACAGGGTGCGTAGCGTTTGTAAAAAGTGCTTTAAGGTGCTTTTTTGGGGATTTTCTTTTTAAAAGCTTTTAAAGGTGCTTTTTTCAGCTGGCGTTTATAAAAAGTGCTTTTTTTCGAGTAATTGTTTTTCCCTTCAGTGATATCTGGTGGATCCCATGCATTTCACGAAAAAAGGGAAGTTTGCTACGTAATCATTCACACGGACTTCATGTCGTACCCACGTTATGACTTGCGCATGCACACTTGAAACCGAAACCCGAGTGCTCCAATTCGGATAGAGAATATCAGATCCTTATGAAATGTTTTTCTTTTTAATTTATTTTAATTTTGTTCTTGTTTATTTTATTTTACTTCTAACATTTTTTTTGACGTAGGGGGTAAGGGTACTTTTGTTCTGAGTTCAGGGTCAAGTTGAATTCACTCAGTGATGTGGGAAAGTACTGATTGTTTCGATTTACGCCCGTTTCTTTTTGGTTTTTTTATAACGCTAAAACTGTTTATAAAAAGTTTTTGTTTTTCAATAATATCATTGATTGAATATGAATTTTTTGAGTGCTTGAAAATTTTTGTGAAGTGCTTGAAAAGTTTTTAAAAAGTGCTTATTTTTGATTCAAAGATTTGGCTACACACCCTGAAAAAGAAAAGTATCTTTTGAATATACTTCTGAAGAAAAAAAATTTATTTGGTTTTGTGTTTTTTTCAGCCATTTTATTTGCTTCAACTCTTTCTTTACTCTGTTTTTTAAATTCAAAATCTATAAGTTTGAAGATGTAGAGTATAACAGTTTTGGTTATACCTATCATTTCAATTAATGTTGTTATAATGTTTAATGTTGTGTTAATGAAAATAGTAACTTCATTAAGTCATGAAAAATTCTTGGAATTAGTCATGGAAAATCATGAAAAGTCATGAATTTGAAAATGTAAAATGTAGCAGATACTACCTTGAGATACAATCTCAAATTGTGATTGGATGCCTGTCTTGTATTTTACATGTATCGAAAGATACTGCCAAATAGAGTAAATATCCAATCATTTTTATATTTGTAAAAATTGAATAAAAAGGATTAAAAGCATATTTAAAATATCCCCTCCCCTTCTCCCATCTCTTCAACAGTTAGTTGTAGGGCCTCTCGTAACGTTGTACTCGTAGAAGTGTTAGGGATTGCTTAGAATTTAAATTCGATTGAAAATAATATGATTGATTGACACAAGTAATTTTTTTCTGGGACGCAAATGATACAAATATTTAATGCATATTAATATGAACAAAGTTATATATCTTTATATCAATAAAATATTAAGTTAAAATAATAAAATCGCTCCTTTATGAGTTCAAATAATGCTTGAACATATCTTAAGCTTGAAATTTACTGATTATTTATCTAAAATTATTTACGTTTCTAAAAAGAACCCATACAAAAATGTAATATTTGCCATTCTTTTTTATTTTGTATTCTAGTTCTTTTTTTATGCCAGGTATAGTTTATAGCACCGTTTAGTTTAGTTTTGTTGATGTATTACTATGCTTTTCTTAACATTGTTTGACGTCACTAACAACTGAATTAAATGTTCAAATCAATTTGACAAACTGGTAGGTATGTTTCATATGTATTTATGAACTGATAAGAGGGAGGGAGAGCAATCTAATGTGACTGACCTTAAAAATTACCTCCTTAGGTGGTCATTTTCCCTTTATTCTTGAAATTTACTGTCAAAATATATATTTATAAAACTATTTGCTTGACTTTTCAGAAACGTTTCATTTTGCTTCAAATATTTTAAACAAAAGACAGGATTTGCCATTAATCACCTAAATCATATTTTTCCAAGTTGCTGCTCCACTTTGAAATATTTCCTGTTTTTCAACTTAACTGCTTAGGTTACAGATCTGCTATTATTAAAATACTTCACGGTTTTCTCTGAATCACTACCAGTTCTGCGTATTTATGACCACATCTTGCGTTAGATGAACGGAGGTTATACCAAAAGGTTAAAATGTTTTTTTTTCTTTCTTTTTTAAGGTATCCGACTACCTTAAAAAAGAGGATTTTAAAAAAAAAATCACTTTTTTATTTTATTGCTTTATAATAATGCCCAATTTTTCTAGTTTTCAAAACTGTTTTGTTTTTGAATGCACGTCAAACGGAACTTTAGTTATAGCTATTTTAGTAACAGATGACAGCTGTCCAACTTACCGAAAATTACAAAAATGAAGCCGGTAGTAGGTAATAGTTTCGGTTCCATTTCTGTTTGTGTGTTTATTTTTCTTAGATATTTAATTTTTAAAAGCTCTTAAACTCTCGGCTAATAATCTGAATTATATTTTAATTAGATTTTACGTTTCGTGGTTACTGTTTGTGGGTAACATGAAAATTTAGCATATTTTCTGATAGTTTGTTTACATTTGAAGCGTACTTTCTATATCTTGATTTTGATTTGTTTTGAAGAAATTTATTGATTTCTTTCAAAAAAATTTGTTATTCATTTTGATAAATTTATTGAGATGGGTAAATTCCATACTTCTCGATCTAAGAAACGTAAATATTACGGTAACCAACAAAAGCGATGATTTGAGTAAAGTTGATTATACCATTTATTCAAAATTGTGTAAAGCAGATGAAACTATTACTTCAAGCTCTTCAAAATTATCGATTTCTATGGATGTCAATAAAGAACTGATGCCTTTGGATAAAAACAATCTGTGTGGCAATCGAATAATTGATATTGAGATCCTGATGATGATATTAGCTTCATTATGTTGTCCGGTTTGCTATGATAACAAATTGCATTTAGACAAATTGCATTTCTAGATTTGAGCTATTATAAATATTATAAAAAATATTTTTTACTTCCAATTATTAATAAAAACTATATTTAGACATATATATTAAAGTGCAAAAATACAGTAAGATGGTTGTTTAATAAAAAATTGTTTCTGTGTTAAATGCTTTATAAGTAGTAGACTTTTGATGTTATTCACTAAATACTTTAAAATATCGCTAAATAATACGTTAAAATATCGCTACGTTAAATAAAACTAAGAAAATGTGTGAAGGATTGTGCCCCCTATAAAATATAATAACTTCCTACTGACAAACATTCATAGTTTTTAGAAAAAATGTAATTATAAACTTTAATTGTGTTTTTCTCAAAATGAAAATTTTGCTGTTTTTTGTCTACGGAAAACAAGATAACTCAACTAATTATAATAAATTTGTCTTCAAACTTTCAGAGATTGTTTCTTGTATTGGTGGTTATGTAACAGACCTCCAGAATTCAGATAACTGTATTATTTTTTGTTTTATGAGATATTTTGCCGTAGATAATGTGAAGAAAATGTGGAAAAAAAATGGAAAAATATGCTTAACACTCCATAAATTTTTTTAATTTCATGATATCATTTAAGTTGAGGTTCATAACACTTCAGAGGGTTATACGAAACGGCTCAAAAAGTTTGATAGCTGTATGTACAATAGTTTTTTGTGTAGAGTGTTTTCCATTAATGAGTTATTTTCATTGAAATTATCTAAAAAATACTCTTTAAACAAAAAATTTACTGTATATTAAAATTTTCTCTATTAAATATGTTTATTTAAATTAATATACAATATAAATTGCAATAATGTTGTGGAAAATATTTATTTTTCAAAAATTTTGTCCCGAAGGTAGTCGGATACCTTAAGAGAATGAAAGCATAAAGAAAAAAGGTCCTTTTATCACCCCAAAACGCCGCACAATGCACGCAAAACTAGTGCACACTTCTCTCTTTGTTACGTAATTCTTGAGCGTCGGCGTTATACCGGAACTTGCAGTATGTTGGATGCAGTAGGCAAGGCTCCTCAAATCGTCCGTGCGTAGAAATCAAAAAATAAAACATGTTTTTATTTTTTTTCCTTCTCCTGTCTTACCTAACTTGAGCTTAAACTTTAGTAGGTCGTAACGCCCATACGTCGTATTGTTCGCGGATTCAACATTCATGTCATTAATTTGACCATGTGTTTCTTTCTTCTTTGAATACACTACGTTCTTTTTTTTTCTTTCTACTTTCATAAATTGGGGGAACCATCGTAATACGTCATAATTCGGAAGATTAGTACTAAATGTATCAACTCGTCCTTGTTTTTCCAGGCGATTTATTTTCATTTCTCTGCTGGAGAAAAAAAAAATATTTTGAAAAAATTTATATGTTTAAACACTTTATTTCTACTGGATTTCCTGGTCTCATATAGTTTGCATTTTATATTTAGAAAGTTTCTCAAAAATTTCTATCAAAACATACTTAGTTCAGATTATTGCTTGCTTTTGTGCCCATTGATAAGATTGTTTCTTTTAAATAATGAAATTGGCAACATTTCTAGTAATCAAATTGAAGCTTTTATTTTCAGTTATTGTTAAAGTTTTAATTTTAACTTTCATAATTATCTATAATAAATTCAATATCTATATTCAAAATTATGAATTACGAAATAAATTTAATTAAAACATTTTATTTCAAGTCCATTTCGTTTCCACCACATATAGAAAATATTGTTGTCAATTTGGGCTGCATGGGAGTTATATTATTCCGTGAACTATTTATTCATATTTTCAACTATGCTTTTTGTAAAATTATGCAGTACTAAAACTATAATTATACAGTATTAAATATTGAACAGTATTGCTGAAACTTGAATTTCATAAACTTATGTATTTTGCACCAATTTTCATCACTAGTATTTTTCTGCGTTAAAAATGCAGTTATAGTTTATTTGGTGGTTGTTCAGTGCTATGAAGTTACTCTATGAAATGCCAATAGATGTTTGAAAAGATGAAAGTTTTATCTTATTTACCCCCTATGCATGACCTGAAAGTTGTTATCCCTAGGTTGATTCGTCTGATAACCTGCCGTAAATAAATATGGATTCTATGACTCCTAAGTGTCCTTATGTTATTTTTTTAAAAATTTGTTTTATCATTCCCTTTATTTTGATTTTTATACACGGCATTGTTTATGTCTGGTGAAAAAATATAATACTGTTTATAATATTTGATTTTGTTAACTTAAACGAGTATTACCTACATGTTACCTTGAGTTTTGCTTAGCGTAACTGCTTCATGTTCCTTATTTGCCTTTAAAGCTTGCATTTAATCAATATTAGTATATATAAATAAGTTTTGAGTATAGAAATGTATTTCAATAGCAGTTCTGTGACAAACCCGTGACAGTATTTTTAAATTAAGTTAAAGCACATTATTTTCAGTTCATTACCACATGAGTTTTGTAAATTTAGACCAGTTTTTCCATTCCGTTTTTCCTTTGTTTTTTAATGTACTCTGAAATGGTATTACAAATCTGTTTTTAATAACAATGAACAACATTCTCGAAGTTAATGTTTTTTTAAAATTTCTGCGAAGAAATTCATTATTTTCGACTTTATTATATATTTTTTTAATTGAAACGTACGGTAAAAGTATAAGTGTTTTTGTTTGAAATAAAATATTTTTTGTTCGAACAAATATGATTCCGTAGCGATTTTATCAGTGTTGAAGTGAAATATTCAATTGGGATGTCAGCCCGACAGAATTGAAGTTAAGGTTACAGCCAGATGGTAGCGACCTTCCTCTTGAAAAGGTTACGTTGTGAGCAAACCGCAGTCTTTCTCTTTTGCAGCTGGTGTACTCTTTTCTCTCCCCCTCTCTCCACCCATCTCTCGTTTTTTTGTTGTTTTGAATTTCTCCCTCGCCCATAAATAAACTTCCCCTTGATTGTTTATTAAAAGGTGTGCTAATAGATAATTACTTACATTTAGAGGAAATAGGTTTCATTGTGTTTTAGCATTTGATGTGTTCAATATTTGCATTTTTTTTAATCGAAGTTATAATTTTTTTTAAATTCTATTCGAGATTTCTATCTCATTAATTATTTGACCCATTTGTTCACGTAATATGCCCTGTTATAATAATAAATTAAATAAGATGAATTATATTCCATTAATTATTATTGAGTTTTATTAAATTTTTAGTATCCTTTCCGATTATTTATATCTGGTCATTTATTTGATCAATTTTTTCACAGTTATGTTATATTCTGTTAATCTAATTAATAATGGTTTTCTGTTAAAACTTCTTGTGAATAAAATTATGTATCTCAAACGATTTTGAATAGTTCTGGAAAAATTTAATCTTGGAATTTTTTTTTTAAAAAATGAAATAAAGATTGTTTTTGTTTTACAGCAAAATTCATTCTGTTTTTGTTTTATCGCAAAATTTATTCTGTTTTTGTTTTACCGCTATAGTTAATCTGTTTCATACACAAAAAAAAAAAAAAAAAAAAAAAAAAAACAGATTTAAATACTTAAGACGTATAAGTTCTAAGAAAACAGTCTAGCATGCTATAATATTTTCAAACCTTTACTTTCAAACTAATGCTATACTTTTTTCATGCCTTTCAAAATTTAAAATTTATTTTTAAAACTTGCTGTCATTTTAATTTCGTTAATTGAAAATGGTTCTTTATTTTTTAAATGTCAATTAAATTTATCCTGATTTAACTATCCAAATAGTTAGCGTTTTAATTAAAGTACTAATTGATGTAAATTTAGGATGCTGAATGAAATTTTTTAAATTAATAAAGAATCGGAAATAGTTTTTTAAAGTTAGAATTTATTTCAATAACAATAATTTTCTATCCTATACAGTAATATTTAGACTCTAAAAAAATATGTTTAACAATGTTTCAATGATAAAACCTATTTATAATTCACTAAAGATTTTAGCTTTCAAAATAAAATTAAAAAAAAAAAAAAAAAAAAAAAAAAAAAAAAAAAAAAATATGTGAAATTTTTGATGTTTGTGTTATGCTGAATTCGATCGATTTGTCCAAAATCCCATTGCCTAGTACTCGTAATATCTTCAGGATAATTTTTTTTTTAAGTTCACCTTTTTGTAATTTGATGAAAGATTTTTATCACATGAAATAAATGAATCAGACTATTTTTTTTAAGAATATCCTTTATTAAAGATAATAATAAAAAAAAAAAATGTTTCACGCTGTCACAGAACAAATGCTAGGTTTTAAAAATCAAACTTTGAACGACTTTCTTGTTACTTTGAATCTGCAAAAATGGAAAACAAGTTTATTTTCACACAGAAATACTTATTTTCATCTCACTGATATCTATTTTCTAATATCCGTAAGGAAGTAATACAGGGTTTATTCACTCTCTCAAAATCTTACGCTTCATTACTTCCGATTCGAATTTGAATAAAAAGTAATTAGTTTTTGTTTCTTTCATTGTGTTATCCACCTGGTAATGTAAGTTTAAAGCTCACTAAAATTGTTTCTCTTTTCTGTTCACTTTATTTTATTTATTCTTTAATCAGACTTTCCTTTTCCTTTTTTTTTTTCAAAAAATAAAAAAAAAAAATTCCTGTAAGAGACACTTTTTTAATGTAAAAGTTTTTCCAATTTTTTTTTAAATGTTTATTGAATGTTTAATTTGCTTATTATTAACAGGGTGGCTACCCACCTGGAAAACCTTGAAAACCTGGAATTATCAGGGAATTTTTTTTATACTGGAAAAAACCTGGAAATATCAGGGAAATTTGGATAAAAACCTGGAAAATCAGGGAATTTTGAAGAAAAGCTGGAAATTTTTTCTTTGATAATTTTTTTAATTTCACTAATTTAAATTATTTACTAATTTTCTTAAGCTAAATTATTTCATCCTCCATTATACCCACTTTTTTTAAAATGGAAATGTATCGCCAAACAGTTGAAATATCATCAACTTAGCGATACTTTGCTTGCTTCAAAATTTGCTCCATTACAGCTCTGTCAAACTAGAATACCACATAAAATTCTCCCACGGTTGCTAAACGAATGCAGAAACCTTTGACCGCTATTTGACTGTGCAATTTAGGAAAGATTCTGGTGGAGATGGAAAAAGGGATTAGGATATTAGCTTCTGTTTTTAAATTCTGTCCTTGGGCTGAATCCATGGGCTCAAATTTGTTCCGATACTTTGGCGGTAATTTTTTTTTCTATTTTGACAAAATGTTTTTGTATTTTTAACTTTATAAAATTCTCCAAAAATCTTTGGTTATAATTTAATAATAATAGATTTTATATTGCACTCTTTTTCTGAAAACTTTTCTACTCCCATTCAAAGAAATCTGTGAATTATTTTTTCTCAGCAAACCAACCAATCGCACATTTTTTTTACAATCGCTAACAGCAATGTTTGTCGATAAATTGTTACAATTGTTGCATTAATGCTAATTTTTTTCTATTTCATTTTAACCTTTTATAACATATATTTTTAAAAAAAAACATTTGTAAGAACCAACTATACATTAATATTTCATTTTACTCTTTTGTTGGTCAATATATGATTTTTGATTCAAAATTTTGTATGAAAACATTTGAAAAGTAAATAAAAATATCTTGCCAAATTGTCATAATATATTTTTTTCAAGATGATATGTTAAAAAAAATAACATTTTGAATAAAATATTTTATAAGAAAGACACTTTTCTTGTACACATCCTACACTTTATAAAAAAAAAGAAGCAAAAACCTGGAAATTTTAAGATTTTTATCTGGAAAACCTGGAAAAATCAGGGAAATTTAAAATCTGATTTGAGTGGCCACCCTGATTAAATAATTAGAATTAAATGGGTATGAGTTTTTTTACTGCATTACTTTTTTTCTTCATACAAATAAAACAAACATTTTAAAAACTACGTTTTACAAATAAACTAAAAAGAAGTGGTGATATTTTGACGAGAAGTGGTGACATTTGTTAAAGTTTATTCTCGTCAAAATATCACCACTTCTGCATTCTATCACATTTGTAATAGTTTATTACAAATGTATTGAGTACTACTTTTTTCCTGGTATGCCTGATAATGAACTTAATATTTCCTTTTAAGTCAACTTGGGGGGGGGGGGCGTAGTTAAATTTTTTTAAAAATGTCTTTAAAAATTTTTTTTAGCTTAGAAAGGGATTAAATTTCAATTGACTTCATTGCAAATTTAATTTGCACCATTTGGAAAATGCTTGGAATTTGCAATTTTTTCAGGCACATAGCTCCAAATGAGATTTGAGCACTACTTTAGTCAATTGAAAAGTAGTCTAGGTTGTTTAATTGATGAAGTAGAAATAAATTCTGCTTCCATCTGTCACTCAGGGTTTGATTGAAACTTGATTGTATTGCCGCCAGGCACAGACAGGGTTTACCAAAATGGGCCCAGCCCGAAAACCCGCGTGGTCGGATTTGGAATTTTAGTCGAATCCTTAGCAGCAATTTTACCCATTAAGTTCATCAAATATACTATTACAACCCCAAAAATACCTATTTATTCGCATATAGCAGAGAAAAATTAAATTAAATTATTTTTTTCTTTCAAAAATTTAAAATAAACTAAACTTGTGTTTTTACTGTAATCACGTTTCCTTGCCTTGCTTCTTTTTCCAAGTCCTCTCCTAGTTTCACGCATAAATACTGTACAAGATTTTTCGTTAATCGAAAAAAATATAAAAATACATCGTCATGAAGGCTAAAAGCATTTTCACTGTTTCGATATTGAACTAGAAGCAAATCCTGCTATCTTATTAAGAGCTCATGAATAAAAATTTAAAATACACTGTTTTTTTCCTGTTTAAAAAAACCCTGTTTTTTTTCTTCCTACATTAAAATGCGATAAAACCCGGGTTTTTGATGAAAGCCGAAGTATGCTCGGCTTTTTCTAAAACCCGTGTTTTTTTTTAAACGCTCTGGGTTCAGAGATCCAACTAAGATTTGAGCACTAGTTAGTCGAACAGTGATTGATAGACGATAAATTCTATTAGCTTATAAAATGACAAATTTTGTTATCGGCTATCAAAAACAATCGAAACTTGCATTTCTTATCAGGCATGAAGCTATAGCCGAAATTAGAGTGCTTAAGCCAGTCGGACTGTGATTGAAATTTCGATAACGAAATCTCGTCTTTACTGACATGAAAGTAAATTGATATAAACAATAAAAATTATATTAAAAAGTAAAACTGGTAGCTTTTTGGATTTCTGTGATTAAAGCCACAGTCAATCACCTTAAATAGAAGTTGCAGTTTATTGCCTTTACGAATCACACGTTCCAAGATTTTTTTACTACTACTTTACAGTTCTTATCTTTTGCTTTAAGTTATAAAAATTATCACCAATCTTTTTTAATATTGAACCCTCGTTAGTTTTTCCTTTTGTTATAGTATGTTTGTTTTTTTGTAAATAAAACTAAATGACATTCAAGATTTCAAAAATGGTTTCTGGAAAACTCAAGTTGTTTGGATTGATGGTTTTTAGATAATTTTGATGATTGAAAAAATTAATATGTCCTAAATTTGTTTTCTAAGCCTGCTCGTCACTGTCATACGCAGCTGTTTTACAAGGAAACATTACTGGAGCAATTTAAGCCGTTTGTTTATTAATGGCGAAAGATTATTCAGATTTCTTGTTGTATTTATAATATATTGTTCGATATAAACCAACTCAAACTTAAAAACTCGCGTTCTTCCTAGCAATTTGTGCAGCACGCGCTTTCTTACGCAAAATATTGTAAATTGACTGCCAATTTCAAATTCAATTAGCTTTAAATCCAATATGAAATTCAAAATTTTGCTGAATTTTTTTTTTTTGTAGGTTGTCAATACACATTCCATAGATACTGTAAATATACATTCCAGAGATCTATTTTTAGACGATTTTATTGATTGTAAAATTTGATATGTCTTAAATATGCTTTCTAAACGTTCTCGTCGCTTTTATATAGAGCTGTAATTTCAGCATTCCTGGGACTATCTAAACCATCTATCCATGAAAGGTGATAGATGGTTTCGATTTTTTTTTTATTGTATAGTTATTTTTTATTATTTATTTTTTCGATAGTTCGGATTCTGGATAATAGTGTATTCGATTTAAACTAGCTCCATTTCGAAAACTCACGTTCTTCCTTGATATCATTGCCGCACGTGATTTCTCAGAATTTGACATCGCTGTTTCATAGTTAGTTGAAATTTATCGTTTGCAATTGCGCTGAATCATTTAATGCGGGATAAAAATGTTACCTTTTTGAATTTCACTTTTGCAAAATGCCGTAATTTTTATTTATATTAAATAATTTATTTTTAATATTTAGCTATGATATAATTAAGGTAACCGATTGGGTTAAAATCTACAATTCCGACGAAAGTTTCGATTTTTTAAAATTAACTGCATCCGAATTTTTAATTAATTAGCCTTCCGAAACCCTTTAAATTTTTGTTCTTTGATTTTTAGAAACGATGTTATGATTCGCGATCGCAACGCTCGAGTACGCCGTCTAGCGGGAGCCTGTAAATATAGGACATTAATATATCACGTTTTCATTTAGTTCCATCAAAGTCATTGACTGAATCAGACGCCATTTTTTAGCAGCAAATAGGAAACAAAATTTCCCTAAGGAAAAGGCCGAAGAACTTGAAAAAAATCTCCAGAATATTAGTAAATCTTTCAGGAACAGAACATGCCAAACATTTGAAGAAAAATTCTTCAATAATTTTTAATTTCTATTATCAACAAACTTGCAACTGATGACTTCCGATTTCGGATACTGTTACACATGTGTGTATTAAGGTAAAATGCATTTCTTCTGTCTTCAATTCATTACGAATTAAAGTGAAGTCAACATTGCTTTCGTCATTCCAGTGAATAAATATGAATTCAGAACATACAGAATTGTAATAGTTATAGAATAGTATATATTTCTGTATCCATATAATTCGGAAAACGACAATAAAAAATTATCCAAGTTACTTGAAATAGTGCCATTTCTGCTGATTCTTAATTAATTTAAATCGTTTTCTTGGTAAGTTTTTTTAATTTTGAAAGAATAAGTTCAACTAGAATTCAGCTATTCTGTTTTTAGCTACATATTCAAATTCATATCAATTATAAAATTTTGCTGTGTAGTATGTTATCTAAAAGTAATGAAGGTATAAACTATGTATCTATTATTTGAGAATAAAGTTTTCAAACAAGGAACTTATCATTTTGGAATTCTCCGGGAATCATAAATCAGGTAAGTGCAATGATTTTTACAATAAAAAATTTGCTTGTAAATATTTTTTTTTCATTTGATGATGGTTCTCTACACTACAGAATGGGTTTTTACGTCTGATTAAGAACTATAAGAATAATAAAAAAAGAAACAATATGAAAGTTTTTATTTCAATGTAAAGAATTCTTAAAATCGTTTTTTTATCCTAAGAATTCTTTATTTTCCGTTTTTTAGTTTATAATTTTTTGATAAAAATTGTTCTCAAAATACTTTTTTTGAAAAATTAAATGGTATAACATTATGTGTTTATGTATACTTCTTGTATATTCCAATGTTTGAAGTAATATGATTCAGAAAAGTATGGAATAAAAATTCGGTACTAACGTATTAACGCCACCGCCGCTACAGATTTGGCGGTTTTTAAGAGCCGCTAATCTACACTTAAAATTTTTGCGACAATTCATAAAATAAAACATTTTATTTAAAATCAAAATAGTTAATCGGATTTCGGTGGAAAATGAGCCGATATAGAGTTTAGCATAGATTCAAAACAATCATATCGCCATATGAACTCTGATGAGTAAGATTCCAAATGAAATAACATTTCCAAAACGTACGTTTACCAAGATAAAGTTTTATGTTGTGGGAATTGGTACATTTTCGTTTTTTCGGTAAAATATTTCCCTCCTGAAAAAATAAAATTGCATCTTGTTTTGTTTTTGGCAAATCCCAAAGACGAATATTCGTAGCACTAAAAATGGCGACAAAAAAGAATCGTCTTTTTTTTTTGTTTTTGTTTCGTCAGCATTCTTTATTTTACGTTTATTAGTTTCTAAATAATGATTTTTATTGAAACTTGAAATTTTTTGATAAAAATTGTTGTCAAAAAACGTTGTTTACAAAATTAAATTTCATAAAATTATGAGGCTTATGTATACTTTTTGTTCATTTTAATTTTTGAACTAATATGATTCTTAAAACTATAGAATGTAAAGTTTAAATGGGCCTTTCATGTTATATCATTAAATTTAGTAATACTATTTCTCGGGCATTAGGTTTTAACTCTTATAAGAATATACATATTTTTTTCTGTTTATGTACAAATATTTTTCCGATGTGTTTTGGATGTTCCTTCTCTAATAAAAAGAGATACCATTTTGTTTTCGGTTGTATAAGAAAGAAGATCAAGCATTTTTCTTTTTTAAATTTAATAAGCCACATTAAAGAAGGAACGTTGCAATGCTACACGCTACATTAACGACGTCTCCAGAGTAACTGAATGACGGTTCATATAGAAATCGCAGGTAAGCGACTCATACAACAACGCCCCCTATAGTTCGTTGCGATCGCGAATTGTTTTATCGTATGCTAACATGCGAAACTGAAACCGGAAGTAGACTCTTGAGAACGGAACTAAGTTTTTTGTTATGCTTTGGGTATTTTACTCATTGTTATTTGAATAAAATATATGTTTAAGGCAAATCCAATTCATTTACAAAAATAAATTTTTGGATAATCAAATTTATTGTCAGAATTTTCGTACATTTTTTCTGAAAATATGTTGATTTTTAAAAAATTTCTTAATACTTGCTCACATAACAAAAGTAATTTGTTATAGAATTCTTTGAAACTTTATACGTAGATTTTTTATAATGTTAGCTATGTTGTAAACTAAAAGCTAAGGTTTAAGTGCAATTTTTTTTAAATTTTTTTATCAAACTACGTTAGAATATTTAAAATTTTCTTTTAAAAAATCAATATAGAACAATATAATTACTTCTTTTTCACTGTATATTTATTTATTTTTTTTTTTAATTATAGATTTTAGCTCAAAATTCAGGTATCGATCTATGAAAAGAGATTATTTTGATATTTATGCATTAGTTTGTTGTAGGTTAGCCTGATTGAAAAGTTACTATCTTTTATATTCAAATTTGTCCCTATTTTGAAAAAAAAAAAGTATTTTATAAATTTATGAAGTTTACTTTAAATTTATAATTTTAGGACTGCTACTTACCAACAATAAAATTAAAATTTTAATCATGGCTGTTATTTTTTTTAATGTGCCATGAAGTTATTGCAGAATTACCTTTGTTGATTGAAAAAAATGTGATAAATAAAGTAAGTAAAAATGCAAAATAAATAAAATAAAAATAATAAGTAAATGAAAAAAGTAATAGTCAAAAAATGGCTGGCACCTGTAGTTTTAATTTGGGTTATTAAAAATTACTATCCTGCCACAACAATAATTTTTTTTTTTTTTGTATCCATAAACATCTTAACATCGCAAAGCTGCTCTTAGTTCCTTATCACAATTCAATAAACTATATTGATTATATGATTTGATAATAATTTTGTTCAGAAAATTTTTATTTCCTTTTATATTGTGAAAAGAAATGATTTAGTGTTACTTGAGGAATAATTGTTAAATATTTTTCAGATGGTTTGGACAAGAAAGGGACTACAATGTACTGGTCATGGATCTTTTAGGGCCTAGTTTGGAAGATTTGTTTAATTTCTGTTCAAGAAGATTCACTATGAAAACAGTTTTGATGCTGGCAGATCAGGTTTGTTATTTGAATAATCACTTTTTCATAATTAAAATGGTTATTAGGATGTATGTAAATTTATTATGCCATTTTCTTTTCAGATGATTGGTAGGATTGAATATGTTCACAATAAAAATTTCATTCATAGAGACATCAAACCTGACAATTTTCTAATGGGTATTGGACGTCATTGCAATAAGGTAATAAATTTTTTTTATTATTTAATATTTTTTTAAAAAAAAGCTTTTTTATTTTGGGGTATATGACATGCTATAGGGTGTAAACAAAATAATTGATCCTATCCAAAATAACTGACCAAGGCTGTACTCGAGGAGGGGGTGGGGTAACAAGGATAATTGTCCTAGGGCCCAAATAGAATTCCTTAAATGCTTTTTTAATTAGTTTGTTTCCAATTGTTCAGAATTCCTTCATATAAAAATTAATTTCAAATAAAAAATCTTTAACTGTTCTCTAAAATATTAAAATAAGACTTGTGCTTTGAGAAAGGGACTTGCCGCGAATTTCGTCCTGGGACCTGGACAGAATAAGTAATATATCAAAATGTGTTGGGATGTTAAGTACCAGAATGTTTTTAACTTTTCTCCTGATTAATCAAAATATTTAAACATAATTAACAAAAATGTTCTTTCTTCGAATGCAGTTTATTCTTATAATAATAAAAGAGTAAAACGGCTTAATCAACCCAGAAGGAAGGATTTTGTCTAATGTTCTGCAATAAGTCTTTTAATTGCAAATGTTATGTGATCTTACAAAAATAAACAACTTTTACCAGTTAAAAAATTATTTCTGTTCTTTTCATTGATAAATAGTTTTTTTAGAATGTTTTATTCTACTGTAGTAATTATGTTTTGTCTTTCATTTGTGTTGATTAATTTTAGACCTGAAAATTTAAATTTTCACTTAGTTGCCAACTTATTCCTCAAACCTAAAGATTTGGTGATCGATGTTGATTAGTCCTTTTCATTTAATAGCCTCTTTTTGCAAACATTTTTGCTAGGATTAAATTATACTTTAAGAAAAAAATTCAAATTCAGGATTGCCACAGGTGATAAAATGCAACTATTTTCGACCTGAGGCAACTATGGCTACTTTTTTTGCCTGAAAAGGCCATAAAAGCAACTATTTTCAGGGGTAGGAGACTTTTCTGTGCTCCTAGCAATGTTTTTTTAAGCATAAATTATGTTGACAATTTGTGGCCCATGGTAGCTTCTGAACATAATGATTTTTTTTTTCTTCTAAAAAATTAAAAAGTATTCAATTGCAAATTTGAGTCATCACTTTTTATGTGCTCAATTTGCACAGATTCCATAGTGAATCTATTTTGTTTCTCAATCGCCCTTTCAACAGTTATTGCTACGAAACTCTGCGTGATTTTAAAGAACCCAATTTTTAATACGATACTATGATGCGTGAGTTTCGAATTTTAGTAATCACTTTTTCAATATATATATTTGCTAAATCAATTATTGATAAAAGGAAAAATTATATGAAAGTGAAAATTAATAGAAAGAGTATGTTTTTTTTAACAAAAAATTATTTTTCTGTGTTAATTCTAGCATTTAAAAGTATTTAATGTTCTGCAAATATACAAATTTTTTTTATATAAAAATTTAGTGCTAGAACACTAACGTTTATTAAAAATTATCATATTGGCCGTCAACTTGACTAAATAGATCATGGTATATTACAATGAAGTCATTTAATAAAATTTTAGTAATATTATTGAAAAATTTTTGTTCTTATTAGGCAACTATTTTCATACTTTAGGCTACTAAAAGCAACTATTTTGTTCATTTTTTTCTGTGGCAACCCTGAAATTGGAAATAATCATTAAATAAAAGTTGCATGAAAGTTAATTCAACCAGAAAAATAGTATAAGTAAGTGACAAAATTTAGTTAGGCGTGCTGACTTTGAAGCTTCAAAGAACTTTATTTAAAAATATCTGGGGAGGAAAAATATTTCCATGCCATGTTGATGGATTCTGAAGGTTTTTGTTTTCTGGAGTCTTTCTGCATTGATGCACTTTTATCATTAAACAATTTTCGGCAGAAAAAAAATGAATAGAAAAAGTGACTGGAAAACTTAATTTAATTTTTTTAAATATAATTCATGTACATGTACATGATCTAAGGTTATTGATAGTTTAATGTATATATAATATTCTTCCTTGAATCTACTGTCGCAAACTGCATTTTGTTTCACTTTAATGTTTTCTGCATTTATGTGTATACATCTTACCTATATCTATCTGTTGGTGTAAATTGGTTATTACTAACAACCTCACAAAACACCTATATAATTTTGATTTAATAATTTCCCCAAATTGTCTTTTATGTAATGCTAATGTGTGCTAAAACCATTTGGATTCTTAATCTAGACCAGTGTTTCCCAACGTGGGGCCCACGCCCCACCGGGGGGCAATTTGATTAAACAGGGGGGGGGGAATTCAAAAATGGTGTCGACATGAGTTTAAACCTTTTGCTCTGGGCCATTTAAATGCAATGCGAGATTTCAGTGACAAAATCAAAAGAAAAAAGCAAATTCTTAAATAATTGTGGTCAATAAAAAATTATGGTACTTAGGGATTTTTTAAGCGACAAACCTGAAATGAAGTATCTGTTTACAGTCGATGGTAAAGCATTTGTGAGTTATTTAGCCAATATCTTTGAAAAACTGAATATATTAAATAAGAAACTTCAAGGAAGAAATAAAACTCTTGTTGATGCAAAACGAAGATATTTGGCTTCATTACCCTTATTGAGTTATGTCAGAAATATATTAACAACAAAAACTTTGAACAGTTTCATTGGCTCTAAAAGTGTGAACTAAATGATACCGCTTTACTTGTTATTGTCTATCATCTGAAAATTCTGTCGGCTGATTTAAAAGAAAAATATTCTGATTTGAAACAAATTTATTTTCCAACATGGATGTTGCAGTCCATGTTAGTGGATTTGTCTGATATATCAAATATATCAAGAAGAACTTGCAGAAATGCAAATTTGTGAGTAAGTTAAAACTTTATTTAATATAAAAGGAGTGTTGGCATGGCTTTGTGAGGAAACAGAAAACAAATACCCAAATTCAATCAAATGTGCAAGAAAACTATTGGTACCGATTCCATCTTCATATTTAGCTGAATGTGGATTTAGTTCTGTAAATGATTTTATTGGTAAAAAAAAAGAAATCGTCTGGATATAACACAACGGGGAGACTTGAGACTAAACCTAACCAAATTGGAAACTAAGATAAAATCTACGTGCAGCAAGCATCAAGGGCAAGAATCTCACTAAATTAAAATATTAAATTATTATAGAAAAATCTTTATTAAAATTATTTCGAATTTGAATTTTAGTTTTTCATTATATGTTCTGAAAATTTACTTACTTTGTTTCGCTAACAATATCTTAAGTTTCTTAAGTGAACAATTCAATTTTTTAATATTAAAAATTATGTATATGTTACATAGGGGGGCATAAGAATTTTAGAAAGGCTTAGGTGGGGCGTGGTACATAAAAGGTTGGGAAACACTGATCTAGACTTTCATTAATGCTGTAAGGAATCATCAAAACTCTTATGTTTCTGAATTGTATGGGCTGCCTGTTATATATTTGTAGTTATACTTAGATCTGGTGTATTTTTTCTTCTTTTTTTTTTTGTGTGTGTGTGTGGCTGATTTAAGTCTAATAATCTAATAAAGTTCTTAGGTGACCTGGAAATGTGGTTGTGAACAATTACCATTAAGTTGTTGCTCATTTGAGATTTATTGAAAAACTGAGCTAAATTCCTTTTTAAAGGATAAAAAAAATTTTTTTTTTGTGGAATTGGAGTCTATTTTTGTAGTATAATTTTTCTGCTTGTTATTAATAACTGAAATAATGTCACATTTTGATTACAAATTACATTGTTTTCTTTGTTTCTTTTAGCTTTTCTTGATTGATTTTGGATTAGCTAAAAAATATAGAGACAATAGAACTCGCCAACACATTCCATACCGCGAAGATAAAAACTTAACTGGAACTGCTAGATATGCAAGCATTAACGCTCACCTGGGCATTGAGCAAAGGTAAATAGCTTAATTTTATCTATCTATCCAGATGTATATACTTATTTATTTAGGCACAAAACTAAGTAGTACCATTAAAATTTAGTTTTTTTTTTCTTCTCAGAAATCCATATTTCATACCTGTTTTTACCTGAAAAAGTAATAACAAAACCAGTAACCTAGAAAGTTGTCTTTTTTTTTATTTATTGCAAATAAAAATCGAAATATTTTCTAAAAATCATGTATTAATAAATTAACGCTCGTATGAAAAGTGTTGATTTGTGCTTATTTTACTCTATATAGTAAAATAAGTTTTTTGATTTTATGACAATCTATTTAAGTTAAAATATAACTTGTATGTACTAGTTTTTAAGGTTTTAAGTTCTGTAAAAGATCTAAAGCAGTGATAGCCAAATCATTAATCATTAGTAGCTCATGGGGATATTTTTGTAGATCAAGTTAATGCTCCAGTTGGCTAACTTTGATTCCTCCAATACACTGATAAACCAAATGTAAGATTATTATTTTTTTTAAAAAAAAAAAGGATTCTTTTGATTGGTAGCTCACAGAAGAATTTTAAACAGTAGTGTTACTCAAATTCATAACTTTTTAACCATGGGTGAAAAGCATCCTTACTTACTTTTTATTTTTAACTCTAAGGCAATTTCACGGGTTTCGTTCTTTTACCAATTTTAAACGATCTGGAAAGAAGTCATATTAGCCAATTAATAAAGTAGTAGTAATTCTCATTCCACTTAAAAAATATTCTGTTATCTTAATTACAAAAATTTTGTACACTTAGCTTCATCAAGTTTGAGAATCATGCCACTTTTTAAATAAGGATTTAATTTTATTCTGGTTAATTTTGGCAATCATATTTGACTTTGTACCTGTCTTTTTATGATTTATTGTACTGTCTTGAGACTTTTAGTTGCCTAATTTTAGTTGTTTAACTATTTTTGACTCTTTTGACCTTGAGCAACTATTGTGCTCTTGAATAAAAAAGAATCTTATAGGAACTATTTATAAAAATCTTTTTACTTCATGAAGATTTAGTGACAGTTTTCTCATATTATATGATAATTAGGGAAGGTAGAAAAACTTCCTTGTTGTAATCAACCTTGTTCCCTTCAGCTTCCAATCAATTTTTCTATATTTATTTATCTTGATTCCTAAAAATTAATCTTTATTTTCAATTAATTTATGACAGTTGTAAAAATTCGGAAAAATTATTTGCTTTGTTTTTGAGACAGGTGTGTTACAAAAATGCTAATTTCCCCCCCCTTCAAATAAAGCAAAGATCAGGCTCTAATAATCTAATAAAATAAGTTTTGATTCTTTTTTAGTTATTAAACTGCTTGTGGGCTGCAGATTTATTTTGGCTTTGCAGGCGAAATTAATTCAAACATTAAAAAATAAACAAATAAATTAATAATGCTGACAAAATTAAGTTAAACTTAAAATTAACCTTCGTTATATTTATAGACTTATCTTCATAAATTAAGTTGTCTTTCATCTTAAGTTACTTTTTCATCATCTTTAAGTTTTGATGAATTAATTTGAAGTTTTGCTGTAAGTTCATTTAGTATTAGACTTTCGTGTCTTTGAGAACCTACCTAGTGTAACATTTGAATACAAATATTTTACCACATGCTCTGCAGATAAACCAGTTTTCTGTTCCTGTGTTAGATAAGTATTGTAATATCTGGCTATGTTATTAGTTATCATATTGTACAATTGTGTCAAGTGATGCAGTCGTCAGTTGCTTAGTTTTAAAAAATTAATCAAAAAGATGGATGGAAAAAGTAATAAAATAGTTACTCTGTGGGGACTATTTAAGTTACTATTTTTTATTGAAGACTACTAAAGCAACAATTTTCAAGGATAGTTGTGGTAAGAGTAAGAAACATTTACTGTTAAAGGAAATACTGTTAATAATTTAGTTTAATAGAAAAGGGGGGGGGGAAGATCTAGGTGCTATATAAATATTTTGTTTCACACATTGAAGTGAGGCTGTAAAAGTTAAAATTTTAGTTATTTAATAGTTAATTAATTTTAATTATACCAATGTTTGAAATGATTTGTATTAAATATTAATGTGATATTATTTATTGAATGCTTCGTAGAATCTAAGGAGATTAATTTGTCATTTGTTAATTGTACTCCCAAAAATACTCTATGGTTATTTATGTCACTTATATATCTGAACTCTATGTGAAGGTGAGTGTGTTTTTAATTTTTTTCTTCTGAATATTTAGTTCGAAGTAAAAGCTTAACTTATTTCTTTAGGGCTTTTAATACTTAAATAACTGGTTATGTATGTATGTTTTTTTGTTTTTTTACTTAACTTTAGATATTGATTAGATTTTTAAAATGGCTTAAACACACTAATCTTGGTTGTTAAAATTCATATATCATTGTAAAATTGTAATTATTATGTCTAGTTGCAAAAGTCCTTCATGTTCCCATAACAAATCAAACCTCTGCGGGTACTGGATTGGAGATTGATCATTCTCTGATTCAGGTCAAAATTACGATCTGTGGGTGAATGAATGGGTCCGCCCTATAAACAGGTGCGACATATGGTGTGGCAGAAGTCGAATTCTTGACCATAGATGGTGCCACTGAAAAACAAATGCACATTCTGCCTTAAATTTGCTCGGTTTCACCAAGCAGGCTTGCCCGTGTGGCAAGTGGCATTACAAACAACAACGAAATTGTAATTATTGAAAAAACGAAATTCTGATGCCAACATTTTTTTTTCACTTGTCAAGTGAAATTTTTAAACAATTTCCAGTTATTTTAAAAGCCTTACTACACAGAGCAGTTACTCTAAATCAATTATACCAGATGTCTACATATGAACTAATTTGAAAAAAAAAATAGTGAAAAACAAAAGGAAATCAGTTTGCTGAGTTCTGCTGGGTTGCCCAGAAAATTATTTTATAATTGAATTTCTAAATTAGTTATAAATTACACAACAGCTGGCTCTACTGCTGAAAAACTATGAAGCACTGTTTTCAAAATAACTTTTGCAGCCGTAATCTTGCATAGACTGAGACAAAATTAACTGATATGCTTGTGTAATTATTTGAGTTAGAATGGACAACAAGTATGCAGCAGGAAACATTGTTTTGCAGTTTTTTAAACAGATGTGTCTTCTATAAATGATATTTGTAATTAATTTTGAAACTTGATGCAAATTAATTTTCTAGTTTCATTAGTTGAACATTGCAAACCACCTTCTGTTTTGCTTTAATAGATTTTACATATTTCTCTTGTTTTAGCCACCTGATCGAAAATTGCTGTCTGTCTCTAATTCACTTTATTGTTTCTTTCTCGCTAATTGTTAACTTTGTTTGGTTTCTGTGGAGTATTTAATTTTAAATACTTTTAGTCATACTCAAAGGAAATTTTCTGCATGATCAATAGCAACTAAATTTTCTCTATTTTAATGCTAAATCTATAGTTAAGCTAACATCTATTTTTTTGTTCATAGTCGGCGAGATGATATGGAGTCCCTAGGATATGTCCTTATGTACTTTAATCGTGGAAGCTTACCCTGGCAAGGTCTAAAAGCAGCAAATAAAAAGCAGAAATATGAAAAAATCAGTGAAAAGAAAATGTCTACTAATGTTGAGGTCTTATGTAAGGTGAGTAAGTCTGCATAATTGAACACAGAAACATATTTTGAATTTACTAATTGTTATGGGATGTAATATGTAATTTTCAACTTGTTACTGTAAGATTTATCTGTGTTGGGTCCATCTGTATTTTAAATATATTTTGTTTTTGTTTTATACTCTGTTCTTTATTGCACATAATTTTTTAAAAATCAATATGAATTTAAACGTAATGTTGCATTTCTCACAAAAAGGATTTGTTATAAAACTTTTTTTCATCTTCAGATTCATTTTAAATAATTAAGTCGAACCTCGCTAACGTGAAATATCATTTGACGCAAAAAAATAGCTTTACATGAAATATTGCTTTGCTTGAAACATATGTTAGGTCTTATAAATTAAGTCACTTAATGCAGTAATTTATGCTTTTTTAAGCGGATTATTGCTTAACACGAAAGGAAACTGGACATTTAAATACAGATAAGGATGGGAATAAAGTGTCAATTATTCTTTTTGGGGAATATTTCTTTTTTTGACTTTAGTTAGAGATTGAATTTTTTTCTCTCCCTTAGCAGGCAGGTGAGTGAATAAATGTTCATTTTTCATTGTACGATGCCAAAACTGGTTTAAAAGGGGGAAATGTCTTTAAACTTGCTGTTGTTATGCTATTCTTTAATCTTACTGTAAGTTGAGAGCTAGCAAATCAACAGTATTTTGGATCATAGTTGCATTTGTATCAACGATGTTTCTTAGTAAAACATGGCATTATTGTACTCTTATTACTGATAGTTAGTTTGGAAAGTTGGCACCTGTGGTTTATTTAACAGGGTGGCCACCCACCTGGAAAATCTTTAAAACCTGGAATTATCAGGGAATTTTTTTATACTGGAAAAAACCTGGAAAAATCAGGAAAATTTGTACAGAAACCTGGAAAAATCATAGATATTTTTTAAAGAAAAGCTGGAATTTTTTCTTTGAATTTTCTTAATTTTACTAATTTAAATAATTTACTAATTTTTTAATGAAAATTATTTTACCAACTGTTATACCCACTTTTAGACGAAAATTTATTGCCAAACAGTTGGAATAACATCAACTTAGCAATACTTCGCTTGCATCAAAATTTGGTTCATTATAACCCTGTTAAACTCCCATGGTTTCTTAAAGAATAGAGAACTTATCCAGGTCACATCATTCTCATAAGGTGACCTGGCTAGCACTCTATCCCATGAGTCAAAGATGATAAAATAACATTAAAAAAAATAATATTTTAAATAAAATACTTTATAATATTGACACTTTTCTTGTACCCATCCTAAACTTTATGAAGGGAAAAAAGTACATTGACCTGGGAATTTTAGGATTTTTACCTGGAAAAATCAGGGAAATTTGAAACCTGATTTGAGTAACCACCCTGTTTAAGAATTGTGTAATATCAAATAAATTCTTTTTTTTTTGTTAAAGGTGAGAACTTTTAACAGTACACAAACTTTATTATTTAAAAATAATTTAAAAAAGTTATAACTAAAAAAATCGCTTAATAATTTGGGCAGAAGTAAAAAAAATCTACTCTGTGGAAATATTAGACACTGAGAATTTTCTGCACCCCTGGTCCTCTGAGACACTTTCTTCAATGTTCTTTTTTAATAAATATATATGTTCTTCAGCAGGTTTATGTAGGTAAAATTGTAATCACACTTTAAATATATATGCATATAAAACTGAAAAGATTCTTTTTCTTTCATTATTAATAGCTAAAGGATAAAACTAGAGCAAATTTGAATATCAAATTACTTAGTTATGCTGATGTTTGATCAGTCTTAATTAAAAGCCTTAAATATTCAAATATAATTCTTGTTTTGAAAATTCTTCATTTTGTTTATCAATAAGAGTGATTATGAATATGCATCTGAATAGATTGATAAAGAGATGCATAATAAAGATTGATGCATAACTCTATTATGATGTTTTTAAATAAAATATTACTTAAATTTTTGGTTTTGTGTTATTATTCACTGATATGTATGCATATATTTAAACATGAATCATTTTATTGGCATAAGTTTTTATCAATTTAAAGTCAGTATATATTTTTTGAATTACTCATTGTAACTTTGTTTTCACTACAGGGATTTCCTGCCGAATTTTCAATGTACCTTAACTACTGCCGAGGTCTTCGCTTTGAAGAAGCACCTGACTACATGTATCTGCGGCAACTATTCAGAATATTGTTTAGAACTCTCAACCATCAATATGATTACACATTTGATTGGACCATGCTTAAACAAAAAGCAGCTGCTTCTGCAGCCGCTGCTGGTGCTACTTCCCAGGTCGTGACTGCTACGGGTGTGTAATTTATATTTTTGTTAAATATATATACTTATCTTTTCCCTTTCCTTTCTTTTATTATATATAATTCAATGCATTCAAGGGTATAATGCAAGGTTTATCTTTAAATAAGTAATATCAGTATAACAATTGTAACAAAATTGATGATTGGTAGTAATTGTCATAAAAAGGTTTTATTTCTTAAATAGTTAACTTAAATGCTACTTTTAAATAGCATATTTAGTAATTTAAAAAATATTTTAGGTCACATTTTTTCCCTGACTGCTCATCTATGCAAACTGAGTTTTTCTACTGCACATTTATTTAAATTGAGTTCTAATTAGAAATAATAAAAAATTATGGACTCTCTTCTTTAGTATATAAATATTTTTTTTTTCCTGTTTAACCCTTTATTTACTAGTTATTGAAAAATTATCAAATATGTGTGAAACTTTTTTGCCTTATTAAATTACTTCTATTTTTCTCTTAGACAAATATTTTTTCAAGATTTTATATTATCTGATCTTTTATAAAATGTTTAATTTGAGACTTACAGCTTAATAAAAAATTTAACTAAAGTTAAATATATTTAATACTTTGTTTTATAACTAGTTGAAATTGTTAATGAATCTATAAAAAATATGGAAAATTTGTAAAATTAATCAAGATTAGAAAGATTAATTGTAAAATGGTGTCCTAATGAAATATCCAGAACTAAATAATTCCATCAGTGATTGTTGAACTTCAAATAATTGTATGTTGTCATCTTGTAATGATAAATGGAAATACTACATTTGATGGATATTTTGTTTCGTTTCTATATGGAAATAATGTTAGTGGGATACTATATGGAAATAATGTTAGTGGGACTTGGAAGTCTTTCTGGTACATAAAGCAGGAGTGACTGTATTTTGGGTGTACCCCGGAATTCCGGGTTTTTCATCAGGTTTAGGATCTCCAATGCAGGGTATTTAAATTTTTTGCTGACTTCCGCTAATCAAAAAAATTTGATGAAATTTTTACTGCTATCTTAATATTTAAAAATCTGAAATTTAAATTTCAAAACTTTTGCTAAATCACTTTAGCTAGGCGTTTTCGCACACGTGATTCTTCCGACAATTAGATTTTGTTTTGTTTTGGTCGGCTTTTAACCATTTTTAATATTTTAAATTAGACCAGAATTTGTTAATACCCCAATTCATATTTACACTATTATAATATCAAAAATCGATTTTTGTATATACCTGACTTAAGTTACTTATGGTAAATCATATTCACGCAATTTAAAAATCGTACATCGCGGATTCAGATGATATAAAAATCCAATATTGTAATTGTATTTACATATATGTGTGTGAAATCAATACCATTATTCGCATTTACGAGAGTTTAAATCCAATGTCACGATTTGTATTTAAATGTTCTTAAACTTCAATACTGTGATTCATATTCAAGCTATTTTAAAATGCAGTATTGCAATTCTTGCAGGGGTCGCATTCCCCCTAAAATTCATAAAATTCCTAAAAGTATGTGCTAACCCTAAAATTCCTAAAAATCTGATAAAATTTTGTTGGTGATCCTAAAAAATTAGAGTTAATGGCTAAATATAAATAAAAAAGCAATAATCTAAAATATAAGAATTTAACTACGTTAATTAAAACTGTTTTAATTTTGCCACATGGGAATTCTGATCCTGAGAGAGGTTTTTCGATAAATAAAGCAATGCTTAATGTAAGTCACCATGAGTATACTATTATGTCGCTTAGACTAATCAAAGATACCATTCGAAATTATGGAGGAGTGTTGAAGATCACCACAACACTATTGAGGGCAGTAAAAGAATCTCACAAATCATATCAAGAATATTTTAGAAAAATGATCATGATTAATTTGTTTTTCTCTAACTTCTAATATAAATTGCTGATTTGAAATCTAATAATATCACACAATAGTTTTTCTTAATAAAGTAAGGTAATAATAAAGTTTTGATTAAGAAGGTAAAAATTAAAAAAAATCCAAGTTGGTGTTAATTTATTTTTTTTCTTGATTTATTCTCACTTTTGCCTGTTCCTGAATTATGCACTTAATTTCTGATAGGTAATATGTAAAGTTGAAATTTCATTTTTACACTTTAGAGATTTCATTCTTGACTTAATAAATTTCAGAGCTTTATTTTATGGCTTGCAATTATTTATGATATGTGTGGATGAATTGTAATAATCTTCTGTTATGTAATAAACTACCGCATGATCTGTTTTTATCCTAGCAAAATCATATATTACCCCTAAAATTTACCTAAAATTTTTTGAAAAAAGTTCCTAAAATTACCCTAAAATTTTAAAAAGCTTTGCTGCTACCCCTGTTCTTGTAAAAACAAAGTTTTTTAAAAATTAGTTGCAATGAAAGTGTGTTATTCATCATTGGTGGGTAATTTAATTATAAATCTTTGTTCAAAAAATTATATAAAATATGAATAGTACATAAATTATATCTTGTTATTGAGTTTTTGCATTCGAAATTTTCAGGGTTTTTTACTTAGTGCAACAATCACCCCTGATAAAGGGTTAAATCAAAATAGATTATTAATAGAATCAATTAATGCATATATATTAAACTTGGTTGAATTCTAGCATACTGCATTTGTATAATTATATATTAATAGCATTTAATATAAAATTTTTAATATAACAATGAAACTTATTTATTGCACATTTAAAATAATGAAAGTAATAACAAATAACAATCCTAGCTGTCTTCCTTTTTATTATTATTTGTTAAATATCAGGTTGAAAGTCCTTAATTTTGTTTTTGTATTATCCTTCATTATTAAGGCATATATTTCAAATTGCCTTTAAATGTAAATGAGCAGTGTTATAATGGCATTCTTTATCCTCTGGAAACAAAATAATGTAATTTTTCACTGAAATATTAAAATTCTGCCTTCAATTTTTTCCCTTCTGCATTTATAATGAAAAAAAAAATTTTTTTTTCTAATTTGATTTCTAATTATAAATTAAAATTTTTTTAAGTTGATAAAAACAAAAAAGTTTTTTTAGGCTCAAGTATTGAAATAATGTCACCTTACTGCTCTCAACTTGTTGAGATATTGCACTAATTTATAACAATTTAATTTGCAGGAAAATAATCTAATTTTTATAACAATCAAATACATTTTAAAAATGCCACTTAAATTTTTTTATTAAAGTTTATATAATCTTGTTGCAATAAAAAGATTTATTGATCTAATGTTTTTACAATTAAATTATATATTTAGAATTAGCAGACAAATTTTGTTTTGCAAATCAAAACAAATAAGTTTATTTGGCAACTTGCTAATTATTTTTGAATTAAAAATTGCACTTTTTCCTCCTACTTACTTCCTTTACTAAATTATGCAAATGGTTTTTCCCCAATTTATTTTAGATGATTTTAATCAAGAGTTAATGGATAAAATTGGTAAACTGGCAGTTAAATAAAAAAGGAAAGAAGAAGTGTTGCTTTATTTTATGCACCATAATTTCAAAATCTGTTGAATGCATTTTGCACATAAAATGTATATACCTAGAAGCCTTGTATATTCTGTTTCATGAGCTTCTTTAAAATGTCTCCTTTGATGTGAATAAAATGAAGAAAAAAATATGTCTGGATTATTAGTTTTAATATTTTAAAGTCATGTGTAGTATTTTTAATTCTAAAACTAATCTCATTGTTTTATGTTAGCATTTTTTATAACATCAAAATAAAGTTGGTCTTGTTTGGCCTGCCTATTTGTTAAAGAAAGATTTTATAAATTTTTAAATAAATAAATATGTTTTAATGTAATATAACAGGATTTTTGGATTTGTCAGGATCTTTAGATTATAAGTTGTTATTTGAGATTAGTATTTTTTGTGTATTTACAAAGTGATGTATGTATTTAAGATTAGTAAGTTTGTCCCTATTTTACTAAAGCTTTCATACCAGCGGTAGTTATTATTATTTTTTTCTTTCTGAAATTCAAACTGTAATTGTAGTTTTATCTTTTTAAATTTTTTAACTAAAGTTTCAGCTGCAGTTTTTTTCATAACTTTCATTAAATTTCACCTTTTTTAAAAATAAAATCTTAAAAAAACCAATCCCCAGGTCTTTAGTTTATTGAATAAATTATTTATTAAATGAATTTAACATGGAATGATAAGTGGTACTATTAATTCCATTATCATTTTTTAATTGATGGCAATGATTAACAAAATTATTAATTCATTAAAAAGTTGTATTAAAATTTTGATTAAATATATAAGCCTTATTATCAAGTACTTAAGATAAATATATATTAATTGTGTTGTGTAATCCAATAAACTTAACTTACCAATATTTAACAGTTGACTGTAGAGGGAAATTATGTAAGTGCCAGCTAATAATTTGAAAACATTCAGAAAAATGTATTTATTAGTCCAGGCAGGAGAAAATCCAAGTGGTTCAAGCCATCTTCTATCGTTAAACCATACTACAAATGGTTTAATACTGTTAAACCCTACTACAAATAGTTTGATAATGGTTTGACATTGGACATGCCATGCACAAGACTACTTATTCCTGTTTGGAAAGTGGTTCCTGTTCTCAAATTTAAATTACATACATGCTATTTTAAAACAAAACAAGTGTTTTTTTAGCCTTATTCAACTCAGGAACTCTGCAATGTCTTTCGATAAAGTAGGTAGATAGACAAGCTGAAAAAAGCAATCTAATTTCTTCACACAGAAAAAGACAGCGATCTCTAATTTTTAACCATAAAAGCCTTCACATCCTCAATATTTAAAACTTGCTTGGTTATTAATGATATGTTCCGAGACGAACAATTGTTTACACAAACCATAGTAATTCAGATATTATGTAAGTAAAACAAACATTTGATGGTTCCTTTACAAAAATTGGTTTATCAGGAAATCTGATTTCCTTATCTTATTAGTATAATAAGATGATTTAGGGGATAAAATATAATCAGATGATTGAGGGGCCCAGAGCCGAAAAAGTTTTTATGCTCCGGCTCCAGATAGTGAACTAAATTCTGGCAATTTTACTATATATTTATTTGAGCTTCAAATTTTGAAACAGCATAATAATTATCTCACTAAGAATATACAAATTTAGTTTGATTCGCAGTTGAATTATTTGTTCATTCTTAGAAAAAGAATCAAATCTAATAAATTCTCCTTCCTATTTGATTTTAAATCTTGAAAGTATTGCTGAGAATAATCTCTCTACAGAAAACTTGGCTAATGGGCAATGACATTAGAATGTGGCAGGTCTCTTGCATGTCTGTAGGTGATAGAATGAATTTGCTGGATTATTGGAACATTAGAAAATTTATGAAAGCCTTCTTGCTAGTTGACTAAGTGAAATAAAATCAATGCATTATCTGTCATCAACACTTAATATTTTATGAAGCGTGCTATCAAAAATCTTTTAATTCAATTAAAGAGGTCTAAGAAATCATGTTTGCTCCAAATTTAAGGATCTAAATTACTGCATGAACCCTCTTCTGCCTTTTTGAAACACAAAAACCTATCTAGCTGGCAATTTTGTTCCCAAATTATGGATCTTAAGTAAGCACATTCAACACAGATCAATTTGGAGTGTTTTCTAGGAATTCCTAAGTGAAACTTATATGATAATGTTTTATTTTGTTTACTAATCTATATAATAATGAAATATTTATGACTTAAAAAATTTGAATATGAAATCTTTAACATTTATTTTCACTTCTTAAATTAAAACATCTAGTAATAGATTGGATTGGGACAGGGTTTGATTAAGAAGGTGAGGTAATATGACCGTGATAATATTAGAAATCCATGTTAACACTATACTGGGATTTTTCTGGGAAATTCCCTGCATTTATTTATTGACATTTGGGTCTTATCAAAGTTGAAATAAATATAGTAATGGTAAGTATGAAACCTCCCAACAGTTTTACTTTCATTTGTGTAATCAAAATATTTTTAAATGATTGCATGAAATACTGTTCTTTATCTTAAGATGCACACATCTCTCAACATTTACACTTTTTTTTATATCTTTTTTAGCTGGTCGCTAACTAGGTGGCCTTCCCAGACGAAGCGCTGGGAAATAGGAACAACCTTGATAGCCACTACACTGGAAATAGCATCTTGCGATAAATTGTCATTTACATTTGGGGGAAAGGGGATGGTCAAGCTAGAAAATCATGATAACCTTGCTGTGAAATTCTTGTCTGCTGGATTACATAGTAGGGCGAAGAAAGAAAAGTGTTTCAGAATGCAGGGAACTTACCTTTACAAGGATATTAACCCATCCCACCATAATGGAAGTTCTTTTCTGCGTTGTGAACTGCTTATTTTTTCATCATTTCCCCCAGTTAATTCATCATCACTGCATGTAAAAAAAAAATTAAAGCGAGATGTAAGCATTGTCTTTTCTTTTATGTGTGTATGTGTGTGATCATACTCGCTTCAATCCCAACTTCACCATTGATCTATATGATCGTCATAATTTCATCATCATTTGTGCATGTGCGTGAGAGATTTAATAAACAAGAAAATATTAAAAAAAAAGATCATTTAATCATTCTTTTAAATAAAAAAAATGTTGGTGTTGAGTTTTGGCTGGATTGTATTTTCAAGGTTCTTTATGTGCTTACCTCCAGTTAATCTGATCTCGAATGTATAAAATAAGAAAGTAAACTTCGGCAAGGAAAAAAAAAATATCTATGCAGCGCTGTCACTTTAGCTGTATAGAACCTTCAGCAAAGTGAACTCACCCATTTCATGTTGTGTTTCTTTTAACTATTGGACTCTTACATGTTCTGCTTTTGTTTTCTTTTTATTTCTTCATAAAAAATACAAACAAATAATGGTACCTTATTTTTTGTGTGTAATCTGCTTTATGATTGATTCCTTTATTAACCTTTAGCAAATGAGTCATTTTTATTTCATGTATTTGCTGGAGTTTATACATTTGTGAATGAGCAGATGTATCGTCCCTACCCATATATAACTGCCACATAATGTTCATATAGTTGAAGGGATTAATGAATTATATGTATGTTATAAACAATTGATGAACTTTAAGGTAGGAATGTAGTATGTGAATAAGTGCTTTTTTTTAACACATTTAAAACTGTTGGCTGTAATTTTCATTTTATGTGATGTATAGTCAACCATTTGTAAAATTGACAACCTTATATGATTTCTTTATTCTAATTTATGCAATAAAGTTCAAAATTATAGTCATTTAGTGTTTTTTTGCTATCTTCAAGTTTCATTTTTTACTTTATTATTATTATTATTTTTTTTTGGACAATTTAGTAGATTAGTTATGGTATACTTAGATATGGAAATGGGTATATTTTACAGAATATTGACCGAAATACAACAGTACTGATTGAATCGAAGTTTTACGGTTTAATAATGCATCTTTGCGACGTTACAGAATTTTCGAGTAGACTATTGGTTTTTAAAAGTTCCTCCTGATTTTACCAATAAATTCTGTTATTCATATAGAAACTATTTGTTTAAATAAATGATAATTTAAATTTTAAAATATTTCCTTAGAATGGTACATTTTCTAAAAAAACAATCAAATTTGAATTTTTTGTTAGAATTTTAATTTAATTATCTACTAAATAATGAAATGAGCATAAAAGAAAGTGTATTAAAAATAAATAGAAATAAATGCTAATTCTTTTTTGTAATTAAGTTTTAGTACCTAATTTTAATTCATAAATTCTTTTTAAATTAACTCAAAAATCTTTATTAAACTCCTAAATTCAAAAATTAAGAACATTAAATTTTTTTAATGGTTTTTAGTTATTTCTGTTAATATACTTTTTATCTTATTTTACCTAATCAATTAAAAAAAAAAAAGACTGAAAATATCCTGTATAGGAGCATTTTATTTATTCTGTAGTTTATATTGTACCATAGAATCTATTGGATGTTTTTAATTCTGTGTTCACAGCTATGTTAATGAGGTTTTTTAAATGAAATATTTTGTTCAGTTCTAACACAGTAATCTAATATAAATATGGATTAGTTTCACTAAAAAGTTTTTTGAAAAGGTGAGTTGGTTATACCTCCAAGAGTTCCCTTGTCTTTAGGGTCAAATTGAAGAATACAGTATTAAACACTGATCTTAAAACACTGTTTTATGGACAGTAATTTTGTTTGAAACCAGTAATACCACTTTATGAAGCCAGAAACTAAACAGTTACGTAAATGAAATTTATGTGAATGAACTTAAAAAGAATTTTATGAAATATATTTGGTTTATAAAATAGGCAAGGGAGAAAGTAATTGTAAAATTGTTTGTTTCTAGATATATCTCATTTCATCAGTTGTGAGAAAAACAAAAGAATATGAAATAAATTTTAAATTTGATATCAATTTTCCATCTTAATAAAAGTACGATCACAATTAATCAATACATAATACTGTTTTGACCAAAGTAATTTTTAATTATGTCTAGTAATATACGAAATTAAAGAATTTTTCTTCCACAAATTTTAAAGTTTGTTTTTATACTATAGAAGCACACCAAATTTATCTCTTACTTTTTGTATACAGTTTATAGTCATATCCTTTATTTCATTGCACTTTCTGTTTATGAAAATATATTTAACCATTATATTTCAATTTAAGGACATATTTTGTCTTAAAATTTTGTTTCACTGTTACTGAAACATTTTTGCTATCCAAGTAATTTATTGCTTAGTTGGAATAAGTTTGGTAAGTTGTTTATACATTGAATTTTTTTATTGTATTCTAGATAAAGTTTCATTTTATGTAACAAACTTTTTCAAAATATCTTTCTTTATTGTTAGAAACATTGAGAAAACTTTTTAGTGGTAACTTCAAAATTCTTGCCTCCAAATTCAGGATTTTTTTTCACTTGTGTTAAGTTTTTTAATTGGATAATACCTCTTTGTGTGCTCCAAATTGAAAGGTACTGACAATGGGGATACTTCTTCTGGTTTTTCCCATCTTTTTATTTCACAGCGCATAGCTGATTGACCCAAGCTGAGCATAGGATATTAAAAAAAATTATAAGTTTGAGTGACATTCAATTGATTGTGCAATTAGTAAACTTCAAATATGAGTTACCTTCTTCAGTTATGCAAGCATTGAAAGTGAATATTACTATACCTATTATTTAAAAAAAAAAAAAACTTTCATTAATTACAACTAAAATATTGAAGTTCATTTGTGTCAAATATTGTATTTCTTCAGATTATTGTTTTGCATGAGTTACTGAAGTAAATTTAAACATATCATAAACTGTATGACCCCTGTTGATAGAGGAGAAGGAACAAAACCTCTTTTTCTGCATCCCAACTTGCTGAGGTACAATATAACATTAATTAGCTGGTTCTAAATCTAACTAAATTTAGTATTATTTTAAAGACAACTTATGAAAAATTAATCTTAAGTTTTAATTATATATGATGAGGAAGTACCCTGTAAAAATCAGGGGTCTGTTTAGAAGAAATTTGGGTCCATTAACGGATCCTTCACAAAATATCTTTTTATAAAAACTGAATCTTCACAAAATATTTTAACTTAAATTATTTTGTGAAGGGTCCGTTTTTATCTTTTAATCGGACCCTTCACAAATTTGTTTATCTTCATTATTGTTTTGTTAATTGAATAAACCCTTCTGAGGAAGGGGGGGGGAGAAAGACAAATGCAAACGAACTAAGTTTTATCTTCCGCAGACGCTTCTTCCTTTATTCCTCCGAAATTAATATTCTGCATTCAGCAGTATAGGCTAAATACCAATTATATGTATGTTGCATCTCTAATTTAGTAGCAGCAATTGCAGTTTATTTTTTAAAATTTAATTTTTCAGTGTTGAGCATAATCTTGTATCTATTTACAATTTAAAAATTCCTTGAAAAAGTTTTTTGTAATAACAGGACCCAATTTGCAAAAATTCATAAAAGCAGGACCCTGGTTGAAAGAATGTGACTTAACGTTTATTTTATATTCACAAATTACGAGCAATTTTCTCACAATTTTACGAAAACGGACCTTTCACAAAATGTCTGGATAGACCCCTAAAAATATAATTTATTGAGCAATAATGTTAATTAGCTGGGTTTAAATGTAAATTAAGCTAAGTGGAGGATTTTTCAAAGATTGCTAATAATGAGAAATTATTCTCAAGTTAGAATCATAAATGAAGTAAGTACACATATGATGGATGATTATGTAAAAATATCATTTATGACATTTTTACAAGAGGAACAACAACAAAATTCACATTACTGAGGAGCAATAACATTAATTAATTGGCTTTAAAGGTAAATTGAGCAAAGTGGAATAATTAAGGTCAGCTAATGAGAAATTAATCTTGAGCTTGAATCATATATGTATCAATATGATACAGATACCCTATAAAAATATTTTATTTTTACACAGTTATAAATGAGTAATTACAACTTCTATTTCAAGTTACTTTGGTGCAAAATATATTAGAATTTTTTTTTTTAAATGTTTAATATCATTTATAGTAAACATTATTTAGAAACACCCTATTTAAGAACACTGACTAGCTCTTTCATTAAATTATTTATTTTAAAAATAAAACTCTATATATTCCGTACATTAAATATTAAGTAACTACTAAATTGCTAAAAGTCTTTTTTCTTCGAACGTCTAGTGTGTACTTTTGAAAATTTACGACGATTTGTTGGCGAACTAAAAGGCGAGCTTTGTGTTTCCTCAATCCATTCCTCTTGCAGAGTTTGTAGCATCTCTGGAGTAATGAGCCCTTTGTCTAGAAGTTCTTTTGTCAAACGGCCTTTTCCTAAAGATTTTTCTCTAAATCCTGATTCAAATTCAGTTGTGTCTAAGGCATTAGACTCTGATGATGCTACAAAAGAAAAACATATTGTCTAAATTTATTGAAAAAACTTACACACTATATCATAAACAGTGGCCAGGAAAACTATATTTTTTTTTGTAGTTAACTACAACCATTTTTTTTTTATATGTTGTCATTACAAGTTACTTTTGAAATGTAATCTCTAATTATGAATTTACACTCTTGTTTAATATTTAAAAAATACAAAACAAAAAAAAAAACTAAAAGTTGAGAAAATATAAACATTGATTAAACCCTTTTTTTACTCTTTACGCCTTTCTTGACAGCTAATATTTAATTCAAGAAATACTAGAAAAGTTTTAAATATTCAATGCTCAAGTTAAATGAATAAATATATATATAAAAAAAAAAAAACTATAGCAAAGTAAAATGCATTTTATTTTATCTACTGATAGAATTGTAAATCAGCACCAATCAGAAATTATTTACATTTTGAGCCTTATTTTTACTAAACATGTTAAAAGTAGTGGCCAGGTGTGTTTTTGCTAGGTTTTCTACTAACTACACTGCTTTTTTCAAAAAGTAACACATTATATAGTAGTGATTACAGTAGTTTCGTTACTTGTAGTTCTAATGACTGATCATAAATGGAGAGAAAAAAAAATTAATTATTTCAGCATAATAGTTTTTCTTTTTTAATTTTAAAACTTCGAATATATGCCAAGAATAAAGCAAGAAAGAAAAATCTTGGTTTGATTGGTATAAAAAAGACTATCAATTTTATCATTTTTTTTTCTCCAAATTAGTTGCATACAGCATACTCAAGTTGTATAGAACAGTAATAATTCAACGGCAAATCTTTTTGCAACTTAAAAAACTTGTGAGGGAAAAAAAAAAGGAATTCAGATTAAACCAGTTTACAAATCTTGCACATTCTTAACAAGTTTGTATGAATTACTTCAAATAAAAACATGATTTATCAACTTATATATGAAATATAAATTGTGTATTTTCAGAGAGTTTTATTATTGAGCTTTATGTAAAAATTTATGCTGAGATTTAAATTAAATTTGTTTAGTTTTTTTTTTCTTGAGCAAATAAGGCTAACCTGTTCTAATCTCAAGCAATGTGACCCATTTTTGTATTAATTTAATCGCGATATTTACACAGATAATTGCAAAATCATTACTGAATTTAAAACTGTCACAAAATGTATAGATGTTTTGACACTTCAGCCAGTCGTACAGAATTTTTTGATTTGTCTGCCTTATATTACAGACTTTGAGGGCAAGCATATTAAACATATAAACTAAATCTGATTTATAGTAGTGTAGTTGCTTTTAAAATTTGTTTTAAATGTTTAAATTCAATAATAATCCTATAGTTGGAGTATGAGACATAAAAACTATTACACTTAAAAATTAAATTTTTTAAACTTATGTCTTAATCTTAGAAAAAGGTTTATGAAACAAAATGCTTGCACCTTAAAAAAACAAAATGTATAAATGTTGCAGATTAAATTTTTTAAGGTTTCATCTCAACTCTGCTTTAATCGAAAAGTGTGATTAACCACATCATTTTTAACAAACTTGAAGTACAGTTAAAAATAGTTACAAAATTTATCTACTATTATAAGGGATTGTCAATAAAATATCACTCGGGATGATTTCGGGTCTTCCTCTTCCATGACAAAAATTATCATTTAGCTTTTTGAAATTTAAATTTAAAAAAAAAAATACATTTATAAATTAGGCAAACAATTGTAAAAACTGATATTAGAAATATTTCATACCATTTCTCCTATATGGGTAATGAGATTCACTGTCTTCACCTGCATCATTGCGACTGCTGGCTTGCAACAAATGAGTGATATTGAATACACCTTGTTGTATAAGCTCATCAAGTTCTTTTTGAATATCTCGAACGGGTGAACCATCAGGAAACAGATCCGGGAAACGATAACTAAAATTAAAAGTCAAACTTAGACAGTATTCGATATGGTATATGTTTATAACAAAAAGTATCACACAACAAAGATACGTGTTATTTGGCATTTACATATGCTGCAATTTATGATCTTTAATAACCATAAAGATCTTTAACTGCCATTTCAAATGTACCTAAATAAATTGTGTAATTTCATTTGCTTTTAATATTTGCTATAATCTTTACAAATTATAGCAAATATTATCATTGTTGAGAATGAGAAAGACAAATATATGTAAGAAGTTTCGTCTGATAAATATTTAACTAGAAAACCTTTCTGGCAAATCAAACATAATAATTAATCTGAATTTATGTTAAAAAATGTAAAAATATAATTTGTAAAAATTGTCTTAATTATAAATGAGTTATGCAATAAAGCCCATTTTCAAAATTGAATTTTTTTTATGTCGTTTGATATATGCTATAAAGATGTTATTAAAGATAAACTTATAAATTAAAAAAAAATTTTTTTTTTTAGATATTTGCTTTTAAGAATTTTTATTTTACATAAAAGTTATCAAAACTGCTACTACCCAATTATTGTCCAGTTATAAATCTACACATTTCATTTTACTTTAAGTTTTCAAATTGATAAAAAAAAAAAAAAAAAAATGAGTGCAAATATTCCTCTGTTTAGTAATATTAAAAAATATAATCGTTGTCTTATGGGATTAGGATATTTTATTAACAGATAGAACATGCAGTCTAAAGCAAACTAATAGTAACGAAAAATTATGCATAACAAATATATGTCAATTTTTTTTTAAAATAAAGTTTAGCTATCATAGAAGTTGGATAATAAAAAATTAATAAATAATTGAACACCAAAGTAACAGAAATGAATGACAAGTCTTAGCAATCATACTATGCATAACAATTTTACACATTTATTGAAATAGGCTTAAAGATAATTAATATTTTTTACATAAACAAGACAGTATACTACTTTTGCCTAAGTGTTTTTTTTTTATGGTAAAAGTGTCATTGCTCTTTTTTCGCAAACAAAAACCATTTTTATTACTAAATAAGTTTTTTTTTGAACGAATGAATTAAATATTTTTTATCATGTTATTTCGAATATCAAACCTCCTCAATTTCTTTTGAAATTATGTAAGAACCAGTGGAGATGAAAAATAAACATTAGCATTTTTAAGAAAACAATAAAGAACAAGGGTGTTGCAGTCTCTTGACCAAATTAACCATACTTTTGCTGCAAATAACCATCCCTACACAAAATTATATATTATTAACATGTCTCTGTTATTTATAACAATTGTCACTCACCTCAGCCAAAGATATAAATCCAGAACATCAAAGACAGCTTCTTGATGCACTAAATCAGAAATATTTTGGGGTGATGAAAATGGCCAGCCTATTGTTCTGCAAAGTTTTTCAATTGTCAAAGGATCATTTTGACTGTATTGCCTAGAAAACTGGATGTTGATATAGGTAAGAGAAAATAAACAAATAGACTAACAAGTTATATTTATTTTATTTACAGGGTATCTGCTACATTTTAGATTTTCAAATTCATGACTTTTCATGATTTTCCATGACTAATTCCAAGAATTTTTCATGACTTAATGAAGTTACAATTTTCTCCGACTAAAACACAACAACAAATTTAAAAAAAAAAAAAGTTATAATAACATTCATTGAAATGATACATATAACCAAAACTGTTATACTCTGCATCTTCATACTTATAGATTTTAAATTTAAAAAACAGAGTAAAGAAAGAGTTGAAGCAATAAAATAGCTGAAAAAAATACAACAGCAAATAAATTTTTTTCTTCAGAAGTATATTCTAAAGATATTTCATGGGAAAAGAAAAAAATACTCATGATTTTTCTGCTCTCGTGTCGAAATTAAAAAAAATCGACAATGACTGGCTTGCTTTAGCTGGAATTTGAAATTTTTATAATTAAAAAAAAATAATATTAACAAAAATGTTGAAACCAAAGAAATTTAAAAGATAATTCGCCCTAGAAATAATGTTTTTTTCGTTCATTTTTTGAAAGAACACCATAATTTTTAAAAAAAATCGACAATGACTGGCTTGCTTTAGCTGGAATTTGAAATTTTTATAATTAAAAAAAATAATATTAACAAAAATGTTGAAACCAAAGAAATTTAAAAGATAATTCGCCCTAGAAATGATGTTTTTTTCGTTCATTTTTTGAAAGAACACCATAATTTTTAAAGAGCATGATTTTAATAAAATATGACTGTGAGTTTTGATTTTGTTACAAATTCAGGTATTCGGAACATTGTGGGGGTAATTTTCATTTTAAAAATTAGATATTTCGGCAACCTAAATCCATGATTTTTTTTCATGGCAAATTTTGTTCAATACCGAAATTCATGACTTTCCAGGTGCACAGATACCCTGTATTTATGAGTTTTTGCAAAATAAGTAGGAAAAGGTTAATATTTAAGCTGTTATAAATTAGTCTAGAATCATTTTTATAACATCAGAAAGATGATCAATTTTTAATATTCATGCTGTGCAAAAATACCAAGTCAGTGACTATTATTCTTGAATTCTTTTTTTCTTTCCCTATAATTATGCATAAATTTTAATTTAACAAATTGTTTCATTAGAAATGTTAACTACCACAAAACGTTCATTTGTTTTAAATGTAAAAGAAAAAAAATAATGTATCATTCACATAATCAACACTGCAATTCAATTAAAACAAGTATGTAAAAAACTAAACTTTGAGCTTCTATTTTTTCTTAAATAGAAGCGAGATATATTTATAACTTCGATTATTAAAATTAAGATATTTATAGCAGATATAATTAAATAATGCTTTAAAGTCATAATATGAAAAAGAATTAAGTATGGAGGGACCAGATATCGTGTCATTAAAATAATTCATAAGATTAATTTATAACTTATGAGAGTTTTATTTATCTAAATTAGCGAACAAAGCACAAAAATGATTTAAAAAAAAGAAGTAATAAAATAAATTTTGCCAAATGCTAAAATTTTATATCAAAATATTATAAAAAAATCTTTAGAATGCAGAGGAAAAAAAGGTGTTTCAAGCTTACTTGAAAATACATACAAATTTGAATAAGTGTTTGGAAAGAATAGAATTTTTAATTAAAGATTGTTTTTTATTTCTATATTACAAACCGATATTTAACGCATGGTGATTTAACTAAGTGGGGAATAAAAATTTAACCATGCATTTAAGGATAAACAACTATTTTTATGCATACAACAACCAATATATAAACAACTAATCACTAGGTCACAATAACTTGGTGGCTGTAACTCAATCAGTAACTTACTCTTAACGGAGTACAACTAAAAACATATTTTTTATTTTATTTTCTTTCATATTTTTAGTAAAGACAATTTGAGAGAACTACTTTTCTGTCAAGGATTGTGCATCTTTAATTAAAATAAATAAATAAATAATAATAATTACTTTTTGAAACATTGTGCAAACATATAATTGCCTCCTATTGATTGGTGCACAGCAAAAAACATAGCGTGCTCTTAAAGGCAGTGGTATTCCTTGAATCATATCAGCTAAAGCTTTGAATCCTTCTGTATCACACATGAAATAAGATGAGCTATTTATCACACAGAGGCTATTGAAGATATCCTAAGAGAAAACATTGTTAAGTTTGTACTTAAAGGAAAAAAATGCATTCAAAAATTTGTTTTAAAAACAAATTAATTGATAAATTGTGCTTAGTAAGAAAAAATGTTTTTTTTTTTTGTTTTTCTTTTACCGAGCAGCATGATTAAAATTCATTTGTATTTTTAAAAGTTTAATTTATAGTTTAGAATGAGTATCCAATTAATTAGAGAAAGAATTAAATAAGATAGAAAGAAATTTACAGTAGTTATGGATGATATCAAAATTTTTATATGACAATATATTGTCAGGAAATATCAATATTTTATGATATATCATGATATCTTTCAAGGTTTATTAAACATTATTATTAATTTTACATTGAAAAATATTTTCATTATCAAAATGAAATTTATTATCATTCGTGATATCTTATTTGATAATTATATTTAATTCACATGACATTATCACATTCAATATTTATTGTAAATTCAATAATTAAAATATAGAATACCATACCTAACAATATTAATCAATAATATTGTTAGGTATGGTATTCATGATATAATATATATTAGTACAAGAATAAATCTTGTAATATATATGTGATGCCACAATTGGCATTACATATTTATTTTCTATCCTTTTAAAATATCTTTCATTACTTAAGCTTATTTTTATTAATAGAATTACATTTAAAATAAATCAAAGACTTAATCTTCTAATATGAGAAGAAAATATTTATTCTTCTCTTATAGATCAATGTAACGGATACTTTTTATTTCATTACTAATGCAGACATATTAATTCACTGTTGCCTCTAATCGAAAACAAAAATCTATTTAAAACTTTTTATTCTAAATCGCTAAATGTTTCAGTTGCATGGTTGTAATAATTCTCATAAATTTGTTGGCGACTCGTGATCGCCAAGGTATTCTTTTAAAGCCAATATTGATATGCTGGTTGTCTTTGTTTTGGCTATGTTATATTTTGATAATTGGCCAATTTTTGATCTCTTGCCCATACTTTCTGTGTCCGTTGGGAACAATTGTATTCACTTTTAATTTCAAAATTGTGGAGACTGGGAGTGTCCCCAGTCTCAATTCCTAACCGTCAGAAATGATATTCTGGCTGTATGATCTCTCAATAAGAGAGTATTCTGATTTCATCCCTTTAAGGGATTTTCTTTTTTTGGATGAAGAAATGGCCATTCTCTATATCACCAATTATGCTTAATAAAATCTAAATTTCACTAAACAATTTGTTTATTCTTTCCTGGAGACTGTTAATTGTTTAATCCATTCATTAATGGCCAAAATGAACAATCATGAAAAGTTATTTTCCACTATACGAATATTAGCGGCTACTGGTGGAGAACAACTTCCGCCATAATCATTATTGTGACACTTAAAAAATATCAATATTTCATGATATATCACTGGTTATCTACAGGTAAACTATAGACTGTTCAGCAAGAACTGATAGCAAACTTAAACAAAGTCACCGGACGCTTGGCATAACCGTTGGCCTAAGTTAAGACAAGCAGAGTGAATTTGACCAACAGAAACGCTAAGATAAGAAAAGAATCACTAACTTAGCAAGGAACTGGTAGATGTAGGTAATGTTGACAATAAGCAATAACCCTATATCTTTATTTTCCCTATCAGTTCTCGCCGAACAGTGTATTGATACTTTTAAGCTACATAGAATCAGGGTTTGTTGATTTAAATCAACTTGATTTTAATCACGATTTAAATCATGATTTAAATCAAATGATTTTTTTAAAAAAATCATTGATTTAAATCAACAATTTTTTTTTATGTATATATTGATTTAAAAAGTTAAAAAACAGTGTTTTAAATTATTGATACTTTTATTATTTCTTTTCTTAGTTTTAAAATTTATTTTAAATAAATTGCTGCATTAATTAATTTTAGTTAACGAAATTACTTTCTTTCTTGGTATGTGTTAAATTCTAACACAATCGAAATTACATCTTTAAAACTCTTGACTCTTGAGATTGAAAGTACAGATTAAAGTATTTTTTTCTCATATGTTTACAGTATCTTTGACATTATCAGATTTTTTATAAAGAAATTTTGTGAACAAAAAATTTCAATGAGTATATAGATTTTTTTTAGCTTATCTGTTTTGATATAGGATTAAAAACAAATATTTTAATATAAAAATATATAGATTAAATATTTATTTATTTTTTGATGAATGACTGCATTAATAAACACAATCTGTTACATTTATTTAGTCATTTTAAAAATCAAGAGAGAAAAAAAGGAAATCACAATTTTAAATTAAAATTATGATTTGGTAATTGAAACTTTGTTTTATAGTTAAAGTATTCCTTAAATTCTCTATTTCATCTAGTCTTTAAATTTCAATCATGCATTTGTTTCGAAATAGTTGCTATGCATTCAAAGCTATGTACTATAATGAAAAATTGTTTTAGGTAGTTAGAGCTTCTAAAATATTCTTATAATATAATTTTAATATTAATTTAATTTTAATTAAACATTTATAAAGCGTTTTTTGTCATAAATCAAAGTTCTTATAGTGTATTTGAATAAAAAAAAAAAATCTGATTTAAATCAAAAAAATCCGATTTAAATCAAAAAAATCTGACTTTTTTGATTTTTTCTAAAAAAATCACGAACCCTGCATAGAATTAATCTATAAATATCTAGGATTAGAAACACTGGCTAGAGTTTTAAACATCTCTTTATAATATTTTGCATAAATACTAACATCAAGTTCTTAATTAAAATAATCAAAAATTAATTTCTTTTGAATGAGTGTGGACTGCTGAATCATGCTATCTTCCAAACAAATATACATTCTGGTTTATATAAATGGATTTTATCGAATCGAAGCTGATTGACTACAAAACTAGTTCAAAATTTAAAAGAAAGATCAAGATTCTTTCCATTTCAGGCATGCGAGTGGATGGCTCTGAAAAATTATAATTGTCCGGTAATTAGTCTACACTTTACTTTAACAAAGCTAAAATGCCTAAACAAAATGTAAATTACAAATCAATTACTCTACAATTAATTAGAAATTTAAATAAAGCTAAACATGTTTTGAATTGTCACACATTAGAGTGCATGACTGTAAAAACCATAAACATAACCTTAATAATTTAGGTTGAATACAGTTAAGCAGCACAAGGAAAACAAAAACCACTAACTTAGACATACTTAAAATCTAAATGTCTGTATAAATAATATTTTCATATCAAAATGTTCCTTAAACAATTCTCTAAAAATGTCTGATATTTCATATTTTTCATTCAATAGTTTTTACTATATGAGAGTGAGAAGCATACACAGTTAATTTTTTTGTTGTTTTTTGTAAAGTCATGGTAGCAACTGTTTTTTCTTCTTCTTTTGAATGATTTAGAGATACAGTTTAGCTAGAACAGAATGATATTAATATCTTACAATTATGTTGGAGAGTGTTGCTTGTGGCAAATGATAAGCAAATTCTTCTATTTGATCTGCAGTGGGGTGTAACCCAGCTTTTTCCAGAACTTGGTTTTCTTTGCTCATTAACTTCGTCAGGGTATCAAGATCCTCAGCTCGATAAGTTGTGACATAACCTTCTGAAAATTGAGTATTGAATCTACCAGCCCTTCCACCAATCTGTAAAGCTTGGGAAATGGATATAGTATCGATTTCTTTTTCTCCTTTCTCATTTATAACAGGTTTCATTAGGGAATAAAATATAATTCGCCTGATACTCCTGAAAAATAATGTTTAAAAAATTGGTATGGCAGTTATTACTCTAGGAACAAATTTTTCGTTACATTTATACAAAAACTAAATTCAGGTGAAGGGATTTCAAATCTAAAATTAGTTTTGCTCCGAAAGGTATACTATTTTCTTTAAAAAAATTACATGTTTCCACCAACTTAACATTTGTTACTCATATAAAATGATAAATTTTATGTTATCATGCAGCAAAAAGAGTGTCTTTTTAAATGACATACATATAGCAGAATTAGAAAAAAAAGAAAAAAAACTTTATGTACACGGGAAAAAAATTAGTTAATAGAGATATTCTGATTAAAGAGGTTCCAACAATCGATGCTCAAGGGCAGTGTTCCTCAGCCTTTTTATTACCGTGGACCTGTTAACGTTTGATAATTTTACCGCAGCCTGATGATGGGGGGGGGGGGGAGACGTTGATTGCTTGTATTTTTTATTTATTAATTTAAATTTAATTGTATTTAAACATGCCTTCAAAATAAAATACAGTTGCACCAAAAAATAAATATAAAGGGATTTAACATTTTAACTTACTAGAACGTTAAATCAATGAGAACCCAGAGCTTGTTTCTTTGCAATGAGATGGTTCCATTTGGGGGCAATCGAAGACAACGATAGATTACAAACATTATAAAATTTATGTCACTACCTTCGGAGCCCCTTTTTTTAAATAAATAAAATTTTAATGGAACACTGATATTTTTAATTTGGGGTATAAACCTAGGAATTTAAATTTAGTTTAATTGAAATGGGCGGCCCGGTACACCGGACCGCATATCAAATCCCGAGCCGCGGTACCGGGGGTTGGGGAACACTGCTCTAGGGTACCTTATTGAAATACAGATGAGTTCAGATTATCCATGGAATTAGGTGACAAGAGCATCTCAGACAACAGAAATTGTGGATAATCAGAAAAAACTCAAAAAGTAAGGTCGAAATATGAAAAATAGTTTTAAAATTTATTCATTCATAAGTGTACATTTTAAATATACATCTTTGCTTTATTTCTACTGAAACAATGAATGGTAAAGGAAAAATTAGTACATGCTTATTTCATATAAGCATACATAAAAGTGGGAAAAAAATACACTTTTTTGAAGGAAAAAAAAAATTCGATGATAGATCACTTTAATTGAAATTTTTTTTGTGGAATTCGAGGATAATCAGGGCTTCACTGTACCAATTAAGATCTACATAGCTTTAAAATTGTCAAGAGTCATTCTGAAAACACTGAAAATTTTGGGTGTGAAACATGTTACGACCAGTTGTAAGGTATGGGAATAGCATCAAAAGTTTTTCTTTTTTTGTCAATCATAAAATAATTTTTTTTTTTTTAAATAAGAAAAGAGGTTTATTAAACGCCTTCCAGTTGATTTATCATTCTCTTAAGTAGAAGGAGAATGGTTATATTTTATTGAAACAGTTATAAAAAATAGTAAGAAACAGAGAAAACATTATATAAAAAAAGTTTAAATAGTGAAATTATTTAGCTCTTTAAAGAAAAATATACTTACAGATTTAAACCCATGCCAATGGCATCAGTAGCTACTAAAATTTTACATGGATGATTAGGATCATTGAATTTTTTTGCTTGGGCTAATTTTGTACCTAAAAATTAAGAAATTTTGAGACATTGAGTACTAACTAACTACATGATTGTTAGCTGATGTTTTAAAAGAAAGTACCTGGGGGAAGTCCACCATAAATTACAGCACATTCAAAGCCTTTTTTGTCCAATTCTAAACTAACATTGAAGATGTCATTTTTGTTAAAACATACAATACAGTCTCCTGGTTGAATATTATTTAAATCCACTAAAAATAATAAATGAAGGAAAACATTTAATAAAAAATAGAAAGGAACTAACTCATTAAAAATTAAATAAATATAATATACTAGAAAGCTATCTTTAGCTTACTTAAAGACAAATTATACTTACTCAAGGCTCTATTTTCTAAGGTTAAAGGTGTAAGTCTTTCATATCTTCTGATCTAAAAATATAACATAGATTAGTATATTGCATGAGGTAAACTATTCCTGCAAATAAACCTAGAATATATTTCATTATATGAAAATATCACATTAAATCACTATCAAAATGAAGCAATGTAATTAAATTACTAAAGCCAATATTATTATACATTCAAAGTAACCATTATTAGCTACAATACATTTATGACACAGGTTGCACAGCTACTGATGATTCTCAATTTATGCTTCTTTCAATATTACTTGAAAAACCACTGTTACAGGTTGTGAGGTGAGTGTTATCGACAATGTCAACTTTCATTTATCTAAAGGTACCCCAAGATAGAATCTAGTTAACACGTCTTATATAAAAGTGAATTGGAATTATATAATTGTAGTGGTAGTTACACTACAATACTCTCCCACCAGAATTTTATCTGCAATAGAATTCAATGAATGGATATCACTAGTTGATTAGTTGCTGTTATGCAAAAGGATGAGAGAACTGTATTAAGATTACCGGGCTTTGAGTGCTAGCCGTGAAAGCTATATCAAGATCACAGTTGTATGCGTGGGTAATCCTGTGTTGCTATTAGCAGTCAAGTGTGTACGAGCTACAGTGGTGTGTGATTGAGACTGAGTAACAACAGTTCAGGGAGGACAATGTCACAGTCACAAATAGCAAGTCAACTGATCAGTGTGTAGCCTCTACCGAAGTAGGCGTATTCAAATCAAAATGGGCATTACTGTCAAGTTAGGCATGTTCACATCACGTCTGAAAGTCACCAAAGTGGGGTTGGGTAACCAACCATGTCAACCACCATCTATCAAAGGGTAACTCCAGATAGTATCGAGTTAACATGTCTTATATACTAGTGAATTGAAATTGTATAATTTTAGTGGTAGTTACACTACAAGGTTGTTAGATAGTTACTTGAATGATAAAGATCACCCAAGTATTCATCAAGTACTACGAAATTCAGGGGCCTACGAAAAACTTGGGAGAAAAAAATTTGTTGACAAAAATAATTTAGCTATAAAAACAACAAGTGTATTTTGCACAAAATTATGAAGATACAAATAAAAATATAATATTTTTCGGTAATAAATTGTTTTGCAGAATCTTATGATCTAATATATTACTTTTTTGCAATTTTTGGATTCAACGAAATCTTGTATTATGCTGTCGAATTCCAAACTACGCAAAATGTCGGATTCAATAGACATAAGTGTGAGCGATGCCAAACGATCTTGATTCATTGTTGAACGCAAATAATTTTTTATCAATTTTAATCTGGAGAAAGATCTTTCTCCATCTGCATTTGGTCCATGAATCGACAAATATATTCTTAATGCAATGTGAACGTTAGGAAAAGTATTCACAAGTTTATCTTTAATTTGAGCTTTCAACATTTCTTGTGCAGATTTATGTTCATACAAATTTGAAAATAGTGAAAATTCATCTACAAAGTTTTCCTCTAAATCGGATGAGTAAATTTTCACCAAATTTTGCGCGTTTAATCTCAGATTCTGACAAATTTTTGTGAACAAGAAAACCGAAATCATCGTACAAATCACTGTAAGCTTTACGCCTTTTAGTCATTTCTGAAATTAATAAATCTAAAATGGCGTAATACATTCCTGACAAAAACATTTGTCTTGGATTCGTGTTTGAAATTACTTCTTGTTCTACTGTTTCGTCGAAAAATCTCTTTCGTTTTCGTGTTCTCTTTATTTTATATTTAGTATTCGGCAAAAGAACTTGTGCTTTCGATTCTAATTCGTCGAACGATTTTTCGGTGTGCATGTTTTGAAAATGTTGCAATAATTTGTTCTTGTATTGTTGACGTGAAGTGTTTACATAGTTATCGATCGAACTAATCATAATGGTATTATTGATATCAACTGCAATATCGGCAGTATGTCGGTATTGCAGATAAAGTTTGATAAACAAATTTGTAAATTAAAATCCATATTAATAAAAATGCTAAAAAAAATATGCAAGAAAATTTTAGCATATATTTTGAAAAGAGGGGAGGAGTGAGGGAAGGAGGGGAGTTCCCAAAAACGGCTATGCCTAGGGCCTACGAAAGGTATAATCCGGCTCTGCATCAAGTATTATAAAACATCTTCTTTTTCGACTGTAAAGTGCTTTAACCAATCAAAAACACACTTTTCACTCTCAGCTTCCACACCCTAAGTTTCATTGACATTTTATGTACCTCTACTGAGGATTTCATGTATGTCCACAAAGAATTATCAAGTTTTATACAGATTAGTGTTCTTAGCACTGATAGATCATACTTGATCTACAAAATGAAACAATCCAGAATGACAAAAAGAAAAAAGTCTGGATTGTATGCGGGAAGACCGCATTTGTCTTAACCCTTCCTTCATATTGCATTGAACTCATCCAGCTGATCTTGGGTACAGCCAACCAGTTATGCTACCGCTCTGAAATGCTGGTGGGGTGGGACAAGGTGAGATATGATTCACCGTCATCACAGTATCAGTTTTGTTCCGATTAAAATTTTTCTACAGAACATTATGTTAACATGTCAAAATACAAAAGAGTCATTCTCAGCACAAATAAAAATCTGGAAGTAATTAAAAAATTGGAAAATGAACAAACAGGTGAAACATTAATGCACGAATCTGAGATTGGGTATCAAACTATGCAAGACAGTATAAAAAAAGTTAATGCATTTTCTATCCTTTTTTCTTAAAAATTTGCATGACTTGAATTATTTGGGATATTCGCTTATCCAGGACGAAGCATTTTCTGACCGTCTCAGTTAATCGAGAGTCTACTGTATACAGTAGAGCGCCGATTATCCGAACTGCTCGGGACCGAGCGTGGTTCGGATAATGAAGAGTTCGGATAATTGGAAAGTTGTTTAAAATCTAGTTTAAATGATTATTATTTATGCTCTAACTTCCCTTTTCTCACTTTTTCCAGGCTTAGAACTGGCAGTACTATTTAAAATAGCTCTGGCGTGTTTAAAAAAATTTTTTCAGCAATTTTTCTATCGTTTTTATCTATTTACTTCCTTTTTTTCCATTTTGAATTTTTTTGTCAATTACCGATTTAAACCTTCTTTGTCTATTTTCCATTTCAAAAGAAATTCAGTAAAGACTTTTGTTTTAAAGAAGATGCTCTTTTTTGAGAAGCCTTTATTCTTTTTAACTAAATCAACTGAACTGGATCAGCATCATTTTGACGTTCTAGACTGTCAAAATGAAGCTCGCATTCTTGGAAAACAATTTTAAGTTGAAGAGGGCTAAAAGGGTTTGTAGGTTTAACTGTATGTATAGCTACTATAAGAAAACTGCGAAAAAGGTTGTAAATTAAATATGGTCATTAAATGTAGTGGATATTATTTATTCTTCTGAATTTAGAATTGTCGATAAGTTAAGAAGTTCTAAATTTGAAAAAAGGGGAAAAAAACGAATTGGGACATAGTTCGGATAATTGGACGTTCGGATAATAAGGGTTCGGATAATCGGCGCTCTACTGTATATATAACTTATACTCTAATATATTCCTCCATAACTCTATTGTTAATATATATTTTAGTAGATTTATTGAATACTTTCAATAAGTCTATTGTTACAGTTTCAATTCAATTTTCAGGAATACCAATGTATGCTCATGAAGCAATGAAATAATATCATGCTTGAAGCAATGAACGTATCCATTAAGCAATGTATTCATATCATATCATGCTGAAATTTTTGGCAAGTTTTAATTTCACTGAAACTAATTACAAAAAGTAAATTTCAAACTTTAAGAACTATACTTGCTATTAAAACTTATTGACCCTAACAGAAAAAAAGAGATGAAAATAATTTTCATTTTTATATCAAATTACAGTCATACAAACTTAATACATGTGAATATTTAACCAATGCTCATACCTCAAGTTCTTCCCCACAAGAATTTGCTATATCTCTTACAAGATCAATTGCAGCTTCTTCACCACAAATATGAATTTCATCAGCATCAATACCTAAAAGTGCTCGGGTCCAAGCCCAGCCTCTACCTTGATCTTTAATCATTTGAATTTCATCAATAACTGCTACTTCATCTGAAAATATATTTGTAGCATATTAAGCAAATTCTTTTTTTTTTTTTTTTGCCATAAATAAAATTTCTTAGAACAACAAATATCCTATAACTGTTTAAGAAATCTTAATTATCCTGTTATACAAATTTATGAAAACACCTTTAGAACATGAAAGAGCAGTTAAACTATTCAAAACATAAAACTTTATAATAGAAAATTAATAAGTTAAACACCAATTTTAATTAAAATTACTTTCTTAAACATCACTCTAAATATAGAGCAAGGAATTATGATACATTCTATTTCATGAATACATAATATACTCCATCTTATACACAATATACTTTATCTTATGAATACAATACGCTATTAATTTATAACATCTTAGTCATGCTAAATCACTTAACCATTTTTAATTCTAACTACAAAAATGTTGACCCAGGAGGTTGGTTCTAAGCATAATAGAAAAATTAATGTGTTTATCCTGAATATCTTTCAATTAAGTAAACTCAGAAATAGGCACTAGGCCTGATTTTAAGCTTTGGAATCAGGTCAAGGACTATTCTTCTAAATAGATAACTCATCCTGAGCTAATTTAGGAAGAATAAATATACAGTTTAATGTCAGCCTATCTTAAAAAAAATAATACTCAATAATATTAGTCCTAATATACCAAAAAATGCACATAAATGGAATTTACTTTGCCTAACTGGTCACCTTAATTCTAGCAAACAAATTAATAATATAGAGAAGGACTTACATTTTTTATCAGCAGATACCATTTCTATAGTACATGCTACATGGTTAGCTTCTTTATTTTCAGGTAAAACAGTTTTTCTTTCTTCTCCTGTAACTAAATCACACGGTGTTCCCTATAAGTGAAAAATCAAAGTTTTACTATTTTTTTTTAGTTAGTAAAAGAAAAAAGCAAAAAAAAAAAAATAGCTTGTTGCAATTTCGAGTATGTCTAACGATAACGTGACAGCTATCTATTGTTGTCCGAGGATTTTTATAGGCTGGAAAATCACGTGGTAGGATCCAGTTTTTCCTAATTTATTTCCATATTGTTTTAGTTGTCATCAGCATAAAATTAACAAAAGTTATGTAATAAATGGAAATTTATTTATTTATTTTTTCTTGATCAATACTTTTAAAGATGGGTTACTTTTCAGCGGAAATAATTCGCCGATTTCATCAATAGATTGCTGCACTGGTTAGCTCTGCTTATTTTCGAATTCTCGTGAGTGTTTATGGTGTATAACATGATTTGCCTCCAGGTGGTACCACCATTATAAATTTGAATTATCCTTTTAAACAAGGATTTTCGGGTTGAATTATGTGTATTTAAGTTTATTTATATTTAATTAGTATTGTTTCATCATTCTTATAATGTATTATTTAATTTGTGACTGTTTTTTTCATGGAACTTTTTTCTGTTGTGACGTTCACTAGTTGCGCTTTTGCTTGCGGGACGAAAACGGGTCAGTCCGAGATTCATGACACGAGAATAAAAAGGTGGTGAAGAATGGCTGAGAGATGATGGACAAAGACAGAACTGCTGAGAGGATGATGAATTAAAGTTGGAGTCGCTGAAAAGTATGAACTAGGTCGGAGCCCCTGAGTGGATGAGCTGGAATTTTGAGCAAGGTTAAGCCGAAGCCGCTAAGTTGATGACTGAAAGTGATGAGCTGAGTTCCGGAGCCGCTATGTTCGAATCTCTTTGTCAACCCAGAGCGTCTCAATGCATAAAGTCCGTTGTCCCACAATTGCTAACTGCCTTACTAGAAGGAAGTACAAAGAATTTTGAAGTGTTGGAGTGCTGTTTATCAAAAGATGGAATGTTGACATGATCCACGAGTCTGGCAGCAATACCGGTGGGGATTCCAGGGATTTGGTCCGCATTTTGATTTGAATTTATAAACTCTAAGTTCGCTTTTAGTACAGTTTTAAAAGAATAATTTACCATGACTTTTCATTGTTTCTACTACATTTTAAGATAAGCCTTTTATTTGTAATCGTGTTTACAGGATTCAGAGAATATTGTGATCTATATTTTTAATTGATTTTAGTAGATTTTAAGATAAGTGTGCCTTTTATTCTTAATTGTTTTTTTCTTCCTAGATTTGGGGCAATAGAATATTGAGCCTTAGATTTTTAATTGCATTTTATTGAAAAGATAATTTTGTGTTGATAAATTTTAAACTTGAAGTAACGTATAATTTGGAAATATATGATAACTACTTGATAGAGTTTGGAAATGTTTTGAGTGTGTTTTTGTTTGAAAAATTGAGTTTTAATAAAATTGGTTGTAAATGTTAAATGTTTCAAGCAATTCCTTTGTTGAACCTGGGAACCTTTAAGGGTGACAGTACAGTTATAAAGGTATTGTTTTTCTATAAGTATTTGTGTATCTCTAATTTAAAGTTATTTTCCTTTACAGCTATTATTACGCTTTGAATTTTAGAGTTTAAAATTAAGAGAATTAATTATTTTTATTTTATTATTATTATAATGTAATTATGCGCTACATTTTAAGATAAAGTTGTTTAGAAAGGTAGTCTAATATTATTAACCATTTTACAATAATTATTTTTGTGCAAATAACATTAATATACTGCTATAAAATACAGTTAAAGAGACCTGTTAAATGATTTAAAACTTAATGATCAGCTTCATGCATGATAAGATGTAAGCAAAAATTGTATTTAATATATTCGAAAATATTAAATTAATAAATTAATAATAAAAATATTAAATTGCGAAAATATTAAATTACGGTTGTGAACTCATCAAAATTGTTTGAACAATATAAAAGTTATTTTAAAAAATGATTACTCAGAAAAATAACTTCTGTTCATCAATCGATCTAAATATGTATAATACTAATAGATAATAATATTTGGATGTGGGAAGTAGAGGCAGAAACGTAAGCAAACAGAATTCCTTTCATCACATATATGTTACTTGAATAATTTTAATGTAAGTTGAAAAACTGCTTTCTGCCAAGAAATGACAATTATTGCAAAGCAATCATCAGGATTGGTGAGTGGCAGAGAAAGCTAGAATATATATTATATATATATATATATATATATATATATATATATATATATATATATATATATATATATATATATATATATATATATATATATATATATATATATATATTATATACTAGCTAGTATATATGTATATTATAAAGATTTTAAAAATGAATTTTTTTGAAATGTACATGTATAAAGATTAATTGCTATTTGAAATTTAAATACAAAAAAAAAAGTTACTTTATCGTTAGTCTTGTTGAATACTTCTACAGATAACAACTTTAGAGGTCCACAGTAAACACCACTTTCAGAAGTAATAAATCTTTCAAGGGCTCTGTATGTTTTTCCACTGTTGGTAGGTCCTGCATGAAATATCAATCTCCTCTTGTTTTCTCGCTCACGGGCATTAGGATACCTGATATTAAAATAAAAGCAAGACATTTACAGTAACATAGTAGAGCTTTTATAAAAATCTTATTAATAAAAAACTTCTTTCATAGTTATTAATGAAAAAATTCAAAAAAACTGCTTCTGAATTCCTAAGTTTTGATACACAATTCACCCCTGTTAAGGAGAGTCTTTCTATTTGAAGAAGTTTAATGAATAGTTAAAATTTTTGTTTAAATTAAATGCATTTTTAATAATCACAACCAAGGACATCAAGGTAAAAAAAAAAAGCTTTGCTTCCGTTCTTAATACAAAAAAAAATTTTTTAAATTATTTTTCATGCAAATCAATTTTTTTTTAAAAAAAAAACATTACTTTTATCATGCACCATATATACTTTTTAATGCACTATGAATACTTTTTAAGTTTATAAATCTTCATTAGATATTTGTTCATTTACAATTATAAATATATTCAATTATGTAATTAATAACTGGCTCATTTTTACCAAAATGTAAAAGTTGGATTCACAGTTTTTATGCATATTTAGATAATAATTGCATCAATTTACATACAAATTGCACATGATATATATTGAAATTTTTTATTTTATTACATTTATAGCATTAGAAACCTTTATATACTGTAAATTATGACATTTTCTATAATACAGATAGTAAAATAACTGTGTACAGTTTTATTATGATTAGTAGTTAGTAGTTATAAATATGCAATATAAGCTAGTATAAAAAGTATTTTTAAAATTATTTAAAGATATATTTTTGATTATCATTGATGAAAATCTTATTAAAAGTTTGACAAATTATAATTTTAATCATAATTAATTTTATTTTAGTAGTTTAAATAAACAATCTTTTTATAAAAAAAATCAAATGATATAAATTGTGAAAAAAAAAGTTGACAATAAAAAAAAAAAATTCATACCATTCAGGAGGGGCACTCAAATCACAAATTTTTTTCAATTCTTCGATGCATTCTAAATGAGGAAATATTTCTCGTGTATGCTTTAAAAAATAAGGCAGTATATCAGTTATATGACCTGAAAAGCAAAAATTAAACCTCTTGAGTCTTTATTTATTTAAATACCTTTAAAAAAAAACAGTGAAATAGAACTATTCGACCACAACGATTCAAAACAGCTGTAATGAAATAGTTTGTTTTCTGGTAAAATAAGTAGACAAAATAATTTAAAATCATATGATTAGAATAATACTCTTATATGTACATGAAAATATACCATAAAATACAATAAGTTTAGCTCCAATGTGTTCATTATCGATTCTAGTATAATCATAAGTATATCATAAGTATCGATTCTTTCATAATGAATTTTAAAAAAACTCTCTAGCACTAACATCTTTCAACGAGATACTTTTTATCAACAACAAAAATATATGTAACTAATTTAAAATAACAAAAGCACTGTGTTTACAGAAACTTTATAATTTTTTTTAATTGAACTTAATAATTTTTTATTTCAATATAATGGGTGATATTCTTGTATTTTGCTGGGGGGGGGGGAGGAGGAATGCACAAATTATTTCTTTCTTTGCATTTTTAAAATAATAATCACAATAAAAAAAATAATTAAAATTCAAGAAATCTATAGTAATAATTGCCGAAAAGATCGACGATGAAATCACGCAAATCACTCTTCTAAAAGGGTTACTCAAAAGCATGTTTCGTTTTGAGATTATGTTATTGTAATAAATAATATTGCATAAAAAAATCTTGGATTCAAAAACTATCAATAAAAATCAAACTATAAAGAAATCAATAGCAATAACAGCCAAAAATTCTATAGAATCATTGACTTAAAAAGTAAATTCTCAAATACAAGATTCGAATTTTCCATATCGTTTGAAATATATCGAGATATTTAAAAACCATGAGAAAATCAATATCAATAACTGCTGAAAATACAATCAAAACATTACATTGATTTACGATACCATCAACGTAAATTGAGCATGTCAAAAAGTGATTATCTAAAAGCATGATTCAAACATTAATGTAAATTTCTATAGAAAAGAAAAATAAATTTTTTTATTTTTTAAAAGAACACTCTTTCTGTAAGAGCTCTGTAATGTTTTGTGATAATGTCACCGTAATTCTGAGATGGGGACAACAATTAACTTTGAATGAATGAAGAGTTTTGATTAGCATAGTTTGTTTGGTCCCAATTATTTGAAATTATAGAGGTTCTTTTCATTTAGTTATTATTATAATTCTTTTTAATCATAACATTTTCACAAAAGTTGTTGGTTTGCTTGATTTTTTTTGAAAAAAATTCAATTTTCTTGATAAATCACTTTTTTTTTTGTATTTGAATCATAATTTCATTAAAGTTCAGATTTTTTTTTTTAAAAATTAAAACTCATTGATATACTGTATAACAATATATGAGTAATTAATCTACATTTTATATTAAAAAAAGATAAAAATTTAAATATTTCAAAAAGTTATACAAATACATTTCTTTCTTTCTTTTAATAATAACAAATAATCTTTTTCAAATTAAAAAATGGAAATCATGAAAATATCTTAAATTAGGTATTCATACCTGCTTCTTGAAGAATATCACTAAATACAATATGCAGATCAACTGGAAGCTGTGGGGATTCTGTACAAAATTTTCTAAAGCTGATGGCTGCTTTATGGTATAATTTTGCTAGAAATATTTAAATTTAAAGTTTAAAACAATTAAATAATAAACAATATTAAAAGATCTAAATTATATATAATTTTCTATTTAAGACAAAAAGAAATTAAGTACTTACAGTCAATTCCATTTTCTGCAGCAATGATGGTTATTTCGGGTTGTTTAAAGAACTTGTTAATAAGTTTCAATATGTCAACTAAAATAGGAAGGGAAGAAAATAACCTACATGAATGTAAGAAAAAATATAGAAATTTTAAAGCAATCATGAATTTAAACTGGATGTAACTAAATTTATACATAATTAGAATTTATATTTGAATAAGAATTCATATTCAGAAACACTAGAAAATGAAGGCAAAATTATTCATAACTGGTTAAAAAATGACTCATATTTGATTTGCAAAATAACTTATATATATGGTTATAATTATTGCTAACACAAAAAAACATATTTCTTAATAAGTAAGCATTAGATTATAAGATTAGATTTTCACTTCCTAATAATGTATTCAATATACTAAAATGCATATCCACAGTCATTAATAATAGTTGAATAAAATAATAAGCTTTTTTTAATTATAAAACTTATTTAATAAGATAATTTATGTCTTAGAATTTCATATTTCTGAATGTGTATAAATAAAACTTTTATGCTTTAGCATGATTTAAATTTTTGTATTTATGTGTTACAAACTTATTATTTCTTACTAAAATGAGCAAATACACACACACACACACATATATATATAAAATTATTAATCAATTTTACATGATTTTTTTGATTAATCTAATTTAGAGTTATAAAATAAATAATAACAACAATTACGGGTCATAAACGAGACATTTTTTCAGCTATGAATTATTAACCTTAAAGTTGGCCCCCTTGTGTGATTATTATTAATATTTTTATCTTATATGCCACTACTTGATTACCCCAAAATTTGGTGCAAATATTAGCTAAAACAAAAATCACCAGAGTGCTCTACAATTTTATTATCATTAGAAATTTAATCCATCATTCTTTAAAGACTGATCTGTCTATTTTGATACAACACTTACAGTAAAATAAAGGCCAAGTTTTGCGTGAGCACTGGGTAGTAGCCCATGACAAACTTAAAAAAAAAAAACTCACACAAGGCAACCAACCGAAAGGGTATAATTCGTAGTCATCCCCATGCACAACTCCACTTATTTTCCTTTATTTGAGTTTAAAATTCCTTTGTTTGGATAAACAGGTACCAATAATGGAAATATCCCCATTACTTAAAAATGAAAAATATTGCATCATAATACTCACAACACTGGAATACTGGTATGAAAACCTATCAGCTACTTTAAGTTCTTACAATAAAATAGACTAAAATATAATATTGGTAACTTTAATTACATTGGTTTATATACTGGTCATGAAGTTTACCATGTGAATTAGATTTTTTGTCAACAAATAAATGAACATAAACTTTTCAAATTTCAATGAAGGAAATTAAAATGTTATTTAAAATATATTTCATTTGGATGAGGTAAAAATTCTTGATTTATAAAAGCATTAAAATATATACATAATTAATAATTTATTTCATTTATTATGGCACCTTTATTGATTTTAGTTGAAAGTTCTTCTCCAATGTTGATATCATCTACATTATTAGCAGGTGCAACGGGAACTGGTATTACTATCGAAGATATGTCATCTTTATCTGATTTCCACCGGAAAGGTGTGATCTTGTAAGAATATATTGGTGCTAATCGTTTGTAATTAAATAATCTGCTTGTAGAAATTGGTAGGACGCATTTATTAAAACAAGTTACATAATTCCTACAAGCATACACAGAAGAATTCATTTTGTAGATATTTATTCAAAGAGTAATATAATAATTTGACTGCACTTTTTAGTGACAGGGCTCTTGAAAATGAGGAAGTTTAGAATTTAATCAAAATATTTCGCACTTTCTTCATTTTTGAAAATGTAAACAAACAAAGCATGGTGATGGTCATTAATCGATTAAAAAATGAAGTGTTATCGATGCTTGGGAAACGATTAAGATTATTTTCGGCCGGAGGTGTTTAACGCCATCTTGTGGATCTGTACTTAAACTTTAAGAGCGGTCTGTATTTACATGTACTATTGCATAATTAATGAATATTATCTACTTAAATATGTTTTATAGTCACTGTTAAGAATTGCCACGAGGCGGCGCTCTCATCATATAACACATTATTATTCAGTTGCCATTCAACTCTAGAACAGAGAACATCTCCTGTTACTCAAAATGATCTTGTCAATTTTATGTTATTAAGTTTGTAAATAAATGTTTATGTTTGTTACAGTCCGCTACTTTATAGCTCAATATATCACGAACACTTAACAAAAAGTGGTCATCGCCGAGCACGAAGACAAACCGAACGCTTGTGAAAATTTAATACGAAATCGAAACGAACAATGGCTTTGGAGCAAATAACAGTATTTAACCGAAAACGGGGTTATATACGAGGACAATTGACAAGGATTGAAAATGCACTTCTGCAAAATACTGATTTACCTGTAGACAATACGGACATCACTCAAAAATTATCAACTTTGGATAAACTTAGAACAAAGTTAGAGGATCTACGCAGCGAATGCTATTCTACTTTGTCGGATGAGGATTTGCCAGATTTTGAAGAAAGTTTAGATGGGCTGCAAATTGACCTCGAAACATGCGAGGTAAGCTTTCAAAAACTTTTAAATCCAAATTCTAATTCAAATGAAAATGGTTCGTCCTCTGGTAACTGTAAACTAAAATTACCGTCAATTAATCTTCCCGAATTTTCAGGTTTATATGTTGAATGGTTGTCATTCAAAACGCAATTTATGTCTTTAATTGACGATAACAAACAGTTGTCAGAACAACAAAAATTGTTTTACCTTCAGTCGGCACTTAAGGGTAACGCTAAACAATTAATTACGGTAAATGATACGTACAACAGTTTATTCGAAGCATTGAAAAAACGATTTGAAAATACACGGTTGCTAATTATGAGTCATATTGGTGAAATATTTAATTTTTCTAAAGTTAAATGTGAATCTGCGTCTAGTTTAAGACAGATGCTCGATAAAATTGAAAGTAATTTGCGATCATTAAAACAACTAGAATTAGAAACGAACCCTCTTTGCGAAGCAATATTAATTTATATAATTATTCAAAGAATTGATATTGACTCACGTAAATTATACGAAATGGAATTGGGTTCAGAATTACCGAGTTGGGAAAAATTTACGGAATTCTTAACTAAAAGATGTCAAGCACTAGAAAATGTAAACAGAAATTCAGGCGAATTTAAACGGGAACCAACCCCGAAATTCAAAACTCTAATGGTGAAAAACGAAAACAAAAATAATTGTTTATTAGGATGCATGGAATCCCACCCTATTTTCAGATGTAAAAAGTTTATCGATTCTAACGCAGATGATAGATTAAAATGTGTTGTAAGGAATAAATTATGCTTTAATTGTCTCGGATTTCACACAATGTCTAAATGTAAGAAAATTCATTTAAAATGTAAATCTTGTAACAAGAATCATAGTACAATGTTACACGGAGCGAACTTTTTCTTCGATAGACAAAATCAAAACAAAAATACGGGTGTGGCGCCAATGAGCAGGGAAGAAAGAAATAATTCAGTTTCGGAACAAGAAGTTACGCAATCACAAATGCAAAATGAAATTAATAACAAACCGCAAGAGGCACCATGTTTATATTCTTTTAATGTAAATAAAAACGTTCTTCTTTCTACAGTGAAAGTTAAAATATTGCAATCGAACGGAAAATATTTGCATTTAATAGGGCTATGCGATTCTGGAAGTATGAAATCTCTTATTACTGAAGAGGCAGCTAATTTATTGGGTTTAAAAAGATCGCGTTGTAGGTCAAATTTAATTGGATTAAAAAATACAGTATTTCCGATCACTGAGAAGATTTATTCGCGTATAAGTAATGATGAGGAATCATTTAGTAAGGAACTCGAATTGTTAATTTTGCCAGAAATAGCCGGAAATGTTCCTTCGGAAGAAATAAATATTTCTAATTTGAATTTACCCGAAAACGTAAAGTACGCTAATCCTAATTTTTATTTACCGCAAAAAATATCGATTCTTTTAGGAGGAGACGTATTTTATGAATTGTTAAAAGGAAATCAAATTCGATTAAGGGGTAATTCTATTATTTTAATTGAAACAGTTTTCGGGTGGATGGTTACAGGTTCGATCCCCTCTACACACCCACATGATTCCAAATGTTATTTCATGCAGGACAATGTTGATGAAGGGTTAAATAAATTTTGGGAATTAGAGTCAATTGGGATAGTTCCAAATGATAATACAGATGAGGAAAGTACTGCTTTAGCTCTCTTTAAAAATTCTGTAGATTACAAAGAAGGGAGGTATCAAGTTGGGCTACCATGGAAACATGATTTTAGGGAATTAAACGATAACTTAACTGTAGCCAGAGGACGGCTAGATCATTTGATTAGAAAATTTGAGAGACGCTCAGAACTGTATGAAGATTATCGTGAAATTCTGAAAGACTATGAAAATCAAGGCATCATAGAGAAGGTCCCAAAAGACAAAGTACAAACAGATAAACCGCTATTTTATCTACCATTTTCCATGGTTTACAGAGAATCAGTCAGTTCTAGTAAACGAATAGTTTTTGATGCCAGCTCACATGAAGAAGGTGAACTTTCCTTAAATAACTGTTTATACTCAGGACTTAGCCTAAATCCCCTGATATTTAACATGCTTATATTTTTTCGTTTGAATGCTGTGGTGATCTTAGCAGATATCGAAAAAGCGTTCCTTCAAATATCGTTGAATGAGACAGATCGAAATGCAGTGAGATTTCTTTTTCCAAGTTCGAACCCGGCCATAAGTGAGCAGTATGACATAAATATTTTTAGATTTTGCAGAGTTCTTTTTGGTGTCAACGCCAGTCCCTTCTTGCTTTCTGCCACAATTAAGGAACATATCAAAAAATATCAAGAGTTGCATCCCGCTACGACGAATATGCTCAATGAATGTCTATATGTCGACGACTTCATAGGAGCTCTCGACGACGTGAAATCTGCCTTTCAGATGTCGGACGAAGCCAAGAAAATTATGGCAGAAGCAAGCATGAATCTGTGTAAATGGAGTTCAAACAGCAAGGAACTGGTACAATTATGGAAGGATTGAGGGTTCGAAACCCATCCCATTCATTCGAAAGCCAATCCTGCTGCCAATTTACACAAAGTTCTAGGACTGCCATGGCATGTGCATGAAGACTACATCTCTGTAGATCTGAAAGACTTGCTTAAATTCGATGGAAAAGAAAGCATTACTAAAAGAATTGTTTTAAGAACTATCGGAAAACTGTTCGACATATTGGGTTTTCTTAGTCCGTACACAATAAGACTCAAGTGTTTACTCCAAGACTTGTGGCTTAGAAAGTGTCCGTGGGATACGGAACTTCCACCAGACATTCGCCAACAATTTATTCAGTGGAGGTCTGAGTTACCTGTCATTTCGAAATTACAAGTTCCTAGAATGATTCTAGACTCCAGTCTAGATGATGCCAAGGTACTTCAAATTCATGTATTTTCGGATGCCAGCCAAAGAGCATACGGAACAGCAGTGTACCTTAGAGTGAAGTACAGTGACAAAATCACAGTTAATCTTATAGCATCAAAGAGTCGTGTTGCTCCATTAAAGAAACTGACTCTTCCAAAACTAGAACTAATGGGTGCATTACTTGCAACCAGACTTGCAAAAGAAATAGAACAGATTGTAAAACGAAAAGGATCCCCAACAGTTCATTTTTGGACAGATTCCCAGATCGCATTGTTCTGGATCAAAGGACCTCATCACAAATGGAAACAGTTTGTTTCCAATCGAGTGAAAGAGATTCAAGCCCTTAGCAATCCTGAATCTTGGTCACACGTTCCCGGTAAACTTAACATTGCTGACATTCTTACGAGAGGAGTTAGTGCAGAAGTTCTTCTGAAAAATGAGGTCTGGTGGTCAGGTCCCGAGTTTTTAAGAAAAGATGAGATTTCAGTGTTTGAGTGCACTAATTCTATTGCTGAAAACTCTTACCTTTCAGAGTTAAAAAAAGGTTCCTCTGTTGAAGAGGATATGTGTTTTGCTTTAACTAATCAAAATGTTATGTTTTATAATTACCTACTTAAACTTACCAATAATTTTTCTAAACTTGTTCGTATAGTTTCATATATTTTTAGATTTATCTATAACTGTAAAAATCCAAAGAACAAGGCAGGTAGGTATTTAGATTCTGAAGAATTGAACAAATCCGAAACTTTTCTCTTAAAATTTGCCCAAAGTGAATATTTAGAAGAATTGAATGCTTTAATTAAAGGTGAGAATGTGAAAGGTAAAAGTAAATTGTCTTCTCTTAATTGTTTTATTGATAAAAAGGGTCTTATACGTGTTGGAGGTCGAATTGTAAATTCAAGTGTTAATGATTATACTAAACATCCAATTGTCCTTCCAGCAAAACATCCCTTAACCTATATGATTGTACATTATTTTCATTTGAAATATTTACATGTCGGAGCACAAACTTTGTTGTACTTAATACGTCAAAAATATTGGCCTGTGAACGGCAGAAATTTGTGCAGGTTGGTAATACACAATTGTGTTACGTGCACAAAAAACAAACCAGTTTTAGAGCAACAATTAATAGGTCAGTTACCTAAAGAACGAATCGAACCTTCTCCTCCATTTATCATAACAGGTATTGATTTTTGTGGACCATTTTATATAAAATTTAAAGGACAAAGGAAAGGTGTTTTAAATAAGATATATGTTGCAATTTATGTATGTTTCTGTACTAAATCAATACATTTAGATTTTGTAAGTGACTTAACATCAACAGGGTTTATAGCTAGCTTGAAAAGATTTTTTTCTAGAAGAGGTAAGGCCTCTAAAATTTTCACTGACAATGGACGAAATTTCGTGGGTGCAGACGCTGAACTGAAACGGCTTTTCAAAATTATTAATTCACCAGATGAACCTTTGGCTCAATATTTTGCCGAGGAAAAAATCGATTGGCATTATAACCCCCCAAGATCACCAAATTTTGGAGGATTATATGAAGCCGGCGTTAAATCTTTTAAATTCCACCTAAAACGGATAGCTGGAAACTCCAATTTTACTTTGGAAGAATTCATTACAGTTTTAGCAGAGATTGAAGGAGTATTAAACTCCAGGCCATTGACTCCATTGTCAGCTGATTTCGAAAACTTTGATACCCTAACACCTGGGCATTTTCTTATTGGGAGACCCATCACTTCCATTACAGAACCCCAACTTGCAGATATCAATGAAAATAGACTCAGTAAATGGGAAAAGATTTCTAAAATTTCTCAAAAAATTTGGAGACTTTGGAAGAGAGATTATTTAAGTAATCTCCAAGAACGCCACAAATGGCAGTTCAGTAAAGATAATGTTAAAATTGGAACTTTAGTGTTGGTGAAAGAAGAGAATTTGCCAGCAACTAAATGGTTAACAGGAAGAATTGAGGAAATATTTAAGGGAAGTGATGGGAAGGTAAGAGTTGTAAATATACGTTTGCCACAAGGCAATATACTTAAAAGATCAGTACGCAACATTTGTATTTTACCTATATATTAATTCTTGTGTTAAAATTTTCATTATAATTGTAAAGTTGAAATTACGTGTATGTATATTTGATGTTTTGTATGAATATTGTCAATTTTTCATTTTATTTTATTATGTAATAAGCATTGTAATTAATAATGATTGGATTTAAACATCCAATCGGCGGGGAGTGTTAAGAATTGCCACGAGGCGGCGCTCTCATCATATAACACATTATTATTCAGTTGCCATTCAACTCTAGAACAGAGAACATCTCCTGTTACTCAAAATGATCTTGTCAATTTTATGTTATTAAGTTTGTAAATAAATGTTTATGTTTGTTACAGTCCGCTACTTTATAGCTCAATATATCACGAACACTTAACAGTCACTATCACTTTTTTAAAACATTTTCGAAGGATTAGACGCAAAACGCTGGATTATAAGTCGAATGCGTTTTCTTAAAAAGTATTATCTCTTTTAAATTCATTATAGAAAAAGAAGAAATTGCAAAAAATTATATTATTTTCTGGGACACTCAATCACAGCAATCAAATAACTGAAGAATAAATTTTGCAAAATCGAAATCATAGAACAACTATAGGAAACCTCAGAGCAAGTAGCCTCAGAAATGAGTTTCATATAATATTTATATATAATATTTATATATAATGCATAATATTTATATATAATGCATAATATTTATATATAATATATAATATTTATATATAATATACTAGAAGGCTCCGCCCCCTGCTCGATAGCGCTCGCTCGCCAATGAACACGATGTTCTAGCACAAAGACATAGTATATTATCATCAAAGACATAGTATTTTATAATCAAAGACATAGTATTTTATCATCAAAGACATAGTATTGTACTTATGTAGAAGAATTCTATCAATGTTCTTATTGGCTTTTAAAAAAGTATATTAGCTATTTAGATTGTGCCTGGTGAAAAAATCAAAACATTAGCTAAATGAGAAACATATTAGCAAAATAAATTATCAAATATTGCTGTTACTCACCTAAATATAACTAAATGTGTATAATAAATTAGTTATTGCTAGAAATTCTGAAAGTTTTAGAAATTTTTTTTATTATTTGAAAATATAAACTTTAAACCCTAACTTTTCCTTGTAAGATAATAACCCTCAAAAAGTCCTTCATTTTCAAGAACACAAAAATTTGTTTTATCGCCAAATGAAATATTTTTTGGTGATCAGCATTATTGAAATCAATTTCTATATTAATTAACATTTGTGATAAAGTACATAACATTTTAGAACAAAATAAGGATGTTTTATATACAATAAATTAAAATGCATGGCTGTTAGCATTACCCGAGAAATACCACGTGGAGGTCGCCATGCTGCATTTCTAATCGGGGAGTTTTGATTTTGGCAGATATTATACTCTTCGACATCTACTGTTACATCTTGAACAGTTATTATTGCACTTGATCTCTGCAATCTACGCCTTCCATAACATTCCTCAACACTTTCTTGGGCTCTTCGAACACGTTTTCTTTCATTACGTTTAAAAGCCCTAGCAGCTTCACTAATATTCTGCATTTTAAAGCGTGAAAATTCAATGCATAAATAAACGCGAAATATAAAAAAATTCAATGCATTCAATACAAACACTTAGACGTTTTTAAGACGTTTAGGTAATTCCCAGTAGAAAAATATCATTTCAACAGCTGCCTTTTAAAGCATTCTCACTTCAATTAATTAATTAATTCCTAATTGAGTTTAAATTAAATATTATCATGCTTTTAGGGCATGAATCTGAATTGAACAACCTGATAATGCTCACTCTGGTTATTGTTTCCGTTTTTAAAAGCGCTATATGTTGAGCCAGTTTAAATAAAATATTATCTTGTTTTTAGGGTATGAATCTGAATTGAACAGCCTGATAATGCTCACTCTGGTTATTGTTTCCGTTTTTAAAAGCGCTATATGTTAAGCCACCTCAACTAGATTTGCCATGTGACATTCTTAGCAGCAATCATTGGTCGATTTTCTAACGTTGCCATTCGGGGAGTTGTAATGAGGCTTTTTTTGGTGCCGTGAAAGAGAAATATATATATAGATAATATTTACATGTAATATATAATATTTATGTATAATATTTATATATAATAGTTAATGCGGAGCTTTCAATTGATTTATATAACTTTAAGAGGCGTATAAGTAAAGGGAAAAAAATAATGTAAAATTTAAACAATAAACTATTAATCTTTGAATATTTCAAATTTGTTATTTGATCAATTTCTCCAATGGTTCAAAAAATATTATTGTAAACAAACATATTAGATAGAATCTTATATTTTTGATTTTTAAACAGTATTTTATGTTTTATTAGTAACCTTTTTTTAACAAAACATGGAGAATAGGTTAACCAAAATGGAACAAGGTTAACTAATTACTATAAATGCTGTTCTTAACCTTTCAATTTTTTGCTCTTGCAAGCGAAAAGAAAATTGTCAAATCTGAAATTAAGTAATAAAAATAACACATATGAACATTAAAGGGTTCACCTACTGTTCGTTGCTTTTGCCAACTAAGAGCATATCTGGAATGAAGATGGCGAATAATAAACCATGAATGAAGAATTGCGAAGAGTTCTTCGCCAAATCCTAAGTAAATATTCCACAACTGTTAATCTGGCTCAATTTATAAAATATTTAAATCTTTTAACTTTATGATTTCTTCAGAATATTATGATTCAAGCATCAGTAAAGTCTTTGAAATAGAGCTCTTCAGTTCGTTGGCTTTAGCAATCTCATTTGTGACACATCATTTATAATTCTCCCTTTTTGAAAACCCGCTCTTTTTGGGATCTAAGGATTCCGACGACGAATTCAACAGCAGTTAGTCAAATAGATCCAAGCGATAGATTAAATTTTAGTAAATAAATCATGGTTATTTTTTCAAGGAACAGTCATGATTAATATAAGCAGAGATGTAATTTATCAAACCAAAATATAGACGCATACAAGTGTCAAAATAAGTGCTTATAAATAAAACTATTTTAATATAATTAAATAGTTCTACAATATATTATCAACATTTTAATTTTAAATAAATTATAAATGTACTATAATTAATCTTTAGTTTCCTTTAGCTCCTCACAAGTTTTAAATTTTTTTCACCCAACTTTTGTTTAAAATACACGAAGAGATATAAAAAAAAATATTTTAAGCGCCATATAAAATTAATTTTGATTTCAAAAATATAATCAGGGTGTTAAAAATATTAATTTTAAAAATATCTGTTTAATTTAGAAAAAAGAAATGTTTAAATGAAGTATATGTCTTAATCTGAAATTAGTATTTGGTACAATTATTTTAATTTCAATAGTCAATCAATAGTAGACAGAGAATATTAGGAACAGCTAATGTGTTAGCAAAGGATATATTGAAATCGGATTCACAGTGAACTCGAGTCACAGCGAACTTCGGATCCGCAGCCATCAAGTTCCAGATCAAGTGCCATAAATTCTAGCCTTTCCCCCTTATAAGAAGTGGAATAATCCAGTCTCATTTGGATTCACTGTGGGATTCAGGGGCTAATTATCTTTTCTGGGGTTACTCCGCAGATTCAGTTATAGCTGTATTGGTGAGTTAGGGTTGTCACATCTAGTGCCTTATCGCTGTAATGGTGGGTTGAGCTACCGCAGTTTGAAACCACGGCTTGCCTAATTGACTATTCTAAACTTGCCCCGGACATCGGACCACCGGTTAGCGCGTTACATCCCTTAGAATAAGTTTTCCATAAGGTTTGATAAATATATAACAATAAAGCGATTCGTGAAATTGTAGCTCTAATCAATAAAAAACAAGTTTTAATGTATGTTTTTTTGAATTATTACCCATTGGCAAAATGGGTCTTGTTTTGGATTTGATGGCGTCCTCACACTTTTCAACTACAATAATCAAGAGTAATAGCAAACATTGCGCATGCGTTGTTATAACGACCGCTGCTGTTTGATAATTTTTTCAGAATTATTTTTTTCACTTTTAATTTTGCTATGCATTAAGTTGGTGAGTTTATTTGTGAGATATGGGACGAGAGAGATCTCATAAATACTTCTTGAGTTGTGAGTAAAAGAGAATTTCATCATTTGAACGGCGTTTTTGCTTTTATTGTTTTAATTAAGAATCAGAAATTCTAACCTACAGATCAAACTTTATCGTTTTAAATATTAATTCCGGTGAATATCACAAATAAAGAGGGTCCAAACTGATTGACACGGTGCCAAAACTTAGAGTTGAGGCAAGAAAAAAAACGATGCCAAGGCCTAAACTTACGGGGGCTGAAAAAGCCAAAGCCAAAGAACGTAGACGGAAATACTTTAAGCGTTACACACAAACGGAAAAATGAAAGGATTCCGTACGCAAACGCAAGCATGAAGCCCGTTCCTCACAAAAGTACCAAAGTGATTGAGAGAGTTGAACCCTACCGAATGGTGGCTCTCCGAAACCCTTTCATACAAATGCGAGAACTGGGCGTTGATCACCAGTTAGAGATAAAAGGATTCATTGTCAACGTACCCAATGACTTTCAAAAGACCGTAGACTGAAATGACCACAAACGATTATAAAGCACATTATAAATTCAGCTAAAATAATAAAAGAAAATGATAAACTCACCAATTCATCAATCTAATTGATAGTTAAGCTTTTTGCTGCAGCATAGCGCTAAAACCGTTTGGGCCAGACTACTGCCATTTCGGCACGTATCGATAAAAATACAAGTCATCTTTTTATATGCTCTAGCATTAGAGTAGAAACTTTTAATATTTTTCTTTGTGCATATTTTGAAGGTAAGGTGTGAAATGTGAGAAATTTATAAAATATGTCAGCTTATAGCTCATGCTTTTTAGTGACCAAAAATATCCGATCCTTAGCATTCTAACAACATAATTTAAATTAACGCTTTTTAAATTGGGTATAATATAAAAAAAACACAACTACTTCCACTTAGTAGGAATAGCATTTACCATGACGCAATGCTAAATTCTATGACACTATCCACATAAATGCCACTATCCACATAAATCAATTATTAATCAAAATTCGAATATCAATTACTTTTCTTTATAATGCTATAAAATCTGGCGAGCAGCTATTTAAACGATCAAACACTTCGTTTGCTTATTTGTGGCTTGAAGTTAGGCTCGCAGAAAATGCCGTTCATGGGTTAAATTTAGTAGGAATAACACAACCTGTGACGTAGGCTACAGTATACCCAATTGAGGGTATAATATTTTACAAGGTTAGCTCAATTATGACAATTAATATCTTGAAATTGATTGAAAATACTCAAAAATAAAATATTTTGATAATTCCCTCATTTAATTCAACAAAATTGTTTAGAATCGATTTTATAAATTAAAAAGTTCCTGAAGCGGGAAATACAACATCATGAATACTTGCGCTGATTGTGTATGCAATTGTGGGTAAGATATATTAACATTTAAATCGAAAGCTTTTAAGATTTCACCAAAAACTTTAATAATAGAAATTGCGATTGATACTATATATTCACCTTAACCTCAACCGTGTTTCATGTTCTACAAGGTAGGGGGAAGTATTAGCGGAGGTTGTTTCAATTTTCGGTATAAGATTCAGGTCAGTCTAAATTATCTGGTATATTATAAATCCCAAAGTACTTTTTTTATATCTTTATCTGACATTTTAAAGCTCTTTTTTACACAAAAACACGACATAAAAATTAAATTCAGAGTAAATATAAATAGCGAAAAATTGTAAATATGCGGTTTGAGAGGTAAGGAAGACTTAAAATTAGTATTAGAATTAAAATAGTTAAAAACTTACTAACGTGTCGACAATAAACTAATTTCGAAATATAAATCTAAATTATAATTTTCAAAATAAGTGCTGTCTCGCTACTCTATCTAAATACTAACGCAATAACGGTGTACTGCTTGCAACAAGAACAAATAGTAATAAACAAGTCAGAAGAATCCAAATAAGGACTACAGAAAAAGCAAGTTTTTTTCTGAATAGAGCAACCATGCCAATTTTTCTTTAACAAATCTATATATATATATATATATATATATATAAATACATTATATTAAATATGTATTACATTAAATATATATTATACTAAATATATATTATATTAAATATATATTATATTAAATATATTATATATATTGATATTAAAACAAATTTTTACTTCAAACTAACTAGAATCACATAATACTATTAATATCTAATGAAATGCAGCTGATTTGAGCTCAGAAATTATTTATTTATTTTAATGAAAACAAAATTATCTGTTGGAAAATATCGCCTCGGGCATTTAGCTGCAGTAAACAGCAACTGTCTAACCGGAAGTTATGAAAGTTAGGAACTAGAAAGTTATTTCTGTTTGCATTTGCATTGAAAATACCATCCATAGATTTGGCTTACAGGCCGAAACTTCCTGGCCAATACTAGACCTGTCAGCGAATTCTAAAATTGATCGCATGTAATACCTTCTAGAAGATACAGGGACTCAGCAAGAGTCCCCATAAACAAGAAATTTGATCGTTTAATAGTCCAAAGGTAAAGACATTTTTCGAAAGCTTCCCCTATGGGTAACTTAGTAGCCCCGAACATGGTGACATCTTTTTTATTTTTCCTCCACTGCGCAGTTTATGTTCGTTACGTCGGACTACTAAATTGATTCATGCTGAGACCTCTCTTTCTAGCAGGTGTTGTCTAATGTCGGAGCAAATTACGGACAAGCTGGATTTTTTTAGTACCTAATGAGAGGAATATTTTCATAAAAGACCCCACCTTCTTCATCGCTTTATGGGGTCTTTAATTTATTCTGAAAAATTCTTTTATTGACTAAGCTATAATAAAGATGGTATACCACAAGAGAAATCATTTATGGCTCTTTTATCTACATAAGTAATTACAAATGAGAGCTCAAATGCTGAAATACTTTTTTTTTTTTCAAAATGCAAGCAAATTAAGTCAGGATTACACTACGGAGAAGTAATCCTGCGATAATTTGTTCGTATTTAGAGATTTTGAGCAAATAAAAAATGTTTCAGCATTTGAAACTTAATGCAGATGCTTAATGCAGACTTAACTTTAACTCACTTTCTTCTATATTTGAAATAACCAAATGAAGGTGAAACAGAATTAGCCATGAAAAGTTCCTTCTCGCGGTGTAGAGTCCTTTTCAAGATCAATTGCAACCAACTCACGTCATTGACAAACACTTTTTTTTATTGGCAAAAACGTTGCCAAAAGTCTGATGCAAGGGATATTGAGTCGAAAATTTATCCTATTTGTATTACATAGAGCGTGGAAATAAATTCTGTTTCTTTTCTACACTTTTCTTCTTTTTCTTTTTAGTTCCAACGGAGTTTGAAAAAAAAAAGTCATGTATATAACTTGTTTTCGTTTTTTTAATTCATTTATTTAAATAAAATTGGAAAAAAAAATTTTGCCGAATTTTTATAAAATAATTATTTTATAAGAGTTTTTAGGACTGTTAAAATCTCCAAGTTTGATAGAATTCTCTGTAAAAACGTCTGTCAAATGATTTCATTTATTAAGCACATAAATTGTATAAAGCAGTTATATAAATGTTTTAATAAAAACCTGTATTTTAGGAAACACCAATGTATGTACAGACAGCATAGGGATGTTATAGCACCAATTGTTTACTCGACTTACAACAAGAAAGATAAGTACCAGCAACTGGTTCGTAAAATTCAATCACTACCTAAAATTTCTTGCTAAAACATAACTATTCGTAAGAATCAAATTGCATCACGCAAGTGCTGGTAACTTTAACCAAAACCTCCTTGAAAAGAGAAGGCATCCGGGTTAAAGCATAAATAAAAAATTCGTTCTTTTAGTAGTCCAAACGTAATGACATATTTCGTATTTTCCACCACTGCGCAGCTTAGTAGACCGAATGCAGTGACATTTTTCTTATTTTTTATCCTCTGTGCAGTTTACGTTCGTTATGTTTGATAACTAAATTGATCCGTGCTGAGGCCTTCTTTCTTGTAGGAGGTGTTGCTTTAACTTCAACGACATGCCAACCTATAAAGTTGGCTTTTTCAGGTAGGAAAAAAAATTCAGTTTTGTGGATAAAACGAGGTTTTGTCTACATATTCAATTAAACATTAAAATAAAAATCTGCATAAAATAAATGTTGTTTCTTGGACAAGCTAAACTCACCAGTGATTAGCTGTCACCGAATTAAGTCAGAAAAGTTTGCTTTTCGTTTGACAAGAGAGAATTGGAAGGATGAAAATACGTCTTAACTCAGAACTTTAGGAATAAATTTCAGCACCACTCAATCGCATAGCCACTTCCTCAATTTAGACATAGATATGAAGAGGAAAGAAATTTTCTCCAGTTTCCTGTGTCCTTAGCACTGCTCAGTGATCAAGCACAGGAATTTTGATTTCAAAGATTTTACAAGCACGTATATCGCATGCACTTGGTTCGCGGACTCGAGTATCGAATTCCAGCCCCCCGGACCGGAGTCCGAGTTTATAACCACTGCGCTGCCACAGCCCCAGAGCATAAATATCTATATAAAATAAAGAATTTGTGTTTGCATATGTCTGCGCACTGGATTACGGGTATACCGTAGGAGCTAATAATACGACATTCTACATAAAGCTAAACAAGTGAAATTGTAAACAAATTACGAAGTCAGGTTTTTGACTTTTGAATTAAAAAAAATTTCAGGTAGATTTTTACTGTAATTTTCGCACTTCGAAGCCGTTCAAACGAAACGTCCTAGAATTTTAGTTTTTATTTTCACATCGTAAAATTAAAACTTTTACTTTTAAAATGGAAGTCTCATTTTTTTTTTCTATTTTTTTTAAAATAATTTGAGAAACCCACTTTTTTGCCATCTTTTTTCCCTCGAAATTTTTAAATTATGACACCTAATTTAGCATTTTAAATAAACATATGTAGTAAATTTCCCCCCTTCGTTTAAAACCCGAAAGAAGAAGAGTGAATAATTTGGCGATTTCAATTAATTTTTAAATGCATAGAAATTTAAAAAATTTTGTTTTCCCTCGGCAACTATTTCTACTATTCACACTTTAGAAGAATTAAAGTACAATATATCGAAACAAATCAGCAAACAACTGGTAATAAAAATGAGTTTCTGCAACCTAATCACTATACTTTTATTTTTAAAAAAATTTCAAAATTTTTTTTGCTTAGGAAAGAAATTTTTTGAAATTTTGAAAGAAAATTTTTCTAAGTCGAAGTCTTGTTGAGGCGAATCTGAGTGTTTTACATGTAGTGTTTTCATCACTGGTGTCCCAAACTTAAGCATACTTTTATACTGGACACATGTGTAAAAGTAATTTTACTCACATACTTTGGTGTCTCAACACCAATGTATGCGAGTCCTCAAACTTAGTAAATCCATTCTGTTTTTCAAAGATTCTGTAGTCGTATGAAATAAAGTATTTTTTTTTGCGAATAATATGCTGTTTTTATAACTGATGGGAGTTTGTAACAGTTACTTCTGACCGTTGGGTCAACTTTAATCTATCTACGGCTAGCGCTCTCTTTTTACTCTGATAATGGAGCAAAACGTTAATATGCAAACGTTAATATGCCACTGAAAAACCACAGTTTTGAGAAAATGAAAAGTGTTTGTGGTCTAATTTTTTAATATTTAAAAACTTACTCTAATGCACTGTGGGCCAGAAGACCATGATCTTTGGCCAAAAGTCAAAATTACATTTTCAACTAAAATATGAGTAGGCAGTTTTAATATCGCTCAAATTAAGTAGGGGAGAGTGGGGTCAATTGTAACATTTTTTACTTAACTATTTTTAACTAGTAAAATAGTTAAGTAAAAAATGCACTTTCGAAACTTATCTCCAAAAAGTTCCACGAGGTAATTAGCTAAACCTTTTTTTGCTGTCTTCTTTGATGTTTCTTCTTTCTAAAAAACCTGCCCCATTTTGCCCATATTGCAATGGTGGACAAAATATACCGAAAAACAAAAATTAAGTTTTTTTTCTTCATGTTTTTGCGTTATTTTGTAATTAATTCGCGTTATTTTGTAATATTACTTCGGAAATATAATTTGTTTTTCATTTTTAATATAAAATTATGAAAATTAATAAATTTCCATTGCTATATTTAATTATTTAAAGGTATTATAATTTTTTTTTGTTTTTGCTCACCATATTTCAGCCGCTATTTTGTTTTTTTGGGTATTTTTAGTGTATTTCAAAATTTTAACTATGAATTCACTTTACCTGCACATAAAACCCCCCCAAATTTTGAAACAAATTTTATCGAAATATCAATTTTGGCCACGAAACCTTGACTGTGCAATGCTGAATTACCTGGGCTCATAAAAACTTGCAAGAAATAGGAATAATCATTGATTTTCATAATTTTCATTTTGCCGCTAAAAATGCCGCCATATTGGCGATTTCTAAAAAAAGTTTAATAATTTTAAATATATTTTAGTTATTTATCTGTTCTAAAGTTCATATAATTCTTTACAACAAGACACCATAAATAGTTTAAAATTATAGCTTTGCATCGAGTATCAGGTGCTTAGACTGTGGTTTTTTGATTTTTATTGGCGATAGAGCTTCGAAAAACCTTGTTAATGTGCTTTTTATTGGCTTTCAGCATATCTGATAAATAAATTCTGTTGGATTAATGCTTTTATGACCAAAATGTTTTAGTTGACATGGTTTGTTTTTTCTTCCTTTCCAAAGTAGAATACTTATCTGGAACCAAATTGAATACGAAAATTGTGATTTAAAACCTTTAAGCGCAGCAAGTTTTTAAGCTGGTACTTCAGTCCTTTATCTAGATTTTGTCTGCTTGGTTTTCTTTTAAAATTAATCACTACAACCAACCAGCAGTTAGTAAGGAATGTTTAATCTGTAACAATAGGTTTCCGTAAGCGGTGCAAATTGGTGTACCGGTCATCGAATATTATATTCTATTTACAAATAAAAATGCTTAATAACAAAATCATATAAAAAATTCAAAAAAAAAAAATCGCGAGATTGTGTTTATTTTTTCTTTTTTAAAATTAAAATAATAATTAACAAAATATTAAAAAAACATGATTTCAGAAATTACTTTAATAATTTTAAAAAATATATTTCTTTCAATTATAAAATCGTTTAAAAAATTCTGTAAATTTTAAGAAAATAATTTCAATGGTTTTTAATTTATTTGAAATAGGAATATCGTCCATATTGCTGTGCTCCACCTGTTGATTCCATGAAACCATATTCTTCTAACTGGATAAATGTCGTGGATCAACCGGTGCATCATTTAAGTACCTCATGCGAAGAAGAAAAGGTATACAAGTATATATAGAGAGTATTCTTTATTGACTATCGTTAACATATATTTTTTGTAGTTTATTTATATCGCACTAGAGCTGCGTAATGGGCTATTGGCGACGATCTCAGAAACATCCCTGAGGATGATCCGAAGACATGCCATCACAATTGAAACTTTTTTTGCACAAAACTAACTTCATTACCACCATCATGTCGTTGGTCATGAAATTGCGGAGCCCTAACCTACTACGCCACTACGTGTTGTTATGGAATGCTTTACTTTACTTCTAAAAATATTTATTTTTGAATAAAACAGATGTTTTGGTTATAGTATTTTTATATTCTACTAATTACAAGAATTTTCCATACAAATCTTTCAAAGTTTTTGAAAAATCTCGCATATTTTTCTGTTGTCCTTAGTCTAGGAAATAGCGTACAGTCTACCCAGTATTAAGTTGTTCATTATATTTTAGGGTTGTCATGAACATTGCAAGCCAACTAAATGTAGCCAAGCAAGATGTGAAACGGTGGTAAATATTGTTACGAACCTTGTAAATATGTGTATAATTTGGTGAATATTCTTTTGTTATGAGGCTTAATATCTCAGACGGGCTCCAAATAAACAGTTTAACTAGAAAATTTTCAAGAAAGTCATGAAACTTAGAAAGAAAAATACGCGTATAACTTTTTATAGAAGATTCGGTTTAGTGTCATTTTCGTCGAGTTGGCGATAATCTTGGCAACTGGGCGATTATTTTGGCAACAAAATGATAGTTATGGAGATTTTGATTTTCAAAGCGATTGGACCAAACATTAACGAATATATGCGAGAATCATCTAGATTCAGAATGTGTCGAACATTCCGGAGCTTGTCGCTAAGCCTAAGTAAATAAGATTGTGTAGTAGTTTAGTGTCGCAGTGTAGTAGTTTTCATGATGAACTTACCACACGATTTGATAAATCAATATGAAAAGGTACAAGGTCTCTTCTCAGACTATGACTATGAGTAGTAGCAGTAGTAGTCTGCTTGTGACTGTAGAAGTGTTCTGACCTGAGAGAGATCATTGTAAAGACTATTTTTTGCTATACTACACTGTTATTTGAGCTGTAATTGAGTGCTATAAATAGCTGTATCTTCTGAACGTTTCTATTGATAAATATTTGGAGTCTTAAAACTGTTTCATTCATCTTCAATCGAAACGAACCCCTGTGCTCGGTTCAATATTGTAATCTTTCTATAGCACCCTCCATCAAGAATGTTTTGGTACAGAGTTCAAACTGGACACTAAAATTATTGAAAGAACAAGTGGTGTGAACAAGTATAATTGATATTATTTCTTTTTATACATCATCTTTGCTATAAGGAAGCGACTACAACGATTTCGATCGTGTTTTAAAGTCTTTTTATTCATACGACAAACATTATTATTTTTTTATTATTTATTTTCAATAAATCACTTTTGTTTTAATGTTACATACCTTCTTCTTGCACTTATGGCTTAAATTATTTTGAAAGTATTAAAATATTATTAATTAGGCAACACAAATTAAAATATTGTTTATCAAGCAAATAAAAATTTAAAATATTGAAGTTTTATAAAGTTATTAAAGTTTCATGAAATTTCCTTTTTGTATGAAATTTTTAAATGGGTAAAAATTGATGCGAATTAACATGTTAGACTAAGGAAAATGAAGATTTACGTTTTGCTTAGGAAATAAGGCTTTATTTCCAACAAGTTCCGAACCTGTAGTTACGAAAATCGACCGACTGATAATAACAATAAAACAATGCTTCCAAAAAATTCACTATTTGCCGTAAAAATGGGCGCAGTCTGAGGACTTAATCAACAAAACATATATTTATGGTTTTTAGTCTGTTACAGTGCCATTGATTGACAAACTTTAGAACTAGTTTTTTAAACTGTGTTGGTGGTTATGAATTCTCTTGTTTTCTACACCGAATGCAAACTATATCTTACTGTCTCTTTCCATTTTTAAATCAAAACTATATTTTACGAATTACTTCATTACTTAACGGAACATTTTTAATACCGTTTATATTACTAGTGAGACCAATAGTTTTATATGGCAGTGATTACTGGGTAATTAACAAAGTTGACGAAGAGAAACTGATGACTTTCGAGAGAAAATATGATGAAAAATTTTTGGTGCTGTAAGAGAAAACGGAACCTGGAGAATTCGTTACAACCATAAATTACAATCAAAATACATAGAACCTAACTTAGTAAAAATGATTAAGGTTTCTCAAATAAGGTGTTTAGGACATGTATTTTGATACAGTGATGAAAATCCTGTTAAAATAATAATCTTCCAGACACCAGAGGGAAAAAGAAATAGAGGAAGACCTAGAACAAGTTGGTTAGATACAGTAGAGAAGTGGTTAAAGGACTATAGAGTTAATATACCATCCAATAGATTTAGATGGGGTAAACTGACTGAGACTGTCTTGGCCGGTAACCAGATTTACTGTCTAAGAAGAAGATATATTACTTGCTCGCATAAATATTAAATATGATTAACTAGAAACCACAGTTTTAGATTTTAATGTATAGCTTCTTTGTAGGATTATTATTTCAACACGATTATCTAGATACCAGAGTTTTAGAGCGTAATTTTGAACTAGAGTCTTAGAACGCAATGTAGTTTCTGTGAAAGATAGTTATTTAAATACGATTATCTAGAAACCAGAGTTTTAGAACGCAAAATACCGTCTTCGAAGAATAATATTTCTGAACGATTATCTAGATGTCAGAGTTTTAGAGCGCAATGTACCTTTTATGAAGGATAATTACTTAAACACGATTACTTAGAAACTAAAGATTTAGAACGTAATATAGCTTCTTTAAGGGATTATTTTATCAACACAAAATATAGTATATTACTGGCAATTTTCTTAAAATATCTAAGATTGTTTTCCGTCATAGATATTTTATTGTTCTTTACAATTTTCTACGTAATCATGAATTCTCGATTAGCTTAAATATTTAGTACCCCTCATAAAAATGAACGTTTTCGAGTCGGTATTTCTTTGTATAGGATTGATACAAAAATCGTTGAGAATAATATATGTATATTTTTTTACTCAGGATTGTCGGTGTCAACCAGTTACGCCAAAAGAGGTTGATTTGTGTGTCATTCCCGAACCAGTTCCTGAGTGTCCAATATGTCCTCAAGTATTTTCAGTAAGCTTTCTTATTTGATATTTGAGAACAAAATATAGATATTGAGAAAAATTTGTAGTGTAAAAAAATAATTGTAAAGTCTACAAAAAAAAAAAAATCATATTTTCTACAGGAAAAAAATGTTTAATGCTGAATACAGATTTTTTGTTTCTAAGCATTATCTGCGAGCTGCAAAAAAATTCTTGTAGCTGTTTTTTTACCAATTAGTTTTTCTCTTTTTTTCACTCTAGTCATAAACGGATTAAAACTGTTAATTCAAATTCTAGCTTTTGTCTTACAGATTCGCTTACCATAAGATAACTTTATTATTTTTCAAATCATTTTACAATTATTTTCTACACTTGCTCTTATTTTTCAGAAATTATTTAATGGTTTTTAGCTTCGTGTAAATAAAATTGCGTTTCGACTTCATTATCGAATTGATACTCTACCCGATTATTATCTGTATTTAAATATAATTTTCCGGTAAGTTAAATTGCCCGACATTTTTATAAGGGTGGGTTAATATAGTTTTATACGTTCTTACATTTAAATATGATATAATGACAGTTTAAGATTTTTCGTCATAACCAAACACTTGAGCTACCGTGGCTCAGGGGACACATCGCTCGCCTCCCATTGAGGTTCGAATCCTCTCCTTCGGGTTCAAATCCTGGTATTGACTGGATATGCACCGACCTAGTGCAGACATAGTTACTTTATAGAGGTATTTTTTGTTAAATTAACAGAGCTTGTTTGCTAAAAAACAGTTATCTGCTTAAAAAAAACAGGCGTCCGGTTTTAAGTAACGGTATATTTCTGTGATATTAATAGTTTTATACTGACACAGCTGATAGTTTCTTACTGTAAATTTAACAAATTTCTCTTTATAATGTAAAAATATTTAAACAAGCTGTTACATCTTTACATTTTGGATTTGATGATGATGTAGAGAAGTAGATGGCATGCATTCCTCTTAATTTACTTGTTTTAGTAGCCAGGGTAGCCTGCTTAGTTGGGTGTTAGGCTCATGTCCAAGGCGTCGTGTGTTCGATCCCGGCCGGCCAAAGACTCTCCGTATAGTAAATGGTGTTGGTGCAAGTTAAATCTGTCGGGTCACGAAGTTCTCTACTTCCCCCATTACAAATCATACCTCTGGAGGTAGGGAGATTGATCGTGCTCTGGTACAGGTCAAAATTACGATCTGTAAATGAATGAAAGGATGTATGAATGGGTCTCCGCTCTATAAACGGGTTGTGAGGTATGCATGCCTGAAGTCATACTCTTGGTCATAGATGGCGCCACCGAAAAACAAGAAGCGCACCATATTCTTTACATTCGCTTGGTTTTACGAAGCAGGTTTGCTGATACCGGCAAGTGAGATTAGAAACAACAACAACACTTGTTTTATGTACTTAATGTGCACTGTTAATAAATAGTTAATTATCTTTGTGACCTTGTTTCTCTATATATCTTTGTATGAGGCTTGTCTGCTAATAATCACTTGTTTCGTTTTAATAGGGTTTGCAGGCATTATGGGCAAATGATGCGAAAAAGCAGGCCTCTCGAAATTGTCATAAACCTGCAAATACGGCCTGCTGCAATTGCAACAAGACATACTTTTCAGATAATTCGTTGAAAAAGGATTATTGTGTGCCTATAAGTCCACTAATCTCTGAAGAAGCGGAAAAACGCAATGAAGAGATCATTGAACCATTTCCGATGATGAATTGTGGCTGTTGCAAAGATATGAAATGAAAACTTCAAGTTGAAAAAATTGCTTAATTAAAAACATCACAATTTTTTAACATAAGTCCCTCACATTACTCTATATTACTATATTATATTTTAAATAAATTAAATACTTTTGCTTCATCTGGCAAATATCATTTTCAGCAGCACCACATATCCATCCGCTAAACTTTTAAATCTGTTACTAGTAATGATTTTTATTGGGTAAATGCTTGAGTAAAATTTTATTAAAAATAAAATATTTTCAAAAAAATTAACTAATGAAGTTCAAAGTCATTGAAATTTAAACATTTTTATTTAGTTAAAAAAGCTTAAAAATTTACATTTCACCCAAATTCTTTTTTTTCCGTTTTATCCTTTTTATTCAATAAGGTTTTTGTTACATTTTAAAATAAAAAAAAAGAAATTGCTGTCATTTACTTTTTTTAATGGAGATAATGGAATTATGGTGCCGGAAAAAATGGATTAAAATTATATTATCAGTTATTCGGGGCAGAAATATAAATATCAATTTCAAAATAAATAACAAAATCAATAAATTATGTGGACGAAAAAATAGAGTTTAAAAGGAAATTATTAAAGGAACAAGTAACATGATCGTTTAAGCAATGTGATAGTACAAAAAAAGCATAATACAGTAACTAAAGATAACTTTTAATAATTATTTATGTTTTATTGTTTAATTTAATAGTGGACGAAAAATTTATGAATTATGAGGTACAAATTTTTACACCATATTAATCTACGTATTTTTCTACAGAGAAATCTAAAGTTTCGTTTGTTTATATTTAGAAGCAAAAGATTAGATTAATTAAATTTAATTTCTTAAAAAAATTGGCGACAATGAAGAAAAAAAAACTAAATGTGGTAAACTTACAAGGAACTTGATTTATGCAAATTAGTGTAACATTTCATTCATGATTTTTCATTGATAATCAATTTCTAATATATTTTTTTTATTTCAATTATGAAATACGATGTTTAAGTCATCTTCGAATTTTTAATTAAATCAGTAAAGAGATTTGAATAAAATATTTGACCCTCGATATTTGACATATTTAACGCAAGTTAAGTTTCATAAAATCAAGCTTATGTTTGAACGCGGTTGCTCACCCGCTTCTTTTTATTTCATTTTTTAGTTGATTTATTCCACGATTGATTCAATTTCAATAATGGGCATGGGCATGCATACGTTTGGAACAATACATTTAATAATTATTCAATACATATTTTAATAACTAAACAATAAAAATTGAAACGAGTATACCAGTTTTCCAAAATTTATCGTCCTGAATTAAAACAATTGTAATATCAACATTGATTATCTGAAATTTTGCTTTGATGTTTTATTCTCTACAAAGAGTATGGAGTTGCCGAACGTATAGAGTTGCTAAATATGTAGTATGTATATACGAATCAATCTGAAAAATAAAAAATCTTTTTTAAGTAAAAAAAAAAAATTTATAATTTAAAGTTTCATGTTATGAGATTTGACAGCCCTTACAATGTCTGGCTTAAAGCAAGTGCCCGTTTTGACCGTTCGGTAATCAAGCCTCGGGTCAATCTTGACAAGTGAGGTGTTTCAAGTATTTTTTAACGTTGAATAGTGCGTGGTGGTGGCTCAGGTGATAAAGGGTGAAGGCTCAATGCTGTGAACCGGATTCGGATCTCAGCGATGGCTGGTCGATATGAATTCTGCATTCGACTCGCACCGGCTTTAATGCTGACGTAAAATATCCTCAGTGGTAGACGGATCATGGGTTAGAGTCCCATGTATTTGATCCGGGAGTTTCCTTGTCTTCTGGGTAGGGTTCAAAATTGCAAGGCTATTTAGCTAAACATTGATAGTAGTAAACTCAAAGTTGTATGGGCTGTTCAACACCGGTTATAAAATAAAATAAAATAAATAAAATGAAAGTGTTTCTATATGAAACTTAATTTTCAAAACGATACTGAACATGTAATTAACATTAGCATTGTTACTAACGGATTGATACAAAGTAAATTGCACTATAGGTAAGTGATGATATTTATCAATTGAAGGAGAAAGAAGTGTGGGATATTTTTTTTTAATTTAAAAAAAGATAATTAATCATTAAGTTTAGTATATCTACCCATGTCATTTGATTGATTAAGCTCATTAATCGTTAATTAAAAACGACAAGTCGAAAAAAACAATTAAAATATATAAAAGGTAATCGAAGGCTACCAACTACTACTTTGTTTTGCTAAATATTTCATTGAGAAGTAGGCAATTAAAAACAAAAGCTCTCAGAATTTTTGACAATTTTGAAAATATTTTAAAAGCCTCTCCATGAGAGAAATGGATCGTGGGAGTTTTTGAATCATTCATGTACAGTGGTGTGAAAAATAACTCTCAATCAAATTAATCATAACACATTATATCATAAACATAGCTATCACTAGAAGAGAATTTTTTTGAAAAGTAGAGAAAATAGGAAACCCTGAGTACATTTATTCTTAATGACAATCTTATTTTTAAATCCTCATCATTATCAGAGGGCACATAGAGTCCCCAATTTTGTTCTCTAATTTCCCCCGTCAAATGCAGCAACTCTTGGAACCTGCCAACTGGTTCATTTATATTTTCACACTCCATCATCCAGCGCCACGTTAGTTTTAGACATCCTCTCTTCCCTTTTTCCTCTGGAGCCCTGCTGTTGAAGACAATAGGAATTCTATCTCTATTGATTCTTAAAATATGTCTGGTATAACGCCATCTTCGGGTCTAGATTTCTTCATCCATGGGCTTTATTTTTGTTATCCGTAATAACATTTCATTGCTGGACCAAAATATCTTTGTAATAATTCTCAAACATTTATGTTAAAAAATATTAAACTTTTCATTTTGTGCCTCTGAACTTTTCAAAAAGAACTGGCCTTATTAATGGTTCATAAAACATAAATTTCACTCTGAAAGTCATATTTGAGATCTTCCACAGTTTATTATTAAACATGATGTATAAAAATAATCTAAAATGGAAATTAAAAGGAGTAAAATTTAATATAGAATTCCATTCTTTTTTCAATTTTAAAATGTCTATTTCTTCTAAAGAGAATTAGTATTTTGAACAAATTACTTTGTTTTCTGAGCTATAAAAATTGAAAAAAAAATTCATTCGCAACTGTTTTACCAAATTGAGGAAACAATTAGAGAGGCACACTAAAACCTACGAAAAAAGCGTTATAAATTTAGAGCATGAAAATAAACACACGCGGTTTCTCAACGAACAAATTTTGAGCTTAAAAATAGCATCTTTTATAATTATGTCTTATTTAACATTCAACTTTTAGGCAGTCTAAAAATATATATTTAAAACATAAAAAGAGAAAATTTCAATTACTTGAGCAACACATTTTCATGCAAATTAGTTTAAAATAAAAATTAATCTATTAAATTTTGAAATCAATAAAAATAACTAAAACTTGTCCTTTGCTCAAAAATGCCTAATTGAGCAACATGGTTTTAATTCCTTTATTTGCCCCGTTTAAATATTTACAGAATTCTCAAAATCATTATTTCTAAAATGATATAACATTATTCTCTCTTTTATTAATAATTTAACTACATATTTTTATTGGGAAACAGTTCGATAAATTTTGATTATTCTCTCATCAGACACAGAGCTCCAGTTTAAGTGTGAGCATTCTAGATAATGGAAAAGTGATCTGAGTTGTCAATGAAATAGCTCGACAATTAGGCTTAACAATGGTGATAAATTGGTCCCTCTGATTCTATAAAATAACCATAAATGAATGTAGAGGTCAGGAAGTGATTGAAACATACAATTTAATCAAATAATGAGCTTCGGTAAAAATATGTACACTCTAGCTCGTCGGATAATGATCGATGGTAAAGTTTCTTGATGAAATAGTAATAATTTCTACTTGCAATGGCCATAAAAGCAATTGGAACTGAATTTAAACAGCTTAGCAGTTTCCAAATGGTCTTCCAAAGAGCCCTGGGGTTCCGTGGAAAACTTGCAGGGCTTCTGAGAGTTTAAATTCTTTAAGCTAGCAATGACTTTTGAAATCTGTCATTATATTTATATCCAAACATTAAAACAAGATTTATTTGATATTTTGATTATTTGTATGAAATTATTCAAGCATAACAGCAATAAGAAAGTAGTATAAATTTTAAAAAAAATTGTTCCTTCGATAACAATTATGTTAAATACATTTTGAAAATAAAATGCATTTACAATTATCGTCATTCAGTACAGAGCTCCAGTTAAAATGCGAGCAAATGCTAGTCGAAAAGTGATCAGTATTGTATTTTGATTGACAGTAAATTTAGTTTGGAGATGAAATCACGATTTCTTCTGCTTTTAGCGATCAGGAAACGATTAGAACTAGTGTTATTATCGAAATCAGAGCTTGTATCAAAATGTAAGCATTATATCTACTCATAGGAAAATAATTAGTATTTGAATTGGCATAAATTCTCTTTGGCGATAATATCACGATCAATTTGGCTTGGAACAGCCAGAGAATACATACCAACTATACGACTTTTTTAAAATTCTATTCGACAAATTTTCGCTCAAATTCTGTATTTTGCCCAGTAGAATTACATTCTTTAAAATGATGTAAAAATTGTATACCTTATAATTCAAAACGTTTTCGACAATTATTAAATAAAACAATAAATAATTACTGAAATCTATTTTTTGAGTGGATTTATCTTTAAATAAGCGATTTTTATAATTGTGAGCAAAAATGTTTCAATTCGCTTAAAAATTTCTCGAGATATGGTAAAATGCACAAAAAAAAATTAATAAATAAATAAAATTAACATAAGGGATCCAAACTTAGGACCGCTCTACTGATCAAACTACTTAGATCATATTTTGAGGCTACTCCTTACATTTTTAGAGTCAGGAATCTGAGTGCGTCGAAAAAAGTTTGTTTATTTAGAGAAAGTATGTTTTTGTGTCTGATTTCGTAACTTAAAATATCGTCTGCATTAATTAATTAGCATATTTCAGGTCACCCCTTTGAATCACTAAGATTGAAACCTAGAATGTGTAGATCCGATCATTAAATTAAAAGTTATTCAAGATGGTTAGTTTATTTTTTTCGCACTGTACATCTATATTAACTTCATTTGTTTTCGAAACTTAATACTTACTTAGTACGAGTGCGTGTACTATTTCTTAGTACTATTCTAATAGTTTAGTGAAGACGAAGAGATCGGTCGGAATTTTATTGCTTTTTGACATTACTTTATTTATTTATTTTCTTTTTGCGTTTTTTATCATATCTCGATAACAAAAACATAAGAGCTCAGTTATAATTATTTATTACTTTTTGTTATATAATTTTATAATAATCAAAGCAATTTTGATCTGTAAAGTATAAACATTTTCACATATTTATATACTACGCTGATTGAAGTATCAAAATTCGAAGTAAACTAGTTGAAAGGCTTTTGAGAAAAGTTTAAAATATTTTTAAGTAGAAGTTCTTGATATAATATATTTGTAAGGAAATAAACAACGTTATATGCTTTATATACAAAAACCTATTGATAAATTTTGATGAACTATTCTGCTGTAAAATTTTTAATTTTATTTTTTAGAAATACAATTAGCATTTACTAATCCAATGAAATTTAATATACTCTCAAATTAATTCAAATCCCTATAAGACAACTGCAATAAACATTTCATTAAGGAATTGTATATTTCATTGCAAATTAAAAGCTCAGGGTAAAATAAAGGTGAAACTAAATTTAAATAATAAAAAGGTAAAAAAAAAATTCATTAAAACAAAAACAATTTTACAATTTCGTTTAAAAAAAATGTAAAATCTTGCATACATTCAAAGTCTTTCGTATTTTAGAATTATATTTAAAAGTAACATTAAGAGAAAAAAAATACTTTGAAAGTTATATTTAAAGCATTATTTTTTTATTATTGCAGGGCTGTAACCAGGTTTATTGCAAGAATCATTTTCAAGTTATATAGGCAGATATACACAATGTCCTCCCCATTAAAGTGTTTACGATTAAAAATAACCATACTAGGTTAAAAATAATTAATCCTTTCAAAATAACTAAATTATCTAAACTATTAATAGTTAGAAAATAAGTAAGTTTATTTCCAATATACTAAACATAGAATTTTATAGAAGAATGCACACAACCAATCAATATATATTATTATCCGTTTACTCAGTTCATCCAGCAATGTTTTTCAGATTGTTAATTTCGGAGGGAATCATGCCATCTCTTGGTTATGGTCAAGCATTTTGTTTTGCTCTGTATCATCGATTCCGGCAATTTAGCCAATAAATTCATATAAAACCAAATTTGCATATTGTTTAATTATACATAAGTTATTTATAACATAAGTAAAATAAGATATAGAATTAAATTTAAGGTTACACTCATTTCAATTTTAGTTAACTTTTATTTCTAATAGACAATTCTTAAAGAAAAATACAAATAGAATGCATTTGGAACATTTAGGGAGCCCCCAGAAATGTGGGAGCCCTAGGCCTGGGTCTCATGATGAATCAGCCTCTGACAATCAGGAAATCATTAAATAAAATTTAAATCTAGACATATGTTTATTTGAAGAATATAGAAAACATGGATTATTAGAATATAAAATTATAATAAGAACCTTCTAATGCGATTATTCTTTTGTGTATTCTTATTTAAAATTCATTTTTATTTCCATGATTTTAAGGTCGCATTATTATTCTTAAATTCAGGACTATCAAAAATTTTGTTTGCTTTAACTGTTTCGACAAGCTCGATAAATAATGTCACTAGGTACAAATTATAAAAAAAGGTCCAAGTTATCCTTTTTGGCACAAAAAGGAGGAAGGAAGATTAAAAAATATTTTGCAAATAAAGAAGTGAACTATTAAAAAAAAAAAAATCCATTTCTTCCTCTTATATCGGAGAGTGTTGCCAACACTACACCTAATTATAATGTTCTTTCCAAAATTACGTAAAATGGCGACCAAGAAAAGAGCCCGAACAAAAGAATAGAGGGGTCGAGATTAAATGAAGGGCTATAAATTAATCTTCCCTGTCTTTTAGAATAATCATACGTAATAATGAACAATTGTGAATATGAGATTGTGATTAATGAAAAAGAACTTTTTCTCTGGAGGAAAAGGGAAGCGTTGAACTTTGTCAATCACTGAAAACCCGCAATCATTCTGGTTCCATTTCTAGTTTTCCCGCCAAAAACAGATTTCATAGGCGTAGCTTGGGAAGTGTCTTTTTTATTAAGGTCAACATATAAATAGGCTTCCAATTGCCGGATAAGCTTTAAAAAAAGTTGTGGGTTTGGTTTCATCAAATAGGTAGACTCGTCTTTTTCATTTCTCATGGTGGGAAAATAATAACCCTTACTGGAAAAGTTGTGTTTTTGATATCCAAAGATGGTAAGTGTGAATCTTTTTATCTCTCTTGTATCGCATACCTTTTTAACTTTTGTTCTTTTTAAAAATGGTTTTTAAAAGTGGTGATAAATTAAAATTGAAAAATAAATTGCATGAAAACATATTTTTATGTTTCTCCAAAGCTTAAAGAGACCATTGTCTGATTACTATGTAATTATATATATATTAAATGTATTCATATGTAGTGATGGTTAAATTCATTCGAAATTTATGAATCTAATGATAAAATAAAAAATAAAATCTTAAAGTTTTGTCATCAATTTAAATATAGAAATAAAATCTTTTGAAAAATCCAGAAAAATTTGTTGCTATCTTCTTGAAGCAGAATTTTAATTAAACATATTTTTCATACTTTTTTATTTATTTTGTAGTAATTTAGGTCAAAATAAGACAAAAATATTGTAATTAGCATTTTGATAATTTATTGTTATGAAATACAACATCAAACAACATAATTGGATGGTTTAGTCATGTTAAGTGTTAATGGATCGTGTTAAGTGCTGTTTTAGTGACTTCCGATAAAATTAGCTTTCGAATGTTTAGACACAGCTATTTACTAAACATTTTCCCCCACTTGAAATCGGTGCCTTATTTTAAAAAAATTCGCAGAATCAATAAGAAGCAATAAATGCTCCATATTTACAACCTACCACATGTGAGCCTAAATTTCAGATGAGAGTTCTTAAATTTTTTTCAACATGCTCTATTTTTAAGGTCTTCAACGGTAATAAATTTAAAAAATAATCAGTATTATAAGATTTAGCTAGGAATGAACAGTGCCAAAAGTTATTTAAGTTATTATTCACGCTTGATAATAGAAAACGTTATATTTATAACTGATTAATATAGATCCGTAACATGCATATCTATATCAGTAACATACATACATAATTTGTTCTGTTCTTAAAAGTTAGGCATATTAACTTGAAGCTCATTAGACCAAATGCTTATAATAATACAACGGATGCTCAATAATAATGTAAAATTTTAAATTTATATTTGATTAATTTACATTATATAGCTTTGTATTACGCATATTTCTGAGAAAATATGCATATATTTTTAAAATTTCGTCCGGAGTACTTATAATAATACAACCTATATATGAAAATACTTTAGAATATTCACATTTGAGTATAATTTAAAACGTTGTATTCATGAATTACATTTACATTATTACATTTAACATTATTACATCATAACATTATTACATTTCACTATTTTATGGATATAAAAAATCGTTCGATACAAAATATCTGTTATCAAAATTATCCAATTATTCCCTTAAATATGGCAGATCACTATCTAAAAATGTAACCCTTAATAAACTGAAAACGAAACCTTTTCTATTAAAGTCAATATTTCCAATAAAATTTAACACTGGTTCAGTGTTGCCATCTTTTTTTAGAAAATAAACTAAAAGTGGATCTTTTCTAAACGTTTTCGGTCTAGTTTACTGGTAGTGAGATCTCTAGTTGCGGTGCTTTTGCACGAGGTTATGTAACTGGATACACTCCGTTCATAATGTTGCATCGTGTAAATTACGGTTAAACGTGAATAAGCTTGAAAACGGTAATTTTTTAATAAATGTTGAGTAATTTTTTTCTAAAAAATGCTTTGTTTGATGCATTTTCTTTGTTAATATGTTATAATATAGTCAAATTCTGTTTTAACGAGAAAATAAGCAGCAAAACTATTTACTAGTCATATCAGCTTGTTAAACACGAGTTGGTTGAAATTATAAGAAATAAAAGCCATTATGAATAAAAATGAAAATGCTTAAAAATGAATTTCTTTTTGTAACTCTTCATTTGCATTGTATTGAACAAGGTTAACTTTTTGCAATTATAGAAACACAATCAATTCCATGGTTTGCATAGCAACATTTTCTGTCAGTTATTACAATTGTGTGATTCATGTCAAGATATAATGAGAAATTTACAATTCGTTTAAAATTGTAGGTTTTTCAAAGTGTTATCTTGCATATTTAAATTTTTAATAATTAGTTCGATTTTTGTTTACAAAATTTATGATTTGTTATTATTAGACAGAGTATTTCAAATACTACTATAAATAATCAATAATAATTTAAAATATCAATTTTTTTATAATATTTTCAAACGTTATGTTTACGTTTGCAAATTTTAATTGAAATATATATCAGTTTTTTATGTTACATTTGAAGCGCATTAGACCGAATACTTTGAATGATTCAATAAATATTCAATAATAATTTATTAAACTTTAAATTTATATTTGATTAATGTATTTTATATAGCATTTTAATATTCACATTTGAAGAATGGGAATAGTCGAATTTTAAATGCTATGTTTACATGTGATCAATGTAAATGGTGAAAATATTTATCTATTTTAAAAATTTCGGCATAGTTACTTTTTCCCTTTAAGTTTATTAGACCAAATGTTTTGAATATACAACAGATATTCAATTATAATTTAAAACTTTAAATTTAAATTTGATTAATAAATATATATATAAATATAACATATATATAATAATAAAACTATAAATGACATATATATATATATAATATATATAATATATATTAATATATAATTCTGTGAAAATGTGTATTTGTTGTTAAATTTCCGTTGTATTTAATATCCGTTGTATTAAATTTGAATATTCTATCAATATTATAAATTTTTAATAATACTATAAAAAAATTCACATTTGATAATAATTTGAAATGCTATATATTTATATTTTATCAATATTATAGTTCCGTAATATGCTTATCTATAGCCGTAATATGCATATATCGTTTATCTGTTTTCAAAATTTCGGCATATTTAATTTTTATCTTGAAGCACATTAGATCGAATATTTTAAGTAATTACAACGGATATTCATTAATAATTTAATAAATTTATATTTGGTTGATATATACTATACAGTTCTATATTATGCATATTTCTGTTGTGCACTGCATGTTCTATATTATGCATTGGTTTTTAAAATTCAGTTGTATTCAATTTTTACCCTTAAGTGAATTATACCGAATATTTTGAATATTCTATCAATATTTAATAATACTAAAAAATATTCACACTTGATAATATCTTAAAACGCTATATTTATATTTGATTAATATAATGCATATAGCTATATCAGTAACACACATGTACCATTCATCTGTTCTTAAAATTTCGGCATATTTAATTTTTACCTTGAAGTGATTAGATTGAATATTTTATTGAAGCAATTAGATTGATTAGATTGAATATTTTAAGTAATTACAATGTATATTGAAGCGATTAGATTGATTAGATTGAATATTTTAAGTAAATACAATGTATATTGAAGCGATTAGATTGATTAGATTGAATATTTTAAGTAATTACAATGTATATTGGAGCGATTAGATTGATTAGATTGAATATTTTAAGTAATTACAAGGGATGTTCAATAATAATTTAACATTTATATTTGATTTATATATATTAAATAGCTTTGTATTATGCATATTTCTGAGAAAATAAGAATTTATTTTTAAAATTCCGTTGTAGTTAGTTTTTAACCGGATATTAGCCGGAATACTTAGAATAATACCATCTATATTTAATAATACCTTAAAATATTCATATTTGATAATATTTATATTTATATTTGATCAATATATATAGTTTTGTAAAATGCATATTTGGAGGAAAATATTTATCAATTATAAAATTTCATAGAATTCAATTTTTACCTTGAAGTGAATTAGACCGAATACTTCGAATAATTAATTATGCAGTAAATAAACACAGTCCTATTAAATGAGAGAAAACACCTTTAGCTTCAAGGCAATGGAAGTGATTTAATGTTGCATCAGGAAAAGATAAATAACAGTAATTGTCCATTCACTGCGGGTCATAAAATTAATACCTAGCAATTTCACTAACAACCAACTGTTTAGATCAGCGTTTAGCTTTAGGTTACTATAGTTATTCTGTTTTTGTCTTAGAAGCAAAATCTTTATTCTACACTGAAAAGAAAAATGATCAAAACTGTTAGAATACGGTAAAGTTTACCGTGTTTTTGACTCTATGGGAACACCTAAAAGATTTTTATTGAAGCGCTTTTGTTATGATACTGGTAAAGTTGGCAATAAAATATTATTTCATAATAAGTGAAAAAATTTCGAAAATGTGGTAAAATTTGGTAATTTTATAAACATAAAAACCTTTTATTCGGTAAAATTTGCTTTTGAAAATATTGTGTTTTTTGCTAAATGTGTGGTTATAAGAAGTATAATTTTCAAAACTAGAATTCCTGGCAATCCGTTAAGGTATGAACGGAATAATTAACAAATTAAAGGTTTAAATACCGTATCTTTTGATTTTATCAATTGCCATTACCATGCAGTATAGTAATTATGCGAGAATTATTTCTCTGTGTAGGTACTTTTGTTTTTTATTATTATTTTATTTGAAATGTTATATTTTATCTAATAATGCCTACTAAAAAAATAAATTTAGGGAATATCTAATATCTTTCTCTTGCGTTTGGGATTGTTTATCAATCGTTTATTAAAAAAAAGTTTTATGCCTACATTTTATTTTATTTTAAATTTTATAACCGTCATTGAACAGCCGACCCAATTTTTAATTTACCACAATCAATGACTAAATACCTAGCCTTGTAATATTAAACCCAACCCATAAGACTAAGGAACTTATGAGTCAAGTATTGGGAGGAAATTTTGCTTTCGTGGGGGACTTTGTTGATGAAACTAGACCGCACTTGCGATTCTTGGTGAGGAAAACCCTGAAAACTACCTCTCACGATTAGCCTGACGACAAGGGAATTCTAACCCATGATCCGTCTACCTCTGAGGATATTTTACTTCAGCACTGTGGTCGGTGCAAGCAGGCTGCGGAATTCGTAAAGAGTGTGCTTACATTTGTCATTTTCTTTTAATATATAACAAGTGCAAGGTGTTTGTCATGTGTTTGTATTTTTAACTCCGGCTTTGAGAAGTTTCAATTAAGTCCTTTTTGATAAAAGTAAGAGTGTGGGATTTTCAACCAGCATTAGTTCGAGTATTTGAAAATCACCATTTGTAATGAGTTTTTAATTAATTTCACTGTAATTATACTGTAATTTCACTGTAATTATTAACATACGTTCACAATACATTTATTATATTCATTTTAATTAAAATTGGTCTTACATTATGCTTATAATATAAATATTGCATATAGCCAACTATTAACTCTTGTTTAATTATCATAAATTATTTAGATATAAGTTAATCTTTTAGAACCAAATGAACTTAAATATATGCAAATAACCCAGGCTCTAGTTTGCATTAATAAAGCATTGAATAAAATTTCGATTGTGGAAGATTTCTAAAGTAATATTTCTTTATAATTGAAAGACTTTATTAAGAAGTTTAAAATTAAATAAATTAAATCTTTACAAGCAAATCCTGTGAATAATACAGAATGCAAGTTAAAAAGATATTTGATTTAAAAATTTTTGGTAAACATAAAATATTTCGTTATCTTTGGGTTAGTTTAAATTTAACACTATTTAACATTAGTTGCAGCATATTTCATGCAAAATATTGCTATTTTTTTTTAATAAAAATTACAATAAGCAAATAATTAAAAAAGGGTTAGCATCGGATGATCGTTAACTTAAACTATCACTGTTTTGTCAATAAAACACTTAAATACACTGTTAGAAATTTCTTTTAAAAAATGGTTAAATAACAATTTATTTAAGTGTTATTTTACCATACTGAAACAAAGCAGTCAAATAACCATAAATAAGATGGTATTCAATCTGTTGACTATGAGAAAAACCGCTTATTAACTGCTTTCACATACTACGGTTAAAAACCAGAATTTTATCACACCAACTAGGCCCATCTAATGAAGCTACTTAGTTCCTTTCTGATGGGTACATATTACAGCCGAGGGCTAATCGGTCAATCTCACAACTGATAGAATGGAGGTAGGTTCGAGTCCCAACGTTGACTCCACAAAATTTCCTTTACTCTCTTCAACACATGAAGTGTTTTCAGTGTCCTGTAATTCCCAATTCATGACCCTTGTCTATTGGAATGCAATACTGTCCTTCTCTTATAGACAGCAGCACCATAAGGCTGCTGAACTATCTCCAATGTTTTGTTTAAAAAAATTTTTACGGTCGTGAAACCATACTAGTTCTTATTGAGTAAAAAACCGTATGGTTTTGTATTCATGGTTTTTTTAACCATACTACTTGTAAGCAGTTTAAAAACCGTAAAGGTAAAAAAAATATTCTTTACCGTAAACTTTACGGTAACTTTTAGAATGAAAATTCTAACAATGCATTGCTTGTTTTCAACTTTTTTTTTCGAAAATTGAAATGAAAATAAAACCTATCACGCAAAAAATAGAAAAGAAAAAGCAAAAAATTAAAAAAAAATACAGAATGAAATACGAAATGTAATTATATAAAGCGAGTAGCAAATTCAAATAAATTTACACATACCATTATCTTTCAAAAATGACTTAAAATATTATCGTAACAAGTTTGACAGATTATAAAATATAAAAATAGAAGCGTAAGTGGAGGATAGAGGGAACCTTTTACGGTGCGTTCTCATTGGTTGGCTTTCGGCGGCTGTTGTTTATATAAATAGTTAAATAATATATTATATAATATTTGAATTGTTAACAATTTAACAATGCAAAATTTAAATTTATACTTTCCTGTGAGTAAAGTTAAAACTTATTCATTCTTGTTCTAATTGTTAAATTATAGTGTCTAAGTTAAATTTAAGAGTTAGTGAATTTAATACTAAATTAGTGAATTTAATACTAAATAGTGAATTTAATACTAAAAGAGAGTGTATTTAATACTAAATTCACTCTACGTGGAAACTATCAATTTTGTCATAATAAAATGTAGTAAATTCAATCAAAATAACCGAGAAAGTCTAACAAAATATATTCTTAAACAATACAGAGTGTGTTTTCATGTTCACTTACTCATTTTATGTGTAAATTTACTTAAAAGTGTGATATCGAATTCTTAAAGTAAAAATTCTGTATCTTCAAAATTTCTAGAAAAGTATAATTGATTATCTTTCAAAAGTTATAAAATTAGATATTATTTATCTCTTTTAAATACTGTAAACCTATTAAGAATTCAATATCTTATTTCTCATTAAGTTCGTTAGCCTTTCTTTGAGTAGATATTTGTGGTTGTCAATAAGTCTTCCTCCTATGTTTAGTGTGTCAAATATCAACTTATGCTAGAATCATAAGCAATATTATGACTTTAACATAAAAGAATGGTGTCACGGTGGTTTTTCACTCAAGTTGTGCCATCAAAATTAGAAAGGGAGAAGGATGTCAGGAAATCTAACTGACGGATGAAAAATATGTATATATAAATATATTTCCTTTAGAGATGAATATATAAGACCATCCTTAAATACATGATTATAAAAAGCTATATATATTTTAAATTTATTCATTGTAGCCATGTCAATCAGTTCTCTCTAGACTTATAAATGAGCGATGAAATAAACCGAACAAACATATATAAGGGAAAGATGAAGAGCTTTATGAGTTATGAATAATAATTTTAATTAAATTCTATATTTGTTTCAAATGTCCCAGCTTATTAAATCTTTGATAGGAAAGTTAATTATACCATTTTTTAAACCACTGCCTCATACATTAGTCCCCATCTTAAAATATGTAATCATTCATTTGAAGATAATAACTCGTAATTAGAATTTTTGCTTATAATTGGATTTTAAAACAGAAAGTCCTCAAAACATAAACGTGCGTCACAGAACAATCTAAGTCCCCACAGAAGAATTAATTCCCAAGTTACAACGAAAATTTTATATGCTGTTATTAATTTTGTTTCATTATAAAAGCAATCATTCACGATTCTATATTTAAATAATAAACTCTCAAACTTTTAAAACTTTTGTATTGGATATAATTCTGCTCCTAATATATATTGGATAGAGTTATGAGATAATATGAAGATGACTTATACGAACGTAAGTACTTGTGATATATATTTATAATTATAAGTCTTCTATCAGAGCAATAGATATAATTCTGCTCCTAATATAGTTAGATGATGAAGTTTTAAGATAATATGAAGATAAGTACTCATATATTTATAATAAGTCTTGTGCCAGAACATTAGATATAATTCTACCCCTAATATAGTTATACAGGGTTATTCATAATTCCCTCCGCCTGTAAACGCCCTTTTTCTTTACTACAACTGCCTTCAGTGGTACATGTTATCGCCATCTACCGGCAACTGCTTAAATTAAAACTTGAATACTTTCGGACAAATTTCATATGTTCTTTTTTGCCATATTCGTCTTCGTTTTTTTACTATAACGCTTCGAAACCCCGGAGGGAATTATGAATAACCCTGTATAATAAATTGAAAAGATAATATGAAGATAAATACTTTTTTAAGTCAACAGTCAATTTTTTTGTAAGGTTTTAGTTGAACAATGATTCTACTATTGCTTATATTTTTTGTGATAGAAAACCCTATGAGAGTTTATCATCTAATTACCAGTTTCACTCAGCCGAGATTTCACGATGATCTTTTACCATTATTTGCTTGTTTTCTTACTTTATGTTTTCGCTTCCTAACATTTTTTATAATTTTTATATTTGTTTATTTTATGTCCTTCATTAAGTAACACAAAAATTACTTTTCAATTTTTAGCTTTGCGCAGTATAGCTGCATCTCGCACTTGCGCCATTGGATTCTGCATTTAGTCAATTAAATGTCTTTGATTGAGCCACTCGATTGATATGAAAGTGAATGAGTGGTTTTTGATTACGTAAACAATTCTTTAATTATATAGCTAAAGTTTTATCAAAAATAAATAAATCACCTAGCGTGATGAGTTTTTCTCTTTGATAGCAGGGTTGTTTATCGAAAGTTCCAAATTCTTTTTTTAGAAATTTTAAAAAGAGAAAATACTTTTAATGAAATTTTTTATGAAATTGATTCCTTACAATTTCAACGTTGTGTTGTCATTCCTGAATTTAATAACTGAATTAAAGGTGGCTAAAATAGGAAACACAAAATGCAGTTCTCATCTGGCGAACCGTGGGAAGTTTTCGAGTTTTCTTTCACAAGTTATGCGAAAATCGAAGAGTGTTGATGTTATTCTAGTTTACTGAGTTGGTTTAGTGCTACAGAGTTAAGGTAATATTCATTGATATTTTACTGATAAGGTTAAGAATGAAAATAAATAAATAAATAAATAAACAAAAACATGAAAATAAATAAATAAACGAAAAACATGCAAATAAATAAATAAACAAAAAACTTGCAAATAAATAAATAAATAAATAAACAAAAAACATGCAAATAAATAAATAAATAAATGAACAAAGAACATGCAAATAAATAAATAAACAAACAAAAAACATGTAAATAAATAAATAAATAAACATAAAACATGCAAATAAATAAATAAATATATAATACCCCGCAAATTTTAAGTTTGAAAAGGGCTATTTCCTAGTTGAATAATAAGTTATTAAAATTATTTCATTCAAAGAATAAGATCATTACCAGTTGATAAGGATTAATAATTATCTTCATAAAAACAGGAGAAATAAAACATCTCTAATTAGCCTATTTGCATGGTATTTTAGTTAATTTAAGTCTCTGCAATGTAAAATAGTTTCTAAATTGATAATATTCCTTATATCTCATAAAAACTTACAATGGAACATATTCTCATTGTTTTCCAGCATCCATTGTAATGAAATAAGCATTTTCGTGTTAATAAACCTTTTTTTAATATGGATATGAAATATTAGGCTAAGCAGTAAGTCAAAGAACGAAAATGGTGTCAAACATTAAAAGAAATATTTTATTAACTTAACTAGATAGAGTCATTGAATTATGCTAGCAATTATTTGACAACTTAGATATGATATTATAAAGATGATTAGCAAGGAAACAGTCGTCAATCAAGGTGATGTTTATTCCTTTTTCTGCTTCATCCATGCCAAATTTTAGGATGGGATTAGGTTTTATAAATATATATATATATATATATATATATATATATATATATATATATATATATATATATATATATATATATATATATATATATATATATATATATATATATATATATATATATATATATATATATATATATATATATATATATATATATATATATATATATATATATATATATATATATATATATATATATATATATATATATATATATATATATATATATATATATATATATATATATATATATATATATATATATATATATATATATATATATATATATATATATATATTTATTTTAAAGAAAACATAAATAAATATGTTCATGAATTTTTTTATGAGCGTTATCGACGAATTTTATATTTTTATTTTAATTAAATAATATTAGTGCTTATTTATTGCTCCAAGCTAATGAATGATCTTAATGCTAATGTTAAATTTTGTAAGTTGCATTGCTAAAAACTTTGATTTAAATGTTAATATTTATGGAATTATTGTTACAAATGAACTATTCAAACATTTCAATTTTTTAAAAACTTATTTAGGGTGTATTTATTTAATTGTTTTCACGATTTTTAGAGAAAAGAAAGCAAAAAACATATTGTTTTAAAATTTTAAACTATGTTTATTTAAAATTTTAAGTTATGCTTATTTAAAGTTTTAAACTACGTTTACTTAAAATATTTAATTATGTTTATTTAAAATTTTACCAATATTTACATTTTCATTTATTTTTCAATAATTATAAAAGTAAAATTTTTTATTGTCAATACCTAAACAACGCAGATAGAAGATAATTGCACAATTTTATTAAAACAAAAGTGTTTTAACATCCTTCAAAAACATTTTATATCGAATTAAAGTTTTTCTTTTAGTATACTGTGTTGCAAATAATAAATTCTTTTTTATTCAGTGCATATTCACCTCGATGCAAATTTTCTGACAAATTTACTTAATGATCAACAACTTGCAAGAGGTTACTGAGCCAACAAGCAAAAAACGAATTTTTAAACCTATGCCAATAGGTTGAATTCATCTTTTGCTTGCTAAGTTTGCAAAAACCTCAAATATCCTACTTAGTTGGTGTGAGCGATGGTTCAGGGAGTAGAGTGCTCGCCTTCCAATGAGGCGCACTGGGTTCGAATCCCAGTAATGGCTGGTCGATACGAATACCGCATCCGGCTTGCTCTGATCACAGTGCTGATGTAAAATATCCTCACTGGTAGACGGATCATGGGTTAGACTCCCCTTGTAGGCAGGTTGACCGTGGTTTTTTTTGTGGTTTTCCACGCCATGTAAATCAAAAGCGATTTAGTTCCATCAAAAAGTCCTCAACGAAGACAATTTCTCTTAATACTTCATCCAGGAGTTCCCTTGTTTTCTGGATTGGGTTAAAAACTACAAGGCTGTGGAGTTGAATATTCGTAGTCGTAAGCCCAAAAAATTGGGTCGGCTGTTCAACGATGGTTATAAATTAGTTGATGTAAACGATATTTTAAGTTACAAAATCAGACTTACTTTCTTTTAATAAACCTATATTTGTTTTCAACAGATTTGAATTTCTGACCCTCAAAATATATGGGGGGGGGGGGGAGTAGTAGCCGAGATTAGGGAATTTTGGTCCCATTAAATTTGTCAGGAGAGCGGTCGAAAGTTTGGACCCCTTAATGCTCATTTTGGTTTTTGCGTATTTCATCGTATGTTAACAATGTTTTAAGCGAATTGAAAATTTTTTACACAATTTTAAAATTCTTTATCCAAAGATAGTTTCGCACATAAGTCATCATTAATAATTATTCATTATTTTTGTTATTATTTTATTAAATAATAATCTAAACAATTTTATATTGCAAGGTATATGGATTTGGCTACATTTTAAAAAAAAAAAATAATTTTATATGTCAAAATACAAAATTCGAATGAATTGAGTCAAATAGCTCCTCAGTAATCGAATTTTAAAAATGTCGTTTATTTAAACACGTAGCTATTGCTTGTATTCATTCCTTCCATTCATTTCTGCATTCATTATTTGCATTCCGTACTTCCATTTATTTCTGTGTCAAACACTGATCGTTGTACGTAAATTATTTTTGCACGTTACGCAAATCTTTCATACGTTTCTCAAAAATGATCACTTTAGAAAAAATTTATCTCTGCATCATTTTTGTGAAATACACATAATATTAGATTAATCATTTTAACTGAGCTAAAAAATATTGAAAGACAAAATTATCCTTTCAAAGTGAGTGAATACTCTTGAAATCACATGTAATTTTGAACAAACTAACCAATAAAATTCCCCTAGCGATCGTTTCTATAGAAACGATCACTAGGGGATGATGAACTAAAATGAATGAGCTAAAGATTTAAAGCAAAATCTGTTTTGAATGCTAAAATTATGTAAAGAAACAATTTGCTTGACTGTAATTATTGTTCTGCGACGGAATATTTATTTGTTGGAAAAAAACTAAAAATCAGTGGGTATATTGAAATTTGTGAACTCATAAAAATTTAGTTCGAAAGTTTGGGATAAGTAAAATGATATCTTAACCCTTCACGGAAATAGGAAACAAAAATTTATTTTAACTTTTGAAATGGGATATTTAATTTATAAAAGGAAGCTTTACATATGAATTGAATGAAATTCAGGAAACAAAAGGATTGATTTCCATTATAATAGACGAAAGAAAGTGTTTTTCCTCAAAACTAAATGTTAACAACATCGTTCATAAGTAACCGTGACCTTTAGGACAAGCCCCGTGGTCACTGCCGTCGCCCCGTAGGTCATACGCAAGTGGGATGTCTGACATTTTTACGCAAAATAGAACGTAATCGCACAGGCGCATTGCCCTTGGACGATATTTATAGGAAGCTAGTAATTTCGGAAAGAATAAAAGTATGTCACCCAGTTTTTACGAGTATAAACAATAGCCAGGTGGCAACAAGTTGGTTGATATGACATCATAAAACAGCATTTAATTTTTAACTTGAATGTTCTTCTTGAAAAGTGATATTCCTTGGTTTGTTTCTTAACCCTTGGAGGAAGTGGCGGAGATGTTAAAAGAAATTATGTTCCTGCTTTTTTGAAAGGTATCGGAAATTGCTGTCAATTTAGTTAGATATACTTCTGAAATCTTTTCCTGGAAATGATTGGAGGAAAACTTTTCGGGAAAATTTGTGAAATTTGCATTTTAATTTCGGAATCATTACTATGGCTTAATCACGAATGAACTAAATTTACTGTGAGAGTTTGATTGTTTGTGCCTAGAAATGAAAGTTATTTGTGTATTAACTATCGATGTTGTATAGATAGTTAAGTTGTCGGACTTCAGAATATTTTTAAAAAGGGTGAAAGGATTCTCTACTTAGGTCAATGGAGTTCAATTTATGTTAAGAACTCTAGATGGAACTTTCATTCAATAGAATACTTTATAGTTTCTAATATATTATTTAAATGAGCATTAAATTTATATTTAGAATTTCTTTTTAAAGATATGTATGACAATTGTAAAGAAGCTTTAACAATATAAATTCGTAAAATATTCATATTGTGTTAAGAAAGAAATCTATTTCTCATTTCAGGCATAACGAAGTTAATAATAGGATTGTTTTTTTTTTTCAATAAATTTAAAAATTAACTTCAAGAAAAGGGAGGTAAAATTATTCTCTTAAATATAATTTTCTTAGGGTGGGTATAGGTTAAGAAATATAAGCAATATTTCAATGTAAGTGTATCAGATAGTAATTCAAGCATGATCAAAGTTAGCCACCATGAACTTTATGAAATTGGTTAGTAAAAGAAATGACTCATTTACGACAATTAAAAAAATAGCTCATTCATAACTATAATGAGAGACACCTCATGTTAATTATAGTATTGCTTAATTACCGTACATAATTTCACTGTAAAAAATTCCAGATCAAATTACGGTATAAAAAAACTAGCATTCGTAAAATCCATTTTTACCGTAAAATATTATTCCATAACTTTTATAGTAATAGTTATTTAATTTGAATGATTCGGTGAAGAAAAAGAAGAAGCAGTATTTTTTAAATTTGATTTCTCAGGAATTATTCATCAGATTTTGCTCAAAATTTGTATTTTACCATGTAAAATTACATTTTTTAAAATTATGTACAAAATTGCATATCTTACAATTCAAAATATTTTCTATTATTTTTAAATAAAGTAATAAAAAATATTAAATATTTACTAAAAGTTACGTTTTGTAAATATTTATTGTTTTTCATGAATTTTATAATTGCGCGCAAAATTTTTTGAATTCGCTTAAAAAATTCTTGAGACATAGCGAAATACGCAAAAAATAAAATTAAAAGTAAGGGGTACAAACTTAGGAACGCTCTCCTGACCTAACTGTGGGAACCATATTTCTCTGATTGCGGCTCCCCCCATATTTTGGGGGTCAGACATCCAAATCCATCGAACAAAAGGTATGCTTATTCAGAGAAAATACGTTTTTGTGTCTGATTTCGTAACTTAAAATATCGACGGCAATAATAAATTAGCATATTTGAGGGTTACCCCCTCGAATCCTTAAGATTGAGCTTTAGAAAGGAAAGATCCGCTTATAAGATTAAAAGTTATTCAGAAATAATTGTAGTGATAAATTGCGGATCATCATGAAATAATTGTAGTGGTAGTCACGCTATTCTACCACATTCCATAAGCATTTATTCATATTTATTTAGTTAAATGAAAATATGCACGCATCGTATTGCTCTAAAATGGTGGAAGTGAAATTTTGCAATCATGCCGAAATGCATATTTGAGCTGATTAATAATGATTTAAACCGATTAATGATAATTTTGAACTGATTAATGATAATTATTGAATAATGAACGTACATTTTCATTCAACAATTTTATTCAAATTTTCTCAAGTTGACATGATAGCGAAATTTCACTTCCACCATTTTAGATCAATGCGTGCACATTTTCATTTAACTAAATAAATATGAATAATTGCTCGTTGGGAGTTATGCTGACATTTAAATAAATAAATTGGGTCTCTAATATTTTGTCAATCTTTAAAATAATTAATAATCTCTACTTGTCCAATCTAATAAGGATAAAATCACAGAATGGAAGGAACATGTCATTTTGTAGTCGGTAGCTGAGGAAATGTAATATAACTAACGTAGAAAGTGAATTTATTCCTCACAAGTCGGAAATCATACCGACTTCAAAGAATTTGAATAAAATTGCTGCATAAAAACGTACGTTTATTATGCAATTATTATTATTAATCAGTTCAAAGCAATCGTTAATCATTTCAAATTCTCTCAAGTCTCCACGGCTATCGACTTGTAAGGAGTAAATTCACTTTCCATGTTAATTCTATTGCATTTCCTCAGCTATCGACTAAAAAATTCCCTGTTCATTCCATTCTATCATATGATTTAATCCTTATTGGATTAACCAAATAGTAAGAAGTCTTTTAAAGATTGACAAAATTTTAGAAACCCAATTTACTTATTGAAATGTCAACACAATTCAATGAGCATTTATTCATATTTATTTAGTTAAATGAAAATATACACGCATCGTATTGCTCTAAAATGGTGGATCATGCCGACGTGAAAGAATTTCAACAAAGTTGTTGAATAAAAATGCATATTTCAACTGATTAATAATAATTTAAGTCGATTAATGATTATTTTGAACTGATTAATGATAATTATTGAATAATGAAAGTAAATTTTCATTCAACAATTTTATTCAAATTTTCTCAAGTTGGCATGATAGCGAAATTTCACTTCCACTATTTTAGACCAATGCGTGCACATTTTCATTTAACTAAATAAATATGAATAATTGCTCGCTGTGAGTTATGCTGACATTTAAATAAATAAATTGGGTCTCTAATATTTTGTCAATCTTTAAAATAATTAATAATCTCTACTTGTCCAATCTAATAAGGATAAAATCACAGAATGGAAGGAACATGTCATTTTGTAGTCGGTAGCTGAGGAAATGTAATATAACTAACGTAGAAAGTGAATTTATTCCTCACAAGTCGGAAATCATACCGACTTCAAAGAATTTGAATAAAATTGCTGCATAAAAACGTACGTTTATTATGCAATTATTATTATTAATCAGTTCAAAGCAATCGTTAATCATTTCAAATTCTCTCAAGTCTCCACGGCTATCGACTTGTAAGGAGTAAATTCACTTTCCATGTTAATTCTATTGCATTTCCTCAGCTATCGACTAAAAAATTCCCTGTTCATTCCATTCTATCATATGATTTAATCCTTATTGGATTAACCAAATAGTAAGAAGTCTTTTAAAGATTGACAAAATCTTAGAAACCCAATTTACTTATTGAAATGTCAACACAATTCAATGAGCATTTATTCATATTTATTTAGTTAAATGAAAATATACACGCATCGTATTGCTCTAAAATGGTGGATCATGCCGACGTGAAAGAATTTCAACAAAGTTGTTGAATAAAAATGCATATTTCAACTGATTAATAATAATTTAAGTCGATTAATGATTATTTTGAACTGATTAATGATAATTATTGAATAATGAAAGTAAATTTTCATTCAACAATTTTATTCAAATTTTCTCAAGTTGGCATGATAGCGGAATTTCACTTCCACCATTTTAGATCAATGCGTGCACATTTTCATTTAACTAAATAAATATGAATAATTGCTCGTTGGGAGTTATGCTGACATTTAAATAAATAAATTGGGTCTCTAATATTTTGTCAATCTTTAAAATAATTAATAATCTCTACTTGTCCAATCTAATAAGGATAAAATCACAGAATGGAAGGAACATGTCATTTTGTAGTCGGTAGCTGAGGAAATGTAATATAACTAACGTAGAAAGTGAATTTATTCCTCACAAGTCGGAAATCATACCGACTTCAAAGAATTTGAATAAAATTGCTGCATAAAAACGTACGTTTATTATGCAATTATTATTATTAATCAGTTCAAAGCAATCGTTAATCATTTCAAATTCTCTCAAGTCTCCACGGCTATCGACTTGTAAGGAGTAAATTCACTTTCCATGTTAATTCTATTGCATTTCCTCAGCTATCGACTAAAAAATTCCCTGTTCATTCCATTCTATCATATGATTTAATCCTTATTGGATTAACCAAATAGTAAGAAGTCTTTTAAAGATTGACAAAATTTTAGAAACCCAATTTACTTATTGAAATGTCAACACAATTCAATGAGCATTTATTCATATTTATTTAGTTAAATGAAAATATACACGCATCGTATTGCTCTAAAATGGTGGATCATGCCGACGTGAAAGAATTTCAACAAAGTTGTTGAATAAAAATGCATATTTCAACTGATTAATAATAATTTAAGTCGATTAATGATTATTTTGAACTGATTAATGATAATTATTGAATAATGAAAGTAAATTTTCATTCAACAATTTTATTCAAATTTTCTCAAGTTGGCATGATAGCGAAATTTCACTTCCACTATTTTAGACCAATGCGTGCACATTTTCATTTAACTAAATAAATATGAATAATTGCTCGCTGTGAGTTATGCTGACATTTAAATAAATAAATTGGGTCTCTAATATTTTGTCAATCTTTAAAATAATTAATAATCTCTACTTGTCCAATCTAATAAGGATAAAATCACAGAATGGAAGGAACATGTCATTTTGTAGTCGGTAGCTGAGGAAATGTAATATAACTAACGTAGAAAGTGAATTTATTCCTCACAAGTCGGAAATCATACCGACTTCAAAGAATTTGAATAAAATTGCTGCATAAAAACGTACGTTTATTATGCAATTATTATTATTAATCAGTTCAAAGCAATCGTTAATCATTTCAAATTCTCTCAAGTCTCCACGGCTATCGACTTGTAAGGAGTAAATTCACTTTCCATGTTAATTCTATTGCATTTCCTCAGCTATCGACTAAAAAATTCCCTGTTCATTCCATTCTATCATATGATTTAATCCTTATTGGATTAACCAAATAGTAAGAAGTCTTTTAAAGATTGACAAAATCTTAGAAACCCAATTTACTTATTGAAATGTCAACACAATTCAATGAGCATTTATTCATATTTATTTAGTTAAATGAAAATATACACGCATCGTATTGCTCTAAAATGGTGGATCATGCCGACGTGAAAGAATTTCAACAAAGTTGTTGAATAAAAATGCATATTTCAACTGATTAATAATAATTTAAGTCGATTAATGATTATTTTGAACTGATTAATGATAATTATTGAATAATGAAAGTAAATTTTCATTCAACAATTTTATTCAAATTTTCTCAAGTTGGCATGATAGCGGAATTTCACTTCCACCATTTTAGATCAATGCGTGCACATTTTCATTTAACTAAATAAATATGAATAATTGCTCGTTGGGAGTTATGCTGACATTTAAATAAATAAATTGGGTCTCTAATATTTTGTCAATCTTTAAAATAATTAATAATCTCTACTTGTCCAATCTAATAAGGATAAAATCACAGAATGGAAGGAACATGTCATTTTGTAGTCGGTAGCTGAGGAAATGTAATATAACTAACGTAGAAAGTGAATTTATTCCTCACAAGTCGGAAATCATACCGACTTCAAAGAATTTGAATAAAATTGCTGCATAAAAACGTACGTTTATTATGCAATTATTATTATTAATCAGTTCAAAGCAATCGTTAATCATTTCAAATTCTCTCAAGTCTCCACGGCTATCGACTTGTAAGGAGTAAATTCACTTTCCATGTTAATTCTATTGCATTTCCTCAGCTATCGACTAAAAAATTCCCTGTTCATTCCATTCTATCATATGATTTAATCCTTATTGGATTAACCAAATAGTAAGAAGTCTTTTAAAGATTGACAAAATCTTAGAAACCCAATTTACTTATTGAAATGTCAACACAATTCAATGAGCATTTATTCATATTTATTTAGTTAAATGAAAATATACACGCATCGTATTGCTCTAAAATGGTGGATCATGCCGACGTGAAAGAATTTCAACAAAGTTGTTGAATAAAAATGCATATTTCAACTGATTAATAATAATTTAAGTCGATTAATGATTATTTTGAACTGATTAATGATAATTATTGAATAATGAAAGTAAATTTTCATTCAACAATTTTATTCAAATTTTCTCAAGTTGGCATGATAGCGGAATTTCACTTCCACCATTTTAGATCAATGCGTGCACATTTTCATTTAACTAAATAAATATGAATAATTGCTCGTTGGGAGTTATGCTGACATTTAAATAAATAAATTGGGTCTCTAATATTTTGTCAATCTTTAAAATAATTAATAATCTCTACTTGTCCAATCTAATAAGGATAAAATCACAGAATGGAAGGAACATGTCATTTTGTAGTCGGTAGCTGAGGAAATGTAATATAACTAACGTAGAAAGTGAATTTATTCCTCACAAGTCGGAAATCATACCGACTTCAAAGAATTTGAATAAAATTGCTGCATAAAAACGTACGTTTATTATGCAATTATTATTATTAATCAGTTCAAAGCAATCGTTAATCATTTCAAATTCTCTCAAGTCTCCACGGCTATCGACTTGTAAGGAGTAAATTCACTTTCCATGTTAATTCTATTGCATTTCCTCAGCTATCGACTAAAAAATTCCCTGTTCATTCCATTCTATCATATGATTTAATCCTTATTGGATTAACCAAATAGTAAGAAGTCTTTTAAAGATTGACAAAATCTTAGAAACCCAATTTACTTATTGAAATGTCAACACAATTCAATGAGCATTTATTCATATTTATTTAGTTAAATGAAAATATACACGCATCGTATTGCTCTAAAATGGTGGATCATGCCGACGTGAAAGAATTTCAACAAAGTTGTTGAATAAAAATGCATATTTCAACTGATTAATAATAATTTAAGTCGATTAATGATTATTTTGAACTGATTAATGATAATTATTGAATAATGAAAGTAAATTTTCATTCAACAATTTTATTCAAATTTTCTCAAGTTGGCATGATAGCGGAATTTCACTTCCACCATTTTAGATCAATGCGTGCACATTTTCATTTAACTAAATAAATATGAATAATTGCTCGTTGGGAGTTATGCTGACATTTAAATAAATAAATTGGGTCTCTAATATTTTGTCAATCTTTAAAATAATTAATAATCTCTACTTGTCCAATCTAATAAGGATAAAATCACAGAATGGAAGGAACATGTCATTTTGTAGTCGGTAGCTGAGGAAATGTAATATAACTAACGTAGAAAGTGAATTTATTCCTCACAAGTCGGAAATCATACCGACTTCAAAGAATTTGAATAAAATTGCTGCATAAAAACGTACGTTTATTATGCAATTATTATTATTAATCAGTTCAAAGCAATCGTTAATCATTTCAAATTCTCTCAAGTCTCCACGGCTATCGACTTGTAAGGAGTAAATTCACTTTCCATGTTAATTCTATTGCATTTCCTCAGCTATCGACTAAAAAATTCCCTGTTCATTCCATTCTATCATATGATTTAATCCTTATTGGATTAACCAAATAGTAAGAAGTCTTTTAAAGATTGACAAAATTTTAGAAACCCAATTTACTTATTGAAATGTCAACACAATTCAATGAGCATTTATTCATATTTATTTAGTTAAATGAAAATATACACGCATCGTATTGCTCTAAAATGGTGGATCATGCCGACGTGAAAGAATTTCAACAAAGTTGTTGAATAAAAATGCATATTTCAACTGATTAATAATAATTTAAGTCGATTAATGATTATTTTGAACTGATTAATGATAATTATTGAATAATGAAAGTAAATTTTCATTCAACAATTTTATTCAAATTTTCTCAAGTTGGCATGATAGCGAAATTTCACTTCCACTATTTTAGACCAATGCGTGCACATTTTCATTTAACTAAATAAATATGAATAATTGCTCGCTGTGAGTTATGCTGACATTTAAATAAATAAATTGGGTCTCTAATATTTTGTCAATCTTTAAAATAATTAATAATCTCTACTTGTCCAATCCAATGAGGATAAAATCATAAAATGGAAACATGTTATTTTGAAGTCGGTAGCTGAGGAAATGTAATATAACTAACGTAGAAAGTGAAACTTACTCAAGCATGAAAAACTGAGTTTTTATTTTGTGAAAGGGATATTGTAAGCGGGATAGGTTGACAATTTATTTTAAATGTTTCATGTCAACTTAGTTTATTTTGTTCATTTTTTTTTCTCTTTAAGAAATCAAATTGGTCAAAATGCATGCACTGATGCATTTGAGCTTCAGAACTTTCCCATGGATACTTTTATAATGGGTAATATTATCGTTCGAAAAACGCTATTTTTTTGAGCACTTAATAAATAAAACGTGAACGTTTTTAATAACTAATGACGTCAGTTGTTTGAAGCCTCATGACTATCATTATTAAGAACCGAAAAAGTAAATTTGGTTGAATAGATGCTCATAAAGTTCAAACTTAACATCTTTCGCGAAAAATTAATTAGAATGTAAAAGAAGAATGTTTAGGAAATCTTTGAATTTTTTTATTATATTTCTCTCCGTTTATTTTCAAAAAATTTATTTGTTTTATTATTTTTAAATAATTTTATTGTTTTTAATAGTTTCCAGTCACATTATTTATGTTTATTTATTATTTATGATATTTTTTGTTTCATTATTTTTAATACTTACTTTTTTTGTTATCTTATAACTTTTAGTATTTTTTTATTTTATAACTTTGTTATTTTATAATTTTTTGTTACTTTTCAACTTTTATTTTATTTTATTGCTTTTAAATTTTTTTGTAGTATTTTTTAAAGTCAAATTTAGCCTTTTTAAATTTTATTATTCATTTTTTAGAACAAACGTTGCATTTTTTTTGTCAATAGATCTTGTTGTTTTCTAATCCATTCAAACTTTGCAGGTCGCATACCAGGCATGCTCTTCAAACTCATACCATTTCATAAGCCATTGACGAAATTTTAGAATCACAGCTTATTTAAAAAATTTCACAAGATGTTCTATATAAAATGTTTTCAAATTGCTTAGCCTATCAATCACACTACCTTATCTACCAAGTCTCAAGACTTTAGAGAAATTTTAGATACTTTTTAGGCATTACTTTTTTCGAAACATATGAATTTAACTAAACATATGAAGTATATGAACTTAGTCTTCAGAACCTTCTTGACCTTCGCAACACTCGCTATTTGACCACTGGATATGATATTTCTAAACTAGCCAAAAAATTCAGAAACACAGTCATTAACTAAAATATATTAAAGTATTTCACTAGTAATAGTGTTACTAGTAATAGTAATTGACACATCTACAGCCAGCAAACGGAATCTCTTTTTGTGGTAAATTTTGAAATTGAATTTTATGATTAATAATAAGTATGCATAAAAATACTGAACTAATTTCTTTGCATGTTTCACTTTATTGAAATCGAATATATGTTAAACATATTAAATTTATATCTAAGACTTATTTTAATTTTTTCCACCAAAGAGCGTTTAACAATATGCAAATAAAATAAATGAATTGATTATTTTATTGTTTGGAGATTAATATCTCTCCAATCAAAGGAAATGATGCGTAAAAACGATATCAGAACAAATTCAATGATCTCATTACGAATAATTGGAATTCCTCGTGATTTCATTCTACATGAGAAGAAAGTTCGAGTTTTTGCTCCAAGAATGATCAGTTCAGGATCATTTAAAGTTAGAATTGATTTAAAAACTCAATAAAGGCAGAGCTTCCTTCTTATAAGATGGGGGAAAGTGTCATTAACTGATTCTTCATTTATTTTGCATTCGCATCATTTTTAGTCGAATTAAGGATTAATACAAAGGGCTGGGAGAGATAAACTAATGACAAATTATACTTATTATTTTTTTTACTCACTTCCATGTATGTGAGAGATATATCTTGTAATAAAAATTTTGCTCTCTTTTCGATTAGGAGCAGTTCAACTATTATGTAAGCATGTTTTTTTTTTTTTTTTGGCAATTTTGACCCCTCCTTCTTGTCAGCAAAAATAAGCAATCACAAATTTCGACTTCTTTTCAATTAGGGACTATAAAAAAAAAAGATTACGCAAGCACGCTTTTACCAATTTTGAGCCTTTCCTTCCTTGTCAGCAAAAATAAGCTTTAGCACAAATTTCGACTTCTTTTCAATTAGGGACCGTCAAATAATTACGTCGGCATGCTTTTGGCAATTTTGAGCCTTTCCTTCCTTGTCAGCAAAAACAAGCTTCTTCACAAATTTCGACCTCTTTTCGATTAGGAGTCATTCAAGTATTATGAAAACATGTTTTTGGCAATTTCAACCCCCCTTTCTCCTTTTCAGCAAAAACTTATAAATGAAAGGTATTAGGGAAATAAGAAGACAAATCTGTGAATAATTTAATAAATACGTACATATAAAAGTTTGAAAGTTCTTTTCATTTGCGGTAACACATGATCATAATTCTTTATATTGTGTTCTTAACTATTTTTATTCTTTCAGAAAATTGGTTTGTGATTAAATCAAAGGCTTGCCCTTTTTGATGCTATTGTACTAACTAATTTAAAAGGTGCGAAGTTGAACGATGTGTCCCCTATCTAGATGGACATCGTAAAATTAAAAAATTAAAAGTATACGCTGTACAAATGTTAAATGAAAAATTCTCTTATTTTGACGAAACTGCTTTTTCCAACCAAAATGAGGTAATTAACTGTCTTCACTTGTTTGATAATACGAATTTTGTCAAAACATTAGGCTTAACTTGGCACATGGATAGCGAAAATAGTTAAGAAATGAACCATAAATTGAAAAAGAAGTGTAAGTGATTGACTACAATGGCATTGAAAGAAAGAGAACCCGGGAAATCGTCTTGTCTAGTAAAGGAACTAACTTCTGTACCATCCCGCATTACAGTACGAATTGTTTTGAACTTTAAAAAGTTTAGAAAGCTCTTAGAATGTACTGAGATGATCTATCAACAATTCCTCAAAAATTGCAAAATTTTTCAGCAAAAAAAGGATCACGTGATATTAGGACGATGATATATCAACAGATGATATATCAACAATTTCTCTAAAATTTCAAACTTTTTCAGCAAAGAAAAAGATCACGTGATATTGGGACGATATGGTTGTCAAAAATAACGAAAAAAATCTTAGAAATGAAATTTTATTTTTGGGAGTTTAGGAAAGGTAAACTTGAACTGTACTCGATTGAAATAATAACTAGTGAATTTATTCATTATTCGACAGTGCATGGCTAAATATATACTTTAAAGTTATATTTAGTAAAAAAAATTTACATATCTGTGACATTTATTACATTGTGTATTACATTTTGCACAATTGTGAAACGATAGGTCATCCTTTTGGCCTCACGCGTACTATCGCCATTATTGCATGCATAAATCATTTTTTAGTACTAAAAAAAACAATTTAAAGCTTTCAGTTATAAATGCGTCCTATTTTAAAAGATATATACACGACTTTCCTAGTCATTAAAGTTACTTAACAGGAAATGAAGTTAGAGATAAAACTTGTTTCCGAATTTCCCCCAACTCTGAAAATTTTCTTAATGCTATGATTTGAAAACAGTAATAGCTTCTTTCTGGACAACGATATGGAATTCGAAAATTGGTTCGAGTGATGGGAAAGGAGAACAGGCAACAGACAACAGTTTTGTTTTGCCAATGGCACTGTTTGTGAGTCTGAGCACGTAGGTATTTGCTGATGGCGAATTTTTCCTTACTCCTGCTATATTTAGTGTGGTCAGCTCGCAGTTGGGAATCCGAGAACAAAAACTGCATGCCATGTCTACAATTGCTTGTTCTTGGATACGAATGATAATGCCTTAATAAAAAAAAACTTCAGATAAAATAGTCAATTTTGAGAATGTTGATTACAAAATTGTGTATGTTGATGGACAATGCTGTTATTTGTTTTATAATTCTGTTTATTGTTTGTTATTTTTAGGCTTTACTAGAGCATTATAGTTTGTTTCATTTGTTAAAGTTTTAAAACGCATTTACATTTGCGATTTTTGCTTTATTAAAAAAAATATTGTCTTTCTTTAGTAACTAAAAATGAATAAAAATATTTATAGTTATTTTTAGCTACGCTTAAAATAATAGTTGTTGAGAGCTATGTTTATAAAACGTATTGGGATATATTTAAAACAATAGTTAGAAAACTGCGAAACTAAATGTTTATAGGGTCGATGATATAGAAATCTCCCCTGGAGGCATTTACTCACGGAGCACTCGATAACATCTTCTTTTCACCTCGGCTTCATTGATTTATTTTACGTTGAATGTAGAATTGATTTTAAAAAAAAACAAGCATTTTTAACAAAATGGTGGCACATGGATCAATAAAGTATTGTTAAAGTCTGAGTTTATTACCTAAAACCCATAAATGCAATAAGAAAGGAATATAAAGCTATAAAATACAATAGTTACCATTACTAGCCGCATTAATTGGTCTAAAACCATATTAATCGAATATGGTTTAGAATATATCCGATAAGGAAAAAGCGCTTAATATATCTGATATAAATATGGTTTGAAATCGTCTCATGTGGATATGGTTAGAAATATACCTCACGAGAATTATGAAAGACAGCCATCACTGGGTTTCTAGCTTCATAGGAATATTATTTGCTAGATGGATTCTAAACCATATACTACCCTCATTAATCGATCCAAAACCATATTAATTGAAGATGGCTAGGAAAAAGTACTAAATATATTCGATATGAATAAGGTCTTATGTGGATATGGTTTTAAATACATCTCATAAGGATATGATTTGATAGTCATCACATGTAGATATGTTAAAAAATGTTTATGGACCTCTGGAGGGTTCCTCCTCTGCATAATTGGTATTTCAGAAAACGACCTGGAAGTGCCTTGCTTTTTGAGGGACCTAGAAGCCAGCAGACTTGTTTATCTCGCTTTGCAAGTGGTCACTTGAGGTGTCTCTCCTATGTTCAGGGGCAAAAGACTTTTGGACTTTGCACTAAATGTAGGACTGCTCAGGCTTCACCCGAGCATATTCTAAACTGTATCGATTTTAAGATCGACGAGGTTTTTTCAAAACCTCATCTGTTTTTAGACTTCCTGGACATTTTTGGACTTATGGAATTGGTCTAATTGGGATGGACCTCTTGGGGATTAGAAACAACAACAGATATGGTTTGAGAATTATTCCATATATGACGTTATATAAAATTCATTCCATGTGGATATATATAGCTATGGTTTGATGTTATTTGAATATGAAATATACGTTTGGAATTCATGTAATATGAATAAGGCTTAATTTTCTATTTTATTTTAAGTGAATTTAGCTAAAATCTTGAAATAAAATAAAAACTGAAAAACATAGTTGCAACCTACAATAAATTGGAGATGAACACAGTGTAAATAATTTAAATTTTTGACAATCAGGCAAAGTGATAACTCTGTTCCAAATAATTGAAAGACTAAAAACAGACGATGCTGTGCAGGTTGTAAAAAAGTGCGTGAAGCAACTCTAATTACAAACTTCCAAATCAATCAAGTGAATTTAACTAAAATCTTGAAATAAAATAAAAACTGAAAAACATAGTTGCAACCTACAATAAAATTAAGATTAAACAGTGTAAATAATTTAAATTTTTGACAATCAGGCAAGTGATAACTCTGTTCCAAATAATTGAAAGACTAAAAACAGACGCAAAGATGCTGTGGCAGGTTGTAAAAAAGTGTGCGAAACAACTCTAATTACAAACTTCCAAATCAATCAAGAAATACAACTTTCTTCTTCCTCGTCATCAGGTCAACGAGAAAGTGGAAAGAAATCTTCCACTGAAACCCAACCCGGACTCGTCTTTTTGCTCAATAATTTCTCCACTTTCTTCCAATTTTTTTAATGGGAGTTCTTTTCCGCCTTCTATCTTTTCACTCTCTAAAACTGGGACTCTTGGCTCTTGAGGTCAGTGGCAGTAAATGTGCCCATTTCTTCCCTCTCTGAGAGTAAAAGCCCACAAGTCATGAAGCAGCCGTGCAAGACGTTGCTGCCTCTGTCAGCTGCCGTTAAATTAATAGTGATGTCTGTGAGTTTTTAATGTTGCCACCCCTGCTTGAGAAAAAAAAATTCGTCTATGCATCGTCTGCTGAATATTTGTGTGGCCGGGTATTGGTAAAGGATACGCTATGAAGGCAAAAAATGATTATTGCGCTGTACGGAATATTGGACAGGTACAGTAAAGCTTGTTTTAGAAAAAAATATTTAAAATTTTAAAATTTTATGTTTAATTGAAAATAACGGTTTTGTTTATATGGGGCACTTTGTAAATTATATGAAATAGGACGTTTAGTTAATTATGTAATGTAATTAAAAAAATTAGCGATTTTGTATGAAAATAGGAAAATTCAAATGTCTTTGACTACGAGAATCAATCAAAATATTTTTCAATAATATCTGTTTTTTTTCTTTTAAAATTCAAATGTTGTTTCCGACTACGAGAATCAATCAAAACATTTTGCAATAATATCTGTTCCTTTTTTTAAAATTCAAACGTCGTTTTTGACTACGAGAATCAATCAAAACAATTTTCAATAATATCTGCTCTTTTTTCAAAAAAATTCAAATGTTGTTTTTTACAACGAGAATCATTCAAAACAATTTTCAATAATATCTGCTCTTTTTTTAAAATTCAAATGTTGTTTGTGACTACGAAAACCAATCAAAATATTTTTAAATAATATCTGTTGGTTTTTAAAAATTCAAATATTGATTTTGTCTACGAGAATCAATCGAAACCTTTTTCAATAATATCTGATCTTTTTTTAAAAAATTTATCTAGAAATTAAATATATAGTGTATGCAACGAATAGTGTATTGTTTGACATACTATTTAAAAATGTATACAATTCGTGATATTTTCCTCACCTTAAAGTGTAAAAATTTATAACAATTATAATCAATTATCATTCATAGTTCAGTTTGGATTTGTTCTAATGAGTAGTATTTACAACGTAAAATTCAAATACCCATGCTTATAAGAAATTTCAAATAATGTGCATATTTTAACCACGAATCGAAACAAAGTTGTATTCAATAGATAGTAAAAAAGTTGAAGTTCAATAATTTTAATTGATTACTACATAATATTATAATAATTTTAGAAAGTTCAATTCAAAACCAGCTAAGTCCACTTCGTTATTTTTTGAATGCCCTATGTCTAATATCAAACTTTTAGAATGAATTGGTCAAAACTTAAATTGATGTGCATTATTAACTTTAGAGCTTCACAAATGCTTTTAATCTTGTTTTTCAATTAAAAGCAGCCCACAGACAACAAATTCTACCTGATTATTTTATTCACACGTTGAAAATTGAAGATTTTTAGTTATTATGATATAGATTTTTAATTTTCCTAATTGCACTTATTTTTTTCTTATTACTTAACAAAATATTGTTTTATTGTCAAAATTTAAATCCCTTAATAAAGACTTCTAAAAAATATCGAGAAATTTTTAAGCGAATTTAAAAAAAATTTCACACAATTATGAAATTTATTTAACCAAAGATAATTTCCTGCACAAAAATAATTTTTAGTATATATTTATTACATTATTTAATAATTGTAAGGTATAAAAATTTTACATTATTTTAAAGAATATAATTTTATATGGCAAAACACGAAATTTGAGCAAAATCGGTCGAATAGTTCCTGAGAAAACGAATTTTAAATGTATGACTTTTGGATATGGTATAATATGATTTCATGATGTATGACAAAATTTGGTAAACGTAATTCAGTAATTTCATTATGAAGTATTTGAGCATGGTATAGAAACATTTATTCGGTTAAGTTTACTTTCAAGTCATGTATTTTTTTACTTTCGTGGTAATTAAAACCAGAATTATTAAAACTAGAATTTCCGGTAAACCATTACCATCACATGAGCGAAAAAATTACGAATGAATGGTTTAAATACTATATGTTTTGTTTTCATTATCCAGAATTATGTTTTTTTTCTCCAGAACAGCCATTATCATAAGTATGGTAATTTTACCAGAATTTTTTCTCCGTGCAATGTTCACTTTTGGACAAACGCTACTTCATTTTAATAAAGTTTTATGATCGCTATGATATTGAATATGGATATAAAGTATAACATAATTATAACCTCTACTATAATATTTGAAAAGTTACAGTTAAAACAAAGAAAAACCAAAAATTGTATTTATTTAAGTTTAGTTTTTTTTCTGTTTAGCTTTTTTCTAAGTCATCTGTGACCAATTTACGTATTTTTAAAAAAATGCCGAATATTTTATGCATCAATTTAAAAAATATTCGCATAATTTATCGGACCCTTATGATTCATTCATAATAATTCGATTTATAATGTATTAAGACTGAAATTACATAAATAATACATTGTTATGAACCACCTTTTGTATCAACATATGGCACAGATTTATAGTAACCTTATTAAGGTAACCAATTGAAATATATCTGTATAAAATAATTTTATCAACTTTTTCTATACTTTCAAAGTCTCTTGAAGCCTTAATAACATTGCAGTAAAATTGCACGGAACTATAGTTTAGGATGCGCTTATTATGTTTTAGTTGTTATTTTAGAGAATAAAACAATAATAAAAAAAAGTTGTTTAATCGTACATCATAAGAAAATTTGATTAAAAATTATTGTTTTAGAACAAAACTATACCATGCAATTTCGATAAAATTTCTCATATTATGCACGAAAAAGATTTTTTAATACTCATAGAATTTAACTTTAATAAATTAAATTATAAATTTGAGTAGCTTTTTGAATTTATATCTCTTGTCATTACGTCTAAAAAAATTGACTCATCTGTAATTAAATTCATTATGAACATAATTTATCGAATCGAAAAGCATTCTTTTGAATATTTTTAAAGATGAATATTGTGAAAATTTGTGAATATTTGTGATAAGTGATATTTGATAAGTGAATATTTTTTAAGATCTATGCAACTTTCAGTAGATAATAAAAAAATTTTATTGTCGAAACTAATTGCTGAAAATCTAAAATAGCATCTTAAAGAAGCCTATATTGACTGCTAAAAATAAGTCATTGAAAATGATTTTGCAACGAAAAACTCTTATTTCAATTGGATGTTAAAAATAAATTCAGAAAAAAAAGATGCATTAAATAAAAATCTGAATCCTTCAAACAAAAGCAGCGATTTTTGGATCTAATGAATAATTATACTTCGTCACTCCTGAAAAGTCTTTCAAGAAGCAATGCATCATTGAGCATTTTACTGACTGAGCGTTTAACTCATTTTTTTATATTTTGAATAACTTTGTCTAAAAATAACGAGAACGAAGTTTAGTCATTAACTTAATCAACAAATTGAAATGCGTTTTGAAAAATAATTATCCTAAAAAAAACTGAATATTCTTTCATTTTTCTTATGCATATCAAGGGCGGCGTGCATAGTAAAAGATTCCGGATCAAATTACGTACCAGCACTCAAGGAGAAAGTTGTTTTTATCGTAAAATTCTACAAACCAAAAAATATGACAAACCGTAAATTTTACATAAATATTTACCGTGAAATCACTGAATAACTGTAATTTATAAATATTACTGTAAAAATCACAGTATACAAATGTTCGGATAAAAAATGGATGATGCACTCAGATTGACAGTACTTTTTACCGGAATTTGATCCGGAATTTTTTACAGTGTATGTTGGTATCTATTTTATTTATTTATATATATATATATATTTTAATTTAAGCTTCTCATGAAAGAGCAAAGAATGAATTTGAAAATTTGTATAAATAAATTATACGTGTATATAAACAATGAAAAGTGTTTTAAAAAAAACAGGTTTAATTTTTGGTCGATTTTTAAAGTTTTGATAGGAAAACTCAACTATGTTTTTTTACCCGTAATTCCAAAACAGTCTGATCAGTTTCACGTAAATATCTATTTTGAAATTAACATTACTTATAAAATATTAATTTCATGTAAAAATGTACCAAAAATTTGGGCTTTCAAAATGAAAAAGCAATGGATAAACAAATGGTTAAGCAAGATTGTTATCCATAAAATAATACTTTGTGTGTGATAAAATGCTAAATAAACTTGTCAGATCTACAGTTCCCGTTTTTGAGAAGTGTGCCCGTTGACGCACATGAAGCAAACGGTATCCCTTTTATATATATTTTTTTCTGATGATTGAATTACATGAAAAAATCTACCTTTTGTATTTTTTAATCATAAATACAGTCTAGTAATTACTTAAAAGGATATGCTAGATTATGGCAATTATATTTGTACGAAAATATAAAAACCGAAAATCAGTCGTTTGAATTTTTTTCCCGGCATATTTAAAATATTTTCATTAATTGATTTCTTAAATTAAAGAAATTTCAATTATTAATAACTGTTTCTCATAGATCTAAATAACTGCAAATTAGAAAAATTATTGTTTGAAAATGAGCTTTTTGGGAGATTTTACCTTTAACGCAGAAAAAAATCACTTGTGTCTTATATTGTATTTCATATCAATACATTTTTAATGAGCTAATATAATATTTTAATATAAAATAATGTAAAATATTAAATTACTATAAAATAATGTAAAAAAAAGCATAAAAAATGTGTTTAATGAAAATTCTGCGTCAAAAGGTTAGCAAGAAATTCGTCCTATGTTTGAAAGACATTTAATTACTTTTTCAACTCTGAGAAAGAAAGAAAAAAAGTATGCGGCAGAATACGGTAAAATTTACCATGTTTCTGTTTCTATTGAAACACCAACATTGGTAGTTGGAGATTTTCCCCGTTTGGTAATGATTTTGGTGAAATTAAAAATAAAATATTGTTTTATAATATGTGATAATATTTGGAAAACAGGGTAATATTTAGTAGTTTATCATGATACCATAGAGCATGGCATACCATTTAGACTTAGAACATGCTACATAATTTATCTGGTTTAATTTACTTTTAAGTTTCGTATTTGTTTACTAAAAATTTGGTAATAAAAACTATAATATTGAGAAACAAAATTTCTGGTAAACCACCATTTGAACGGAAAAATTACCAACTGAATGGTTTAAATTCCAAATCTATCTATCTATCAAAAAATTAATTTTAATCTAATTTTCTAAAATCATTGCCAATGCGCTTCAATAAAAATTACCGAGATTTTCGGTTTTCTCTTAGAACCAGAAACAAACTGAATTCTACTATTCTAGCAGTTTTGACCAAATTTTATTTTCAATAGGGTAGTTCAAACTTTGCCTCTGTTTCGTAAAAATTTGGCCATAACAGGATACAGATCCTTCGCCAGGGCCGGATTAACCTATAGGCACACTAGGCACGTGCCTAGGGCCTACGAAAAACTTGGGAGAAAAAAATTTGTTGACAAAAATAATTTAGCTTTAAAAACAACAAGTGTATTTTGCACGAAATTATGAAGATACAAATAAAAATATAATATTTTTCGGTAATAAATTATTTTGCAGAATCTTATGATCTAACATATTACTTTTTTGCAATTTTTGGATTCAACGATATCTTGTATTATGCTGTCGAATTCCAAACTACGCAAAATGTCGTATTCAATAAACATAAGTGCGAGCGATGCCAAACGTGCGAGCGATGCAATGTTAATTTCCTTCACTTAGTTATCATAGTATTATGAAAACTATGAAACTATTTGTAGTATAAATATTTCTTGTAATTAATTTCACTATCAATTTCATTGTTTTCTTTGCCGGTTTGTTGTTATATTGTTGACGTGAAGTGTTCACATAGTTATCGATCGAACTAATCATAATCATAATGGTATTATCGACATCAACTGCAATATCGGCAGTATGTCGGTATTGCAGATAAAGTTCGATAAACAAATTTGTAAATTAAAATCCATATTAATAAAAACGTAAAAAAAAATATATTAATTAATAAGAAAATTTTAGCATATATTTTGAAAAGAGGGGAGGCGTGGGGGAAGGAGGGGAGGGCCCAAAAACGGCTATGCATAGGGCCTACGAAAGGTATAATCCGGCTCTGTCTTTCGCTGTTTATTTCTAATGAATTAGGCAACAGAGAGATCACTTGATTGCTTTTCTTGTAAGTTCTGGAATTCTCCAAGAGAATTCCTCTGAATTCTAGAATCTGATTCAAATAAGGTTGGATCATTCCTTAATATTTTCTTTGTAAACAGCAAACTCAAGTTTAACGAATAGATCATTTAGTTTCCTGGAATATTTTTGAATACACAGTCGTCGTTAGTATTTAAGGGGGCTTAGTCAAGGGTAAGTTGCTAAAAACATATTTAGAATTGAAAAAATTGAAATTGCATGGGAGAAATACCATAAAGACTATAAGTTTTTTTCCGATAAATAAAAAATTAACAATTGTGCGGTTATTCAACGATTATACAGAAAGTTTTAAATTCTACGGGGGGCCGAAATAGCCTGGCTGGTAGGTCATTGGGCTCATGTCCGTGAGGTGAGTTCGATCCCCGCCGGCCGAAGACTCCCCGTGTACAAAATAGTGACTGATGCACACTAAGTCTGTCAGGGTCACAAAGTACTCCAACTTCCTACAACAAATCAATACCTGAAGGATACAGGATCAGAGATTTATCGTGCTTTGGTTCAGGTCAAAATTACGATATATGGATGGATGGATGGTGTGTGAATGTGTTCTCCCGGTCAAACGTATGTATGTTGTCTCCGGATCATCCACGAGCATGTTTCCCAGACCATCACCTTGTGCTATATGTGATAAAATTTGATAAACGTGGTAAAATCTTATCTTAAAGAATATAATTTTACATGGCAAAATACAAAATTTGAGCAAAATAGGTCGAATAATTCGTGAGAAATTGAATTTTATGTATATAACTTTTTTGATTTGGTATAATATGTATAGTTTCATAATGTATGATAAAATTTAGTTATAAAATTTAGCAATTTTATCACGATATCTTAGGGCATGATGGTAATTAAGCTATTTATTCGATTAAATTTACTTTCAGTTTCATATTTTCTACCAAATGTGTGGTAATGAGAACTATTATTTTGAAAAACCTGAATTTTCTGTGTACCGTTTTCATACAAACGGAAAAATAACCAAATGAATGGTTTAAATATCGTGCATTTTTGCTTTATTAACCTGAACTAGGTTGTTTTTTTTTACCATGAATACCATTACCATACAGTACCATATTTTGACCAGAATTTTGTTCTCCTCGAATAAAATAAAGTAAAATCAATTTTCTTTCATACACTTATATTTAATAATTACAGTTTTCCATGTTCATTAATGTTAAAAATAATTTATCTCGCTCAACATATCATTTTCATCTACTAATGAATCTATATGGAACAATAGTTGCGGCATTGTTTTAAAATGCTTGATGATATGCACTTGTCCGATCACTTAACACAATACAATTATACCTTACTAATGTCATATCGAATACCAAATGTAAAATTAGTCCATCTTTAAATTTAAAAACTGTTCTTAAAATAAATATAGTTTAAGTGAGGTCACGAAATAACAATACTACAATAGTGTAAACACGAACAACCATTTACTTTCACCACTTTTTATTCGCGGGCGAACTCGGCGAACTAGCTGGAAAGCGAAAATAAAGGTCAGCGTGCTACTTTTTTCCTGTATCGCCCTTAACCTTAGGAATACTCTCCGATGTCCAGATGAAGTAAAATGGAGACTATTGTTTTGACTAACGGTCATTATCCCTGTTTCAAATGCTCATTGTTAGTGAATATTTTCAGCTCATTGCTCTGTTATTAGTATCTAAAGAAAGTGAAGTCGTAATTTTTAGCTTAGAAGCTTAATTTTATGTCAAAATAAATAAGTTTGTCAAATTTATCTTTCAAATGTGATGCATTTTTAGGTCCTAAAAGCAGAATGAGGGAGGCAATGCTCGGAAAAAATGGACACTTGTAAAGAACAAAATCTTTTTTCCAGGGTAAACATTCCACCAAATTTAAGAAATTACTATCTATACTTGTTTAAGGATTGAACTTTGTCAAAAGCATTAACTTAATGCAATGCATTGATTTACACAAGTGCTTAGGAATTTCTAAATATAATAAAAAACGGAGTATGACAAAGTTTTTTCTTTTTGACTGGGTCAAAAATTTTTATGTTAAATTTTTATGGATGGTTATCAGCTGAAAATTAAGCACAGGGGGCGTTATCAGTCAAAATTTGTAAAAGACTTTTGTATTCTTCACTGATCTCTATATGACCTCTAAATCTATTTGAATTTAGCTGAAAATATAAAATAAATAACTAAATCAATACTTAAAATATGGGAATCTTTACATTTTATTTACGTCATGATATTAATTTCTTTAAATCGATTTACGGTAAACGACATATTCAATCAACCTTTTCACCGACCTTTTCATTAGACAAATATTGCGAATAGTAAAATAACGTGCAAATTTAAATACCATCTCCAATAATCGAATATCAAGCCTGTTTACGCATCGTTACGTAATAAGCGGAGGGATACACCGGAAGTTTCCAAGATTCTGTTCCTATTTTAAAATCTTATTATTGTTCAATATTTAGGATTCTTATTATTGTCTATCATTGATATATCGTATCAGGGTTGGATGCAGGTATGATCGGACCTGGGGCTCGTGTGTAACTTAAGGTGCTATCTATATCAAATTAGTCAAATTTTATCTATATTCTGCTATATTCAGAAAGATATTGAAACATTCGTGAAACTCAATTCCAGTTAAGCTTTGTTTTACAGAACTTCAAAAAGAAAAAGTCTTTTTAAATTTTTATTTTTTTAAAAAAAATCTTCTGTGTGATTAAGTGTCATCAAAAACATCTTGTATAAACTTATAAATGTTAACTATAGTAATAAATTATCAAGCATACATAATTTAAAAACCGAAAAGGAAAAAAAAATTAGAATTTTTCGTGTTTAGCAAATTTGTTATAATTTTATCAACTCAACATCCCTGTGAAATTTTAAGTGTTTTGTAGATGGTTAAAGATGGTAAGCACTTGCGGCTTCAAGCGCAAGAAGATAATAGATAAAATTATTGTGATAAATGAAGGCTGTTGAATTTTACACTCAAAATAATGATACATTTATTTTGATTGTAAAAGACGACTTCATTACTTTTATTTTTTAATAACCGTCGTTGAACAGCCGACCAAATTTTGGGTTTTAGACTACCTATGGTCAACCCCGAAGCCTTGTATTTATGAACCCAATGCAGAAGACAAGGGAACTCCTGGTTCAAGTATTGGGAGAAATTTGCCTTCTTAGAGGACTTTTTGATGGAACTAGCCCGCATTTGCGTTATATGGAGAGGAAAAACACGAGAACTTCCCACGGTTAGCCTGACGGCTAAGGAATTCTAACCTATGATCCGTATACCACTGAGGATATTTCACATCAGCACTGAGGTCGATGCAAGCCGGATAAGAACTCGTATCGACCAGCTATCGCTGGGATTTGAACCCGGTTCACCACATTGGAGTGATAATGCTCTATCCCTGAGCCATCACGGCTCTATCTGGGTAATTAGCTTTAATAACAATAATGCTAAACAACATGCTTTTACAATTGTATGGTAATACAATTGATGGTAATACAATACCTTACCTTTACAGAAAAACATTTAGCTTGAAAATATAAGTTTTTTAAAAATTTATGCAAATATACTTTCATATTTAATAGACCACTTTTTGAGCCTTATAAAAATTGGGAGCCTGGGGTCATCGCAATAGTTCTCCTCTTAATCCGACCCTGTTATTGTTTGTATTCCGTTAACCAGCCACATAACGATGAAACCTAAACCTACATAGAAATGACTTACATTGAGTCGCTCTTAGTGCTTTATGCGTAGATCCTAATTCTGATTTTATTGTCTCAATATTATTCAAATAAAGGACATGAACGAAAAAATAATTAATAGTTACCGTATAAATTCACTAAACGTAAATATGCACTAACTTAAGCTAATGGTTAGAAACCAAATGAATTGTCATTACAAATTATAGATTTTTTAAAATTCCGAGTGTCATTCGTTGCTTTAGTAGATATGGTTTCTATTTCTATTAAATAAATATTTGGTTTTCTGGAATAGGCGTACCATTATAAAACAAATTCAGTCTCTTTAGTAAGGAAAGATTCTTCGTATTACTTTTGTAAGCCCCAGTCGCTTTAATAACGATAACTGGCGATTTAAATAATTTCTTTTTAAAACTGATGTGTGTTCCATATGAAATTTTTTTCCTCAAAAATATTTCAGTTAGTTATGATTTGGTATTGGATCGCATTCTTCAAATCATTGAAATGTATCACGATTTTTAGTTCAAGTTAAACAAGTTGAAAAGCAGCTGTTATTGTAATTTTAAAAAACCCATTAAAATGCGATTTCAAACAGTTTAGAAAACAATATAAGTACCTGTTAAATCGATAAACTGGAAAAATTTCGTAAACATGCCAATTTGTTTTCCGGCTTTGCCTGCTTAAACGTTTCTGTAGTTTAACAGCGCCATATTACAGATCATCTATCTGTGTCGTATTCAGGAAAAGGCCATTTGCAGTACATTTTTAAGTACAAAAACATCATCAAACAATCAGTATATTATGATAAAAACTTGCTACAATTACTATTTTAAAGGTTTATCTCGTTTTTGTCTGGAGTTTTGTTTAACCAATTTATTTTTCAAAGTAATGAATTTGCATAAAACCACCCTAATTTTTAACGAATAGCTAGATCATCTCGAACTTAATCTCTTTCAATTTTGCGTTAAAAAAAATATGAGAGTCAACACCTCATTTATATGGATAACAGTATTTAAGTTTCTCATCCAATTCTCTTTCTCACGTAAAGACTCGACTTACAAGGTGATGCAACTTTTTAGCACTTAATAAAAGAAGGGTGCTTGACAGTTATTTGCTGGACAGAGCTTTTTTTGGATGTCATGTTTGAATCTTATTTCTACTATCCTATTCCACTTTCTCTCGTAAAACTCAACTTACGAGGTGATGCAAATTTTTAGCCCTTGCTAAAAGGAAGGTGCTTGATAGTTCTCATCGGAGCCGAACTTTTGTTGGATATGAGGTTTAATTCGATTTCTATCAAATGACCAAAAAAAGGCAAGGGGAAATGGCAAACTTCTTGCAAAAATATCCCAGAGAATCGTGAGTCAATTTTTGATGAAACTTTGCTTATATTGTTTAGCTATAGTGACTAATTGGCAATAGCGACTTATATGTTACGGTAACATATCGTTTATTTATTAAAATGAAAAGAATTGAATATTTTTTAACTGAGCCTTAAAAATTTTTTTTACGTTTATGCACATGCAATGCGTTATCCGATAAAAATAAAGGCATACTTGAAAAAATTTTAGCCGGAAAAATGGATCTAATATCTCAAATCTGTTATGATAAATACAGAACGATTTCCTATAATCAAGTATATTGATTGCAGAAAAATTTCACACAACATTTGAAGAAATTTATTTTTGATCTATGTTTGCTTTACCTTCCCCTTTTTTTCCTTTTCTACGAATACAAAGATAAATACAAAGATATTGTAAAATTATAAGTAAATCTCCATTAATTAATTCCTTAAAGCATTAAAAGGGAAGACTAGTATTATAAAATTAAAAACTCTATAAAAAAACAAATATTTTAATTAAAAATTATTAGCTTACTTTTTAATTACGTTGCTCATTAAAATTTCTCTTATCATTTGTTATAGAAAATATAAAAATGCCTAAAATGTAAATAAAAGGCATCACTAACATCTGACAGTACCTAAACAGCTCCAATAATTAAACGGATATTTTTATGTTTCAACATTTAAGTAGTTTTTTCCTGAAAAATAAGGCAGTGAAACTAGTTATGTCAAATTAGGAAATGTAGAACATGCCCTGGTCAAAGATAGATTAAGGTTATTTAAAGAATTTTTTTCAGATGTTCACTGTGTCTCATGCTTAAATATTAAAGTCACGACTCTAAATAAGTCTTTTTTTTTTACTTTTGGTAACGTCTTACAAAAAAAAGAGAAGATTTGAATGAAGAAAACGAGAAAAAGAATAAAAAGAGAGAAAGGTATAGCCCAAAACTTAAAATATTGTTATTTTTTTTATAATAACATCACCAAATTAAGTTTTATAAGATGAATTTTACGAATATAGAACATAAACGTTAGGATTAAATTCATGTTTCGAAAATTGAAATTAGTTATACAGGTATCACTTTAGTTGCTGACAAAAAATTCTAGAATACCATTATGCATTGCATATAGGGGAAAGTTTTCCAGTACGAGATATTCTTTTTGAAATTGATATCAAGACATAACAAATATTATGATGTTCCTTATTATAATATATTGTGTACGTGTATAATCATGAAAATCCTGTGTAAATCATGGGTGACTGGCCAAATGTGAAAAACTCAAAAACACCGCAGTGTAATCCCAAAAAATAATAATTCTTAGTAATTTGCCAAATTTAGAAATGGTGTACTGATATTGGGTAGTACTAAGGTAATTCTAATTCTTTTAATCTTTGATCATAGTCGTTTATTGACAATTTTATCTAGAAAAAAATGCGTAAAACATTACAAAATATTCACTCGCAATCGACTAAAAGTAAGACACTTTAATAATGAATTTAAAATCTGAACAAATGTTTTTTTGTGCTATAAGAAATTACAAAATAAGTAAATAAATAAATAAATAAGTAAAATCGAAATCAGATCGTAATTTTCTGAATTATTTCTACAATACATTCTCATAACCGTAGGAAAATCAATATATATATATGATAATTACATTTCTGGTAAAAAACAACAACATAATACTGGTTAATATGACCAAAATATACGATATTTAATTCGATAAAACCAAAATAATATTTAATACGATAAAAACCAAAATATACGATATTTAATACGATAAAAACCAAAATATACGATATTTAATACAATAAAACCACAATATACCATATTTAATACAATAAAATCGAAAGATACAATGAACGTAACCAAAATTTCGATTTTTACCTTTATTTGTTAATTTTTTTGTTCATTATGGAAACGTTTTACCGGAAGTTCTAAATTTTCAAATTTATAGTTATTACCACACATTTAGAAAAATATACAAAACTAAAAAATAAATTAATGGTCATTTTTCATGATATCTTAGAGCATGGAATAAATGGATTTTATTCCATGCTCTAAGATATCATGAAAAATGACCAAATTTACCAAATTTTATCACATATTGTAAAACCATATGTTACTGTAAATTTTACCAAAATCATCACCAAATTTCTTCGTCAAAATTGCAGAGTTTTTTCTCCACCCATAAAGCCAGATATGAGGTAAATATTACCCTATTTTGATAATTTTAGCCGTACATTTTTTCTCAATGTAACAAGCAAATATAGTAATATTTTATTTTAAACGTCGGAAACTTTATTGAGTGAAACTGGAGTTGCAAGTTTGAAACAACCAACAAAAATATGTAATACTTGAAAGCAAGAGAATAAGTAGATAATAAAATTAAAAAATGCATAAAAAATAGCTGCTTCTTTCAAATAGACTGAAAAGGAGATAATAATTTTTTTTCCAAATCAAATATGAAACACGAACGGCGCATCACTTGCTAAAGAAAGAAAAAAAGTTGATGATGACAGAACTTCATTAAAAATTGATGCGTCGGATGTTTTCCTTTCTTTTAGTCCAAAAATATCAATTATTTTCTCCATTTCAGTTTTTTGAAATATTACAAAATCTAAGTTATTTAAATCAATATTTTTACCTCGTTAGATTTGAGTCTCTTATTTTGTTAGTTGTTGAAGTTTCAACTAATGATTGAATGGTAATAAATTTTGTCTGTACCATTTTGACAACATTTGAACCTTGTACTGACATCAGGCACTGAGCCCCAGATGATATTTTAACGCAAATTGGAAAATGGTCTGAAACTTTATTAGATAATAAACTCCATGTGCTAACAATATGGCGATCCGCAAATTGTAGCTATTAGAAAAACAACGAAACTTGTCACCTGGCACAAGTCTCCAGTCAGAAATTGGACAGCATTTTGCTAAACGATAAATTCCATTTGGAGATAAAAATGACGTTAAATTCTGCTTGTAGGGATCTGCAAATTGCATTGTCATCAAGCACAAAGCTCTGCTAAAGATTTGAAGCATTCTACGCAGTAAAAAATTGCAAATCAAATCATGAAATCCATCTTTACCATAAATTTTTACAGAACAAAAAATCTTACATACCGAAACTTTTACAGTAATATTTACTGTAAAATCACCGAATCACTGTTATAATTACAGCAATAAATAAATATTGCAGTAAAAATTATGGTATATTATTTTACGGTAAAAATGGACGTTAAGGATGTTGCACTCAGGGTGCCACTACTTTTTATCATAATTTGATCCGAAATTTCACAGTGTAGTTCAGTAAGAAACTAGAATTTTGGTTGCGAGATTCAACTCTCTGTAAAATGAAAGTGAAATAATTAAAACGTAGCAAAATAAATTTTACGAGAAAATCTTTGAATGAATAGTGATTTTAAGGCTTTAACAATCGATGAAATCCTTCGAACAAATTTTTTTTTCTGCAGTATTGCTAAGAACTAGTAACTAAGAAAATTTTCAATAATGCTCTTGATAAAGCCAACTATAAATACATATTTATCTCAAATATGTTTTAAGCCTATTGATTTCGCTTCGGTAACTACAGGCAAAACAGATTAAGAACCCCAAGTTCTCAGGGAAGTTCAAGTTCATTGTGAAATTCTTTAATCTATCTTACTTTACAAAGCTACTTACTACAATTAAAATGGAACAAATTTCTTTTAATCACTCAGGCAAATATTATGAAAATGCTTCTAGTTTTTGTTAAAGACCTAAATGTAGCGTGTGAATTGAAAATGAATATTAGAGGGACCGGAAAGTAATGTCATTTCGGTGCATTTAATATTTGTTATCAAGATTTTATTTTTAATCAATAATGTATTCACCCTCGTTAGCAACAACCTTTCAATGCTGGATCGAAAATGAATTGAAATGGATCGAAAAAAATAAATTGGTTTTTAAAATGTAACAAATATTAAATGCGCCGACATTACTTTCCTGTCCCCCAAATATTTTTCAAAAATATTTACTGCCTGAATCATAATATTTTATTGATATAATAATTATTTTCAGGAAATGCAATGTATGTTAATTTTTTTTAACAAAAAAAAGTATCTACTTCCGTTATTATTTTCAATTTCATTTAAAACATGTTTTCACATTCAAAGGCATTTTCGTTTAAAATACACTTTAAAAATTGATTAAAAAATTTTAAATTTATTTACGAAGTTTTAATTTTATCAACAAAGTTGCGATTCTAATTTAATACAATTCAAAAATTTATTTCAATCCGCTAAAAAAAGAGCATTCAAAAATGTGATTGAATTAAATGCGAAATAAAATAAACAGTGCTTTTCTGTGAACTTTATTTTTAATTTTGATTTTCGAGTTTCTTATCCTTATTAAATAAATAATTTTTGGAGGAATTGTTGTTTAGAGTGAGTAAAGACTATCGTTTAGAGTTACACAAGCTGAGTGACTATAATTTTATATTTATGTATCTTGGCATTTTCTTGTTTATTTATGAAAAATACATAAGCATATCATTCAACAGAGGAAAATGAAATGCAGTTGTTGAATGAAATTCATATTGGTGAAAGTATAGAAAAATCATAGAATACTGAATAGAGTAGAAAATACATAAATGGAAAAAAATGGAATTGGAGCTAAAAATAATAAATAAAAAACAATTTTTATCCAACTGAAAAAGTTTAAATAAAAAGACTGAAAAGATGAAATATAAAAATTAAATATATAATTTCTTTTTAATATTTCGATATCAAAACTCTTAAATCAAATTTTGCTCAGAATTTTTTTAAAATATTATCTTAGAACTTGGTAAAATGAAAATAGAAACTTAAATAACTATTTGATCTTGTTTATTTGTGTTTATTAAAGTGTTTTGACGTTATTTTACTGTTATCACAAAGAAAAATCTATTTCTTTTGGCTAACTTTCAAAATGTGGCTATAAAATAATTTGTTATAAAGTGCTTTAATCTCAACATTCAAAATTTTTTTAATTGAAAATTGAAATAATCGTTTTTATCATCATATCATTTTAATGACCATACAGTTTCTATTGTTTCATTATTCATATTTATTATTATAATCATCAGAATATTATTTGGATCATTTTATTTATCCTTTATTTTTCCTTGGCTAACTTACAAAAAATTGATTTGTAAAATGAAAGTTTTATTAGAATCATCATAATACCATTTTTATAATTTATTTATTCTAACTACCTAGTAAAATGTGGCTGTAAAATAATTTATTATGAAGTGCTTTATTCTCAACACAAAATTGGAAATGTTATTTTATTTAATATTAACTTCATTTTAATTTTATGTCAGCTTGTTATGTCTGCTTATGACAAAAACTAGTCAAAATGTTGATTGGATACATTTTGCTCACATAATTTAGAAAATAAACTTATGCTGACACTTGGCACTAAGCTCTGAGCTTTGTTATTTGTCGGAAAGCAATCAAAATTTTGATTAATAAAAAATTCCATTTTGCAATAAAATTGTAACATTTTTGTTTGTAGTTGTCAGAAAACGAGTAAAACTTGTCTTGTTAAAAACAACTGTTTGTAAAATTTAAAATATGTTAAATTTCGATCTTTTAAGATATTAAGAAATTGGTCAGAATTTTAGACTGGCGATAAATTATATTTGGCGACAAAAGGGTGATATAAATTTTGCCTGCATTGGTGAAGAAACTAGTGTTGTCATCAAGAACACAATTCCCGGAAATTGAAGACCTACTAAACTTTGAGTCCTCCGGTAATTAAAAAAGTGGAGGCTAATTATGAACTATTTTTGGCGATAATATGACAATAAACTGTACTTATAGCAGCAAAGAACAATAGTACAGATTTGAGTTCGCTGGAACGTCAGAAAGTGCTTGAAATTCGAAATGCAACATACTAGCCTCACAAACACGGAAACAACTTAAACGTATTAAATAAATATAATGATTTTGCAATCTATGTTTGACTTTTTATGTTTCTTTCTATTTTAATATTTTATGATTTTTACAAACTTGAAGTCCAGTTTTTCTGCTTATAAAATTTTATTCTTGAAAGATTGAAAAACGAATGGTAACTGTAAAATTAGAAAAGCGATACACGCATCAGCCTCTACTTTCGAAATTCTCTCATAATGAAGTTCTACCAATGTAAGCAGATTTCGTTTACTTTTTTAAACGCAATTTTCTCACGTTAAAAATTGATACATACAATTAAATGCGGAAAAAAATATTGGTACACGCAACTTTCACTTGTTCCCTTACTTATTCATCGTCATTTACGGAGCACGTTTTTCCGCTTACGCTAAGGGTCACTGATCAAATAGCTCAACTCAATATGTAATTTACTTCATTGATAGTTTCTAACATTTCAATTAATGAGAAAAATAGGAATTTTACTGTTGCAAAAAAGTGTTGTGTCAGTCGGGGCAATTGTCCGTTTAACCCCTAACTAATTATGTTTTCAAGTAAAACTCAGCATGGAACGTTATTTTGAAATACGTGCTACATTTTTTATGTGATTTATGGGTAAGAAACAAATATTTTATGGAAGTCTAGTTATTAAATGACATTGTGTTTTGCACGGTAAATTGTTTTAACAAATATAATAACAAATAAATCTGAATTGTGAGTCGACTATTGTATGAGACTGTAGTTTTAAATATGGAACACAGAAAAAGATACTTTTTTTCTTAATACATTCTCTACTTAATACATACTCTTGGAAATTTTAAAATAAGTCATTTTCGTGTGTTTTAAAATGAAAAAAAGCTCAAGATTTGATTAAAAGTTTGTGTGTTTTAAAATCATGCAGCATATTTGAAGGAATATTGTATTAAATAAATATTTAAATAATAATTTTAAATTATAGCGAAGTATATCTAGTTTTAGAACGGAGGATGAACAGATTATTAATGTTCAACTCCGTAACCATATAATTTGGAATCCAATTCAGAAGGCAAGGGGACTCCTGGATCAATCATTGGGACAAACTATTCTTGTGGTTTAATTTTATATGAAACAAACTGGCATTTGCGTTACATGGAGAGAAAAACCACGTAAACCTCTCACGCGTAGTCTAACGCAAGGAGATTCAAATCCATAATCTGGCTACCACTGAGGGCATTTTACATCAGCACTCAAATCGGTGCAAGAAAACGGAATATAAACGGCGTTTTTATTAAAAGGAAAACACCCATTGAGTTGTTTAAGGAAGGGCTTGTTTCTCGGTGCAATGGTTGCTTAATAAGTAACTTAATAATTCATATTTAAGTAAACCTACATGTTTTTAACTAAACACGAAAAAGTTAATAAAAGAAATTTATTTTTTAAAAACTAAACGAACTAACGAATTTCTTAACTGTTTAAAAATTAATTTATTTATTAAAAAAGGAAGCCTAAAATATTGAAGAAATGTGCAAATAAATTAATTATTTTACTAAATTAATATAAATTAGAATATAAAAACCATATATATAACAGTGTTTGTTAAAATTGTTCATAAGGGTGTATTATTTTAAAAATGAAGGGAAAACTAAAAACAATTGTATCACAATGAAATAACATTGACATAGCAGTCGAAAATAAACACTCAAAAATATTAAAAACGAAAGAATCTTTTAACAATGAATTAATTTCAACTAATAAAAACCGAACCTTCGATTAAAAAAAACCGAATCATCAATATCTTCAAGAAAACAAAATAAGGACTCACCCCTTTTATGTGTCATAACTTCTTTCTTGCGTCATGGAACACTATTTATTAATTCAGAATAATACTTGCTAAGTTGAGTTGTCATTGTTATCTATCGAAATCAACACCACGAAAGGACCACCCAATCGCAAGATCAAAACGTTTTAAAATCAAACAAAACGCTCATCAAAGGAGACGAAAATTAAAGATTTTTTTATCTTTTTTAAAATTTCCTTTACTAATAGCTATTCGGCTCTGTGATAGCATTAACCAATACACTCAACCAATCGTCGCCAAACGAAGAAAAAAATACTGGCGCTAGAAGAAGGACCTTTTGTCTTTTTCTAAAATCGTTTGCTATTTCTTATGAAATATAAATTAAATGTTTCTTTTTTTGATAATTTGCTTTCATCGTATTGACTCCATTCTCATTTTTGGTGTTGTAAAACTGAATTTGAAATTTTGCACAAATTATTACATGCATTTCAAACCCGTATAATTTATCCGACCTAAAAGTGTCTAAACACAATGTATACTTTAATGCCAAATGCATAATATTCCATGTAAAATGTATCGACATTTCTTCCCCCCCCCCCGAAAAAAATCTGTGTAGTACATAACATAATCAATATTAGTCCAAATGTACTCAAAATAGAACAGAACATTCTATTTAAAATTAAAATATTATAAAACGATAATGAAAATACTTAGTTTATAGAATTGTTCACACAAAAATTGTGTTATTTTTCTTCTACAATAATATTTTCAAATAAAATAAATCACATCAGGTCTGTTTATGAATATAAAATTCGTGTAAAATTTGAAATTTTTAACTTGAAACTAAGGGAAAATGTAAACGTATACATCTATTTTAAAAACAGAAGGAAAAAAATCCAAATTCTTTCTTCAAATAAATAATACAAAATAAATTTATTTAAATTTTGTTCGATATTTGGACAAGCGGTGTTTTACATTTAAAATCGTTTAACTGACATTGTGAGCTTAAGGGAATGGAGCAATATTGCACGGATCGAATTTCTTTTTTAAACAAACACGTTTTCGAAAATAATTCTTTTTCCAAAATCGTGTATGAAGGTTTTCGGATATATTTAAACAGGTCACACTTTTTGAATGTAATTATTGTGACCATTTGCGCGACTCTATTGGGATTCACATATTTAATTGTAAGGGATTAGTCGCAAAAAGTTGCTTATTAGACTATCGTTAATCTGTTCTGTTTAGAGTGGAATCATAACTTTAGTGAAACAAGTCACGTAAAAGTAAACACCTGACTTCAATTCTACAAGCAAATTCGATAAAAAGTAAATATGAGAACAAAAAGTAAATATGAGAAAGTCACAAAAAATACTGCTGAACATCGCTTACACTGTACAGAATTCCGGATCAAATTATGGTAAAAAGAGGTGCAGGTACACAGGGTGGCGATATTTTTACCGCAAAATCCATTTTTAACTGAACACAAAATCTGGTATACCGTAATTTTTAAAGTAATAAGTACCGTAAAATTGCTGAATCACTTTAATTAAGTAACTATTACTGTAAAAATTAAGGTATAGCATTTTACGGTAAAAAAAGGGATTTTACGAATGATGCATCCAAAGTGCTACTTTATACCGTAATTTGATCCAGAATTTTTTTCAGTGTAGGGCCTAAAAATAGGTTCATAAAGTGAAACGTTATTATGGCTGTAATACTTTTTACTCTGTACTTAGTATATTTTCAGAATTTTTAAGACATTTCCTCAACATAAATTCTGCCCTTGAACGGAGTTGATTGACGCACATTAATAATAAAATACAGGGTGTTTATAAAGTCCCGGACCCATTTTGATGTTTAATAACTCATAAAATAATAAAGCTAGATTAAAATTAATAACATAAATGGTTGGATAGACTCAAAAAGTTTCAATACCGTGAGACACAAAGGGATTCTCCAAAGGTTAATGTGTGGTGTGGACTAATGCATGACCGCGTCATTGGGCCTTTCTTTTTTACAGAAAAGACTTTCTCATCAGTCGTACTTAGACATGTTGGAAAACCTCGTATTTCCACAACTAGAAGAGCTTCAGCCACATGTCTTTTTGCAACAAGATGGTGCACCACCTCATTGGGGTATCATCGTTCGTAGTTCTTTGAATGAACATTTTCCAGGAAGATGGATTGGGCGAGGAGGTTCAATTCCTTGGCCACCCAGTTCACCTGATATAACGTCGCTGGACTTTTTTCTTCGGAGATTTATAAAGGACAATGTTTACAGGAGGATCGTGTCGAACATTGATGACCTAAAAGCCAGAATTACAACAGCAATAGCCTCTGTGGATGCCGACATGCTTGCCGCTACTTGGCGTGAAATTGACTATCGACTTGATATTCTCCGTGCGACTAAGGGGGCACACGTGGAAGTTCATTGACAAGGGTCATGAAACTTTTTGAGTCTATCTAACCATTCATGTTATTAATTTTAATCTATCTTTATTATTTTATGAGTTATTAAACATCAAAATGGATCCGGGACTTTATAGATGGTGCACCAAAGTATTATGAAAAAAAAATATGAAAGTATTATGAATTTTTTCATAATACCCTGTATTATGAAAAAAAAATTAAGAAAACTTTTTTTTCTGATTTAGCACGAATAAGTAAGAAATATAATATTGGGTGCAATTTAATCGATGGATGCCTCTGTGAAATTTTCCATGATATTATGCGCATTTTATATAAAGTTACGTTGCAGGACTTACTGATAATTATTTTTAAGAAATCCGACAAATAGTTGGTAGTTTATTTTAAATTATTATAAGGAGATAAATATTCTGGTAAAACTACCGTATTGTAAGGTAATGATGTGTCTGGTAAAAGAATCCATAAATCTGGTTAATAAAACCAAAATATACGGTATTTAAGCTAATCATTTGGTAATTTTTTTATTTATATGGTAAAGGTTTATCGGATATTCTTGTTTTCAAAACTATAATTCTTATTGCCACACATTTAATGAAAAATACAATACTGAAAAATAAATTTAACCGAATGTATATATTTTATGCCGTCCTCCTAAGGTATCATTGCCAAATTTTATCACATATTATAAGTTTAACTCATTACTCATTTTATCACATATTTTATTGTTAATTTTACTAAAATCATTAGTAAGCGCTTCGGTAAAAATTACCAAGCTTTTTGGTGTTCCCATAGAGCAGTGTTTTCCAAAGTGTGGTACGCGTACCCCCAGGGGTACGCGTTCTTATGCGAAATACCTTGCAAAAAAACAAAAATTTAAATAATTTTTAATTCAAAAACAAAGCTGGCCATGAAATTATACGATTACGTATTTTTCTATTGGCTATTTTTGCAAAGTTAACAGTTAATAATTAGTGGTGTCAACAACCAGTTGTGATTTTTAACTTCTGTGCAATTTTTTCATAGTAAAAAATACATTCGTTTTTTAATTAGTGGTATATAGCGTTACGAAAAATTCAGAAAGGGTACACAAAAGTCATAAGTTTGGGAAACACTGCCATAGAGGCAGAAACACGGTAAATTTTACTATAATCTTGTAGTTTCGACCATACTTTTTCTCTCAGTGTATTATTATTATTCGAAAAAATCACCAACTTTTCATCTGAACCAAGAAAAGTTAACTGAAACTTCCTTTTACTTTTCGAACTTCGTTGTTTAACAGTTGTAATTTGTTACCTAAAACGTAGGCAAGATCCGGCTACAAAACATAATTTCCCAATCGACTAATGGACTATTTGTGTCAAACTTTCACTTGGTTGATATCTAACCCCGCTTGTCGCTCCGATTGGTTTGGGTACCCCTATTACACTTCCGCGAAGAAAGTTGTGTCCTAAATACTGTCGCGTGCTTTTCTCTTCCCAAACTTGTGAGAATCCTTAAACTTATTTTTTAAACTTGTTGATTTTTTTTAACTTGTATAATTTTTTTTTACGGTTGGATCGCTCTACATTCAGATCTCTCTTTTACTTTCGTGATCAATGCCATTTTATGTATTAGTCATATGTTTATGGATCATTATCGGATCGTTAAGCTTCCTCTTTATGAGTTTAAAATGTTTTTATTCACTTGATTAAAGTTAATATGGTGATAGGTTTCTCCACAATAAGCGGAAATTCTTCATTAAATACATTAAAGTCTAATATTATTCGATTTCAAAACAATTTAAGGCAATTCATGATTAATGAAAATTGCTGATTTCCATGAGAGATATGGGTCATTAAAAACTAGTATTTTCGAATTAGAATTAACAAAAGAAATAAGTAAGCAAGCTTTAACTTTCAACTAGCTAACGTTAACTAACTAGTTTTTAACTAACTAATGTTAAGTAACTAACTTTTAACTAACATTGAGTTTTTCTCATGTGTAAATGTGCATATATAAAATAATTTAAATGTTATAATAAAACTAACTAGTATTTAAAAAATTATCTTTTTCAAATAGACTAAAATAGGTAATGTTATTTCAGTCAGATTTCAAACTAATAACGTATCACTATTAAAAGAGGGAAGAAGATTCAAATAGATTCAGAAGATTCGTTTCGAAAATCATCCTTATACATTTTTCGTTTCAACACTGACAGGAATAATTGATTCTATTAGTTCGTTGAAATAGTAAAGTGGTAATGGTGATAAAATGGTGACTTATTTTGCTTACATTTGGATTGTTTTATTATTATTTTAGATTATTTAGATTATTATATTAGCTTACATTATTTTACATTTAGAAAACAGTTGTAAGTATTTCGAAATTTCGACTGACGATGCATTTTATTTGGCGATATTATATCTGCTTGTACATTATTTGCTAGAGAAAATTTGGAGCTTATAGTGTCCTCCAGCATATAGCTACGTTTTTAATTTAAGTACTATGGCGTTGAGGAGTGATCAAAATTTTGATTGGTGATAAGTTCACCTTTTTGACTAGAGGGTGATAAATTTACAGAGTTATTACTAGACCACAGGATCATTGTGGAAATTTGAGAACTCCAGTTAATTGGAGAGTGATCAGAATTTCGATAAATAATAAATTCCCAATGGCAATATTTGGTCGTGGAATTTTAATTTTAGTTGTCATGAAACATAAGTTGTCATCGGGCTCAAAGCACCAGGTCAGGTTTGAGCATTTAGTTACAAACTCAAAATATATCGGGACATCGAATTCAGCAAGTCAAAAGAACATTTTAATCTAGTATGAGCTTATATAACGAACATATCCTTTATGGCTAAAATCTAAGAAAATTCCTACAAACATATCCGAAACTTATCTTTCAACTATTACCGTATAAATTATTAATTGTTGTAAAATTAATTGGTAGCGGAAAATTTTTTTGGTAAAGCATTTTTTAAGAAATTATATTTTATAATCCATTTACTGCCTGTTTTTAGAAATGACTCTAAAAATATATTGTAGTGAGTTCACAAAATCTTGCTATGAATTTTAAGTAATCATGTGTTTTAAAATTTATCAGTGGCAGCATGGATTCAGCTTTCAGTTTGTTGATAATATAATCTATTTTTTTATTTACAAGTCCGACTTGAAAATAGTTTTTGCAATATCCAAAACGGTGTAAATATTTATAAATTAATAAAAAAATTTGTTTGTTTGTTTGTATTTAACGTTTTTTGCAAGTTTTTTGTTGTATTTTGTATTTATTCTATTTAACAAATATTTTAGTTAATACTTTGTATGAATGTTTTTCTTTGAACAGCACATAATGTTTAAATGAGTTGGTATGCGTTTTACAAAACTTTCCTAAAGTTTTAAAATATTCAGCTGTTTTGAATAAACAAAAATGTTTGATTAGAATATATTTTTATTAATTTTTTAGTTCATTTCATAACAGTTAATGTAGGAAACATTATAGAAACAAAAAAAAGACATTTTGAAATTTATGAACTCGATCCAAAAAAACTTAAAACAGAATGGAAATAGCGGAATTTTAAAATGCTTTTCCAAACATCAATTAAAATTATCTGTTTCATAGGGTATTTTAAGTCACTTCTTGAGTTAAGCTACTTCGTGAAGCAAACCAATCTATTTTTTTAAATTACAAATTAAGCTCTACTTGAAAATTTATTTTAATTTATTTATTATTGAAAATACGAATTTAGTGTTTGCCAATACTTTAACATTACGAGACAACAACCCTTGCTTAACCCACACATTACTAAAATGATTTTTAAGAATGAGTGATGGTTTTACATAACTTTCATACACCCACTGATATTAATAGAACTTGTTGTATCAAACTTTTAAATAAACTTGTTATATCAAACCTGTAGATAAACTTGTTACATTAAACTTGTAAATAAACATGTTAAAAAAACTATAATCTATTTTTTTCTTATTTCAAAGCTATTATCATCAGCACAAAACTTTTGACAATGAGTCTAAGGAGTTTAATTTCATAACTGCTTTAGTGTCTTAAACTATAATTATTATAATTTTATTTTCAATATAGACTAATTTAGTCTTTTTTTTAACTTTCAGATAAAGCAATTATGTTTAGTAGCGATCTATTCGCTACTTCTGATATCAGGAAGAACAGATGCGAGACCAGATTTTATTGAATCTATGAGCCGGCAATTCTTTGGTATTTCTGATGATGGTGGTCACCAACACAATCAACAGCAGCAAGATCCTTTTTCTGAAATGTTTGGATTACAAAGCCAAAAAGTTCAATCTAGACCACCTTCTCCTGTGCAAAGCCATCGATATAGAACTCACCCTCCTTTGCAGAATCATTCGCCAGGACACCGCCCTCCAGCTCCTAATCATCATCAAAGCAAACAACATCATCAAGGATCTGCCCCTCAGCGTCAAGGTTATTATCTAAAACCTCTTAAAACTCATCATCAGTCTCCTCATCATCAAACTCATCATGTGCATGCCCAGCATGTCAAACATGACCCACACCCAGAATACAACGGTCCTCCCCCAGTATATGGGCAACAGCAAGGTTTCGGACAACGTAATCCTGACGCAAATGATACTGCCACTGTGGGTCATCCCGCTGAGAAACAAAGTCATCATCATATTCAGCCAACACAACTGCATCATCAACAGGCTCGACAACCAGAATACGCAATTCAGCATTATCCTAAGCATGAAACTATAGAGTACCATCAACCACCAGAAACTGTTGTAGAATATCAACAGCCTCCAATAGAATACCATGCTCCCCCGCCATCAGAGTATCATCAAGTTCTCCATCAACCAGCTGTAATCGAAGAACATCACGGACCTCAAATAGAGATACATACTGAACCCCATCACCATGAGCATCCAACTCATGTAGATTATCATCATCCTCCAGAGGAACATCATCATACTTTTACCCTTCCTAAACCGAAAAAATTTCACCTGAGCTTCAACCAACCCAGTCCTGATTACAAAATAATCGATAAGCACTTGAAAATACCTCCAGTAAAGTTTCGATTTCACATAAATCCTAAAATTACGATTACAACTAATACTAAAGATCCCCTGGATAAGAAGCATCACGATGATGAACATGATTTAGAGCCATATCCTCCACCTGATGCGTTTTCTGATCATGACGCTCCTCCATCCTACAATGAGCATGTACTTGAACATTATTCTCCTCATCACCATCACCCATCTTCATATGATATTCAGAAACAATATCCAGCAGACTATCCAGAAGCAAAGCATTATGCAGTGGATCATGGACACCATGCTGTTGAACATTACGCAGTTGGACATCATACTGTAGAAAAACCAGCCTATCCACCACCATATCATATTGATCTCAGTCAAGGGCATAGCCATCACAATCCCCATCGCAGTGGAAAGCATTATGAGCCAACCTTTAAAGTAAAAACTAGACCAATAATATTCACAGAGGCCCCACCAACCAAAGCTACGACAACAACGACCACTGCGAGACCAACCAGATCAACAGCACGAACGACGACAACTACTACAACAACAACTAGTCGCCCAAGAAGTCGATCACGAGCTCGCTTGAGTGAGAGAAATCCCAGTTTTTCTGTCGCATTTACGCAAACATCCTCAACAGCAACTACGCCAATTGAAAGGTCAGAAGTTGTAACTAGTTCTTCAACTACCTCAACTTCAAATAACTCCGAAAGGGAAAGAGAAAGTAGTGGAATTTCAGCACGAAACGATGATCGATCATCAACCTCGTCTGCTACATCTCAAGCATCTTCAACTACTACAACAACTATGTCTACTTCTACTACCACTACAACTACTACACCGAAACCAACAACAACTACTACAACTACACCTCAACCTACAACGTCGACTACTACTACAACAACTACTCCCAAGCCTACTACAACAACTACTACTACCACTACACCTCAGCCAACTACATCGACTACAACCACGACTACTACTCCGAAGCCTACAACAACTAAAGCAGTATCCACAACTACTCGTTCAACTCCTGCAGAAGAAACAACTCCTCGTACCACAACGGCAATTGTCAATGTTGGCGACAATGAAATCGACATGAAGAAAGAAACCGACTCTCCAAGACGCCGACCTGAACCTTTACAAGTAGAAAGGTCAGAAACACTTACAATTGAGAGCTCTGAATCTGTTAAAGTGATTGAAACAACAATGCTTATCGATGGTAAAAACCAAACTGTACGATTTTACTATATTACACAACCTGTCAAGCTTCCTCCTGAGTTGTTCCAGAAAATGACAGGACAGAATAAATTATCCACCTCGGGTATGAGTGTTATTAAACTCAGAGATAAAAGATTTGTAATGAATGTCGATGACTTGGAATCAATCGAAAATCTATGATCAAGTTCCTGCAGGTTCCAGGATTTAAGTTGAAACCAGATGTGATATTAGCAATAATGCCGATTATTTTTGTTACTCCACAAGGGCCAAAAAGAACAATTGAATTTTATATGTTGTTTTGTCCAAGTCATTATATGTTTTAAATAATTTGAAAGATAGTGCCTGATAACATACTGCTTGAAATTTTTCTCGTTAGAATTTACTAAAAGCTATTTATGAGAGCATTTCAAACAAATTTAGAAGAAAATTTTTATGTTTTTTTTATTTTTATGTTTTCAGTTCCAGTTTAATGGTGCCAATTCATAAATGTTTGTTCTAACTCAAAGTTTTAGAACATTATATATATTAAAAATAAACCAAGTACAACGCATTTATTAGCAGGTGAAGTAAAAAAAAATGCTAGCGAAAGAAACTGGGATCAATAATCTTGATTTTTCTTGTTTTGCATGAATGTCAACCAGTTTTTTCATCTAAAACCATTAAAACAAGTAACACGTATTGTATTTTAATAACAATTCCTAAACATACTTGTTATTGTGGATATGAAAAAAATTATAAACGTACAAAACCATAATAGTTGAGAATTGTAAAATGGCTTGCCGGTATAAAGACCTTTGGGAAAGAATACTGAAAGGAGTTTTAGTTTTTATCAAAAGATATAAGAGTTTATTAAAGTGAGAATATATTCTATGGTGAATAGGGGAATCCAGGTTTCAAATCCAGGTTTTGCTATAACCAATGTTCTAGGAATTATATAATAATAAATACTACATGACGAACGGTGCCATATACCGGTAACAAGTCGTGGCAAAGGTGCAGTATTTATGCAAAGTGAATAAATATTTTGTGGATAATACAAGTTATTGGGAAAAAAGCATCTAACGGGATATTAGCCCCTTGAACAAAATGGGCTAGAATATTTAATCCCATAGAATTTTCATAGCTGCATATTATATTCTTGTCTTTCAACAGAAATCATACAGCAATTGTTACTAATGTATAACACCTGTATACATAGTTACCTCTTTCTTTTTCTTAACATTATTTGCGAAAGAGTTACTTAAAATAAGCTTTCCTAATTAATTTCCATGAACTACATCGAACAGAAGTTTGAATTTACTGATGAATAGTCTTATTATCATTAAGTACTTTCAGCACACAGTTGCACCTTAGAATGATAAAGCATGAGCTCTTTTTCTTCCTTCAATTTTTAAATAGCTTTCAATGATAGCTATTCAAACTGCAATGATATTTAGGATTTTCATTTATTGTGTTCATCAACTGGCTTGTAATCCTTTTTCTTATAGGTACTCAAATATCATAAATGCCAAATAATAACGAATCAAGATTATGAAGATATAAGGAACTTACTCGAGAGGCGAATCGAACTTAACATTGACCATTGCAAAAGTAACTTTACGAATTTAGAGAGAAGTAATGTTGGTAGTAATGATTGCATGTATTGATGATACTCAAAATTTAATAGTAAAAATTAGAGTAACATCTGATTTTGTAAGAACAGTGATTAAGAGATCTTCTTGCTTAATGAAACAGGAACGAAAAATTACCCTAACTCATGGCGTTAAATATTTGGTATTGGAAAATATTTCAAAATGTTTCGTTGTTTTATTGCTTCTTTATTTAGTCAATAAGAACTGTTTTACCTGCTTTTAACGATGAAATTACTAGGAGGAGATGATAATTTTTATGACTGACTTCGGACAGTAACTAACAATTTTGAATACCTATTGAACACGCATCGATGATGAGCATTTTTAGGTTTGCTGTATTTATTCCATAAATCAATTAAATATCACAAAATAAATAATAATCATCAGATAATTTTTAGAAAATCTATATTAAATTTGTCATGATTTCATGATGAAGGAAATTTGTTTGGCTTATGTTAATTTTTAATTCAGAAATACCGAATTAGTCAGGTTCTTAATTTTCATAATTAACTGGACTAAATAGATAAATAACAGTAAGAGCAAAATTAAAAATCTTAAAAACAATTAAGCGAACAAAATTAAATTAGTATATAGTCGAGAAGATAAGCATAGATTATACCAAGAGAGGGTTTTCATAGGGTAAAGACATTTTTATTAACAAAAAGTCACGAAAAAATAAATTTTAAAAAACGTTAAAACTAACAGATTACTTGTTTCTTATTTTGTGTCATAGTAAGAGTTTTGTTATATATTATTTCACTTTGTTAAAGAAAGTTTTATATTATACTATTATATTTCAGAATTAAAATAATTTCCAGTTACGGAGTTTATAATATAATACGAGTCCTTAACCTTTTACAAAAAAATAAGAAAATATTGCAATTCCTGCATCTAAAGCAGAAAAACTTTGGAAAAGATGAAAAAAAAATCAAAAAGAATATAAAAAAATAGAGTTTAGTTTTCTATGAACACATTGATTTAGTATTCATTAAAAAATTCTTAAGAAAATTTTAATTCTAATTTTAACAATTATTTAATATGTATTCTGTATCCGAAATTTTTTTTTGTACGATGTAATTAATTATTATGCAATATTAATAATTTCTTATACATTAAAATTAACTGCTAATGATTACTGTGTGTAAAAGAAGCAAATATATAAAAAAACTCTTGATTGCATAATGTTATTCGTTAAACTTAGTTAATATTGTCTTAATTTAAAAATTATTTTAATGTACAAAACAAATAATATTTCACTAATTATTTTTGACATAAATATTTTTCCAGGTAATAAAATTAAATGCAAATGTTAGTCATAGCCTATGAAAGTGTTTGAATTTACTCCTTTGTCATGAAATTTCTTTCAAAAGAATAAAATTTTCTTTAATTTAATAATTAATTCAATTTTTATTTATTAATTTTATTTTCAATATAATATAATATAAGTAAGCGATTTCAGTTTAAAAGATAGTTTACTATCCATTAAAATAATAATTCGTTCAATAATTATTTTCAGCATTAACCCTTTCACGCAGGTAGGACACCGGTGTCCCTCTAATATATATTTTTATATCTCACTAATTACAAGCAAAAATATACTTTGGTACTTTTTTGTTACAAAAACAGTCTAATAGTTGCTGTTACTAAGGAAAATTGGCTGGATTATCGGAAATATATTTATACTAAAATATAATATCCCAAAAAAAGTAGTCAGAAATTTTATATTTATTCATATTCAAAAATTCATCAGTAATTGATTTTGTAAACTAAAAAAATTTTCCTCACAGTTGAAAATAAGTGCAAATTTGAAAAATTATTGTTTGGAAGATTTCACCTTTAACTCAGAAAAAGACACCGGTACTTCATGCTGTATTTTATAACCATAAATAATTAAAGTGCTAAATATAATATTTTTTAAACTTATTTTGATATAAAAACAGAAAATAATGAAAAATTTCGAAAAATATGTTTAATAAAAATTCAACGTCAAAGAGTTAATAGTTTTTCATGCAATGAAGTCAAATGCTAAAGTTGTTCTTAGACTGCAAAAATGTCATGATGTTAGTCACAATACTGTATAATTGTTATAACGTGTCTTAAACATATCACAGATTTAGTTGCAAAATTTTCTCAAAACCTTTAAAAAACCTATTTCAATTTTAAAAATACTCTGGTATGCATTAAATTTATTATTTCCTTACTTATCTTTCGCTAATAATAGTTTCTCATGCAATGAAAACCAATTCTAAGGTTATTCATAGTCAGCAAGCTTTTTAAAAATTTATTCATCATTATATTTCTCACAATTAATAATTGTTTTAAAGAAAAGTTGGAAGCATAATTTTTTAAACATACTTAAAATCTATTTTCCAGCTTTGAAAGTATTCTTATAAACATTAAACTGGTAATTATTTCATTACTTTACCTATACTTTCATTACTTAACCTTTGCTTATACTTACCTACACTTTCAATAAAATGTCCAGTTAATTCATATACTACCAGCTGTTTTGTTTTCTTTTATTAGCTCAACAATATATATATATATATATATATATATATATATATATATATATATATATATATATATATATATATATATATATATATATATATATATATATGTGTGTGTGTGTGTGTATGTGTTTAAAAGAGCCCTATAAGGAATATTAAGTTTATTCTACAAGCAATGAGAGTATAATTAAAAAAAGGCTTATAAATATATAACGATAAATATTGTATTACTGTTTTTTGAACTCTTTTGTCACAAATGATAGGCTATATTTCAAAAAAATGGCTAAAATCTCAATACAACATGCTTTAAAAAAATCACGCCTTCTTTAATAAAATTAAGTAACGTCAATATTTTTAAAAAAAAATTTCTTACAAGTTCTTACTTTATTCATTAACTATCTTATTGCACACAAAATATTGCTAAGTCCATTTTATGGGAAGATTAAAAGCTTGTTTTATGCGAAGATTAAAAGTTCTTTAACAGTTATTAAACACAGAGAAAGTAAAATCGTCTGCTTAATGTAATAAATTTAGCCATAGAATATTTGTTAAAATTCAGCCCCTTACAGTTTCAGTATTTCGAATAGTTGAAAAGTTGAGAAAGAATACATGTGCTTTTCTAGAACTCAACCTAATTCTTTTTAAAAAATATATATTCTTTTTCGCACTCAGAGTTTGAAGATTTATTAAGTATATCAATTAATAAATCTTCAATTCAATAGTAATTTATTAATTATGAGTAAGTCTGCATAATAAAATGTATTAATACTTAGGAATAATATCTTTATTAATGCATTTTTATTTCATTAATATATTTTTATTCTATTGAAAATAAAAATTTTGATTTATTAAAAATTGTGTTTTTTTTTTGTGTTGTGTTTTCAATAATTCAAATGATATGGAGTAACAAACTATCTCATGATGAAATAATTCCATGTTTAAGCAAATAAAATGCTAAAAGCTGGAACAAGACTTGAAGGATTGCCACTCACCATGACACGGAGTTCCACGAACTTCGTTAAGACGAAGTTGAAAGATAGAAATAATCTTTTCGTATTAACCAAAATTCGTATAAATCAATAAAACAGCTAAAGACATTTAGGTTGAATAATAAAACACTAAATCTAAGATCATAGAATTTAATGGCACCTGTAGATAAATATTTTATGGCCATTTCAAATTTGATCAGTGAACTGTATGCTATAATTTTTGATTCTTAATTAGAAGAATAATGATAAAAATTTCGTTCAAATGATGAAATTCTCTTTTATTTACAACTAGAGAAGCATCTTTCTGGTTCTATATCTCAAAAATAAACTCCATGCATAATAAAATTAAAATGAAAAAAATAATTCTAAAAAAAAATCAGCAGTCGCCATAGTTACTCGTGTAGTTACGACGCCTGTGCACTGTTTACTGTTACTCTTGAACAATCAGTATTTTCTAACTATCGCCTTACAAATAGGCTAATCCGCACTCACACATATACTTACATAACGATAGTATTTACTGTAAAATTTTTAAAAAAAATTAACAAATGACTAGCTCGGAAGGGAATGTTTAATTATCTTTTATCTCATTAAGAAATATCGTTTCTTCACTTTTGTTTAAAATTTTGTATTTTACGTTTGATTATAAAAAAATCGAATTTTTCCAAATTATTCAAAGAAAATTGAAATTTCTTCACTGAGAAAGAAGTCGCGAATGAGTTTTAAGAGTAGCAGTTGCCTTAAAAACTGTCCAGTGCTTAAAACTTGTCTCCTTTAGGAAATTTCAAAACTTGTTTCAATAGAAAAGTTTCCTCAAAGGTCAAAATAAGGAATTTCTTCGTCGTAAACGGGAGAAATGCATATGTTCCTATTAAATAATCTATTATTATTTTCCAAGATGACAGAAGGTGGAAATTTTTTCCCTTTGTCAAGAGACTCTCCTCCTCCCCTTCATCAAGCGTTGTGCACTGTAAGAAATCTCGTTTTAGACTTTTTGTCAGTTCATGGTCTCATAATTCTGGTCCAGTCCTATCGATAACCAGTAAGGTGAGAACACCAATGTCTAATTTCGACTCAACTCGGCCATTTTTTTAATTTTTCCCTAAATACAAATGTGTTTCTTACCAAATAACTTTAATGCAATAATCTTGTTTCCAAAACTTTAAAAAAAAATACTGTAATCATGCTAAACATAACAAAACAATTTGATTGGCAACTACAGCGACACTAAGGAACTATTCTCTCTACATTCGGTTCGGTTGATACGATTACATTGCACTGATCAAGGTTCTACATTTGGAAGAAATAAATTAATTGAGAACTTATTGCTACAATGTTTGGCTTTGATCTATCCGTATACAGTGAAAATGAGCTCTAATAAGGAGGTAGAAAGAATTAGTTGCGTTACTCAGTAATAAAAGATAGGTAGGTACATTATTAACGTCAAACTAGAGCTGCACAATGGGCTATTGGCGACGATCTGGGAAGGATCCCTAAGGATGATCCGGGACGACCTGCGAGCGAAGTCGAACACTTTACGGTAGAACAGTTTAACGAGGACCGATAACGCGCACCCTCGATCCCTACGCAAGCTGATCAAATTGGTTACCCACCCGTTTACTTTCTTCTTCTTCTTTCAATTCCCCAATTCTAACCTGGCCAGACAAGGTACATGAGTTTGTTCACCTTCAAAAAGTCTAGAACAAGTAAGGGTCTTTCTATAAGGTCTTGTTTTAAAAGACTGAGGCAGTCTAGTAGATATTCAAGGGATGCCTGGGCCGAAGAGCACTTGGTACAGAGGGCGAAACACTTTTCTCATCCAGAGTGCCTCAGTGATTTCAGGTGTCCACAGCGGAGACGAGTGATGGCGGTTTGAGACTGACGGTCTTTGTCAGCTGCCAAACAGCTACCCGGTCAGGTACCCTGGTACCAATTGTGACTGGGTGGCGTGAGACATGCTGACCCGCTTACTGACCGCAGCCAGTGACGCCTGACTTCGGTTTTCTACTGGGAGCCTTGTCCGTACGATCAGTCCCTTGCGGGTCTACTTCGTAATGAAGCGACCATTTATTTGATTCTGTGTTGTTCAGTCAATTTTAATCTTTGTTAGAAATGTAACAATAGTATTGCCGATAAACGTCAGCATTTTTTAAAAAAATTGACAACTTTTCTTACATGTAATCTAAGTGCCCGGACAATAAAGTGGTATAAAAAATTATATTATGCAAAAAAAAAATTCAAATATATAAATTCAAACTAAATTCAAATAAAGAAATGAAGGAGTCTCCATGCAAGCACGCAAAAGTGACGCTAAGTGGTGTGACACAGACTCGACTATAATATGAAGATATAATGGAGACTATTCGATCTCTCTCCCCGTGATACTTAAAAGATAATTCACGAATCCACAGGAACATGAGGTTGAGGACATCTCTTCTGATTACCTGGTTCTAAGTATTCCAATAATGTTCCTGTCTCAGGATTTAGGTATCCAATAGTCATTGAATTGTCCTATTGGTACTGTCCAAGTCCGCCCGAATGCAAAGTATACGTAAATGGATTTAAATGATCGGTTTAGAAGTTCAGGTGAAAGATTAAGCTTAAGATATTTAACAATCTATTTCCAGCAGAAACATTGTTGGGGATTAAATGTTTTACCGACATCTCAATGTTCATGCTACCTTTAGAAAATGGAGCCTTTAGAAATTAGATTTAGCTTTTAACCCGAATATGGAGATGGTATATCCCGTCTTTCGTCCACCGATTAATAACACTGTCTTCCAACTGATTTAAATCTTGATTACCTGCCATTGTATCAGTATAAATTGATCTAAAAACTTTACCAGTCATTACCACCAGGGCTAAAGAGAATAGAAGGGCTGGTTCACTCCTTTGAAGTATCTCTTGCCGCGCCGATCCTCCGACGTCACTCTTGTGACGTCACTTTGGCGCAAAGCTCGCACTTTTACTTCAAGAACGGAGCGTTTGGCCTTACTAGCTCTAACTAATATTGGATCATTTCTTTTTGCGAGATATTCTAATACATTTATTATTTTCTATAATGACTTTCCTCAGTTTTTGCAGTGAATTTACAAGAATTTAAAACTATTATCGAAATGCCAGTTTGCGCGATTGCAACTTGCAAAAATTCTGATAAAAAAACAAAAGGAAAAAGTATAATTTTTCGCGTGTTCCCTAAAGTAAATGAACAACTATGTAAAGAATGGATTCCGAAATGACACAGTTAATATAAAACAGCAATACGTTTATTCTGTCGTAAAGAACTTTTATAAAAATTCATTATCTAAATAGAAACCGCCTCGTTACTTCATAAAGAAAGGCAGGTGAAAAGAATTAAAAAATAGATAAAGTCAAAGAAAATTAAAATGTAAATAAAAAGTATAAATAAAATATATAGTATATAGTTGAAATTCTCCTAATTTCATAACATATTTTTTAATGTAGTTATTCTAAATATTTATGATTTTTTTTAAAAATTATATTCTCTTCAATTTAAATATCTATAAATTATATCATCGTAAATTTAAATGTCTATAAACAATTGTAAAATTTCTAATGTCATTATGAACCTAAATTATTATTTTGTTTCAGTAATTAGCGTTTAAGGTTGATGTTTCCTAATGATTAAGTATGAACAAATTGCTATTAACGACATATTTTAAAATCAGGGATTCTAAATTTAACTTAACTTATCTTTATAAAAAGATATGTAGATAAAAAAAGTGTCGATATATGCCTTCATTTTTCCTAATAGTTAAAGTTAAAACTGAACTTTTTAAAATAAAGTATTTATCGTGTCATTTTCACCAACTAGCAAAACATTTTTATAAGTTTAAAATGGTATTTTTTTTAATATAATAACCAAGAAAGTTTTTTTTGAACTATGTTTATGAACGGAAATAATGTGTTAATTACGTAAAGTTTGAAGGCTAATAACCAGAAAAAGTCTAACTTATTTTTACAAGGAGAAAGATGCAAAGTTATCATATCTTGCTTGCGATCTCCGAGATCTGTGGACACAGTGACGTCATGAGGAGGGAAATCGTAGCTTCAGCTCTAAGAGCGGAGTGAACTAGCCCTTGTATTCTTTTTAGCCCTGATTACCACAGTTTTAGGTGTTTTGCAAAACGTTATTACTGATTGGATGCATACATCTGTTATGCTGTTATCCCCTTCACCAGATTTTTTGTGCCAAAGCAAAAAATTTTTTAAGATATTTTATGATCTTCCCTAATAATAAATTGAAATTTTTTTAACGTTATAAACCAATCAAATTTAAAAGCAGACATTAAAAAAAATATTTCAGTAATTACTAAAAAAATTGTTTACAAAAGAATAAAAATAAAACAAAATAAAATTCTAATGTTCAACAAATGATAACCATTTTCAGCGTTTATAAAATACAAGATCAAGTTCCTATTTCGGCCACATCGAAACTTAACCAAAAAAAAAATTTTTTTTTAAATTTTTATGTCTAACAAAACCTTAACTGTGATTTTTTACGCTTAGTCAATGCTCAAATATAACTAAGTGGAGTTAATGTTCAAATTGTATGAAATGACGCTGAGAGATACAGTAATTTTCTACGCTGGAAATATACTCAATTTTTAGAAATATTTAGTTATTATTTTGAATTCTTATCTTAAATGACCAAACTATAATATTAGAATAAAGAAAGGTTTTCATTAATTAAACTGTAATGAAAATGCATCTTTTAAAACATATAGGTCATTATCAGTAAGTCGTTTTTGACTGGGATGCGGCCTTCATAATATCTATTGTTAAATTCGTTGCTATGTGTCTTTAGACAACTTTTTTGCAATACTCAATATCTTAGCCACAGTGGCTGGTTAATAAAAATTTTGCTCCCGCCTCACTCCGACCACGGTGATGATATAAAATAGCCTCAATAGTAGACGGATCATTAGTTGGAAAACCTTACCGTCGGGTTAAAGTTGAAAGAATTTTTGTGTTTTTCATCTCCGTGTAACGTAAATGCTGGTTAGGTATATCAAAAAGTCCTCCACCACGAAGGCTATTTTGTTTCAATACTGGATCCAGGAGCTCCCTTGTTTTCTTGGTTGGGTTCAAAGCTACAAAGCTACTGAGTTGAACATTGAAAGTCGTAAATTCAGAATTGTCTCGGCTGATCAACACCGATTATGAAATAAAGCACACACACACACACATATATATATATATATATATATATATATATATATATATATATATATATATATATATATATATATATATATATATATATATATATATATATATATATATATATATATATATATATATATATATATATATATATGCAGCTTCGAAAAAAATTTATTTATTGTGCTAAAATAGTTTATACATATTTTTATTAACTAGACACAGAACAGAACATACAGGGAGAAAAAATCAAACAAAAATGCGACAGCTACTCAGACTCATTTGAGAAGTAAATTAAGACCTCTGCACATGGATGCGTGGATTTTTGAAGGTTACAATGTCCGCCTTTGGAGACGTCAAATTTTGACGTCACCCAGACGTCAGCACGTGACCACAATGTGACATATAATTGTGGCAGTAACCTCACCGTGTGACAAAGATGCGTTGAAATTTAGTCGCAAGGAGATTGTGATATAACTCATTGTGGCGTTGTCTCCCATAACGATTCACGTTTCATCACGGAGATAAGACGTGAATATGTCATATCTTCGTCACATGGTGTCCCAGTTTTGACGTGAATAAATCCCATATTTGTCCCACGGAGAACCTGTTGAGGCACAGTTTCATCCCACTATGACCCTGTTAAATTAGAATTTGTCGCAATTTTGTCACGCGGTAAAGTCAAAGACACAATTTAAAGCCCCATTGTGGTCACACGTTGACGTCTGGGTGACGTCAAAATGTGATGTCACCAAATGCCGATATAGTTATCTTTTTAGACCCATACATCGATGTCACCGAAGTCCCATGTGACTATATCCCCGTGACTTTTGCATTTTCAGTGCAATCTCGTAACGGCGTTACTGGGGTGGATATTGAAATCATTGCATAACTAATTTTAAAATTTTATTTTTTAATCATTCTGTGCACATACTTTATTTAAAAACATTCCAACCTTAACTCATTTTAGGAATTAATACGTAGGGTTTAAACTTTGGAAATTATTTTTCTTTTATTTTCAATTACTTTAATTGCTGCTTCACATATTTATTGCTCAAATATACTACGTCGCTTACCAGAGCATCACTAAACATTATGATTTAGATTGGAAATAAGAAAATACTAATAAATTTTAATAAATTTAGTCTTTATGAAGCGCTATAAATTTTTTTTCTTCTAAAAACTACTTGTAAAAAGATTCAGATTTCAAACAGTTATTTGTGTTTACAGGGAGAGATTGGCACGGAATATTTAAAAATCAGATCTATAAGGTTTAGATTTCAATAACTACATACTAATAAGCATAGTTCATTTTGAAAAATCAGTAATGATAATGCTAAAAATTTATTTATTTATAATAATATTAAATACGCAATTGTGTATAGAGAGAATTGTAAATTGAACCATTCAACCATTAAAATTATTTTGGAAGGACCCAGTATACTTTTGGTATGAAAAAAAACAAGATTTGAATTAGAATAAAACTTAAAATATTTTAATTTCTTAACTGTTCAAAAATTTATGTATTTAACGAAAAAAAAATCGAAAATATTAAAAAAATTTGTTCAGAAAAATTAATTACTTCACAAAATTATTCATTTCAATTAGAAAATAAAAACCATAAAAAATTATTGGTGATTGGCATTATAAAAATAGAGAAAAACTTTACAAAAATGTGATCAAAATGAAATAACATTAACTTCGTAATCGAAAACAAGCACACAAAAAATATTCGAAAACAAAAGAACCTTTAAACAAAGAAATTAAATAGACTTTAAAAAAAATCGAAAATGAGATCAAAACATATATCAGTTTTCTTTAATCATCAATCTTAAAAACACCAACTTATTCTTCTTGACCTTAAATCACAAATTTCTAATGAACCCTCTAATATAAGAGCTTAAAAGCAAAGAAAACAAAATAAGTAGAACTCACCTGTTTTATATCATTATTCTCTTTTTGTTGCGTGATCAAACAAAACGGAATTTACGAAGTTGAGAAAAAATCTTCGGTTTATGAAATAATCACTACCCGAAAGCTCAAAACTTCTTAAAATCAGAAACTTGAAATGCAATGGCTATTAACCAAACCATAAAAGTATGAAAACTTTTCCGAGTTTAAATAGAAGATTCAACAAAAGTGGTCATATTTTTGAAATATTCAAAATTTATTGACATCATAGTTGCTACATTATCATATGAGTTCTTTGTTTATCTATTCACACAAATAATGTCAAAAGGGGCTACATTTTTTAAAGATCTGACATTGAGTATCCAGTCGTTCGTCCTTCTTTACCAAATAATACAGCTAAGCAAATAAACATCAAAAATCAACATGAAACAAACATTTAATAAAAGTAGAACCAAAGATTATTGCGCGAAGTTCTTTGGTAGAACAAAGCTTTCATAAAGCACAAGCATATATAATCGTTTTCAACCGATTCAACACAAATCGATGAATTTTAATTTTGTAGCATATCTTTTTCGGACGATTATAGGTTAAATTTTAAGTGATAGAATTAAAGTGCGGTATGAACTTCCTTAATTTGAGCCACTCACTGAAAGAAAAAAAAATGCTAACGGTTAAAAAATGACTGCAGCTGTAGTTCACGTTTGATTTAAAATCGTTTGCTTTTTTTCAAACAAATATCAATTCGATATTTATTCCTTTGAATGATTTTTTTATTGAATGATTTTCATGCATTAAGAATCTCACCAATTACATTTTTATAAACTAAAATTAAATTTAAAATTTTACACAAGTTATTATTTGCATTTAAATTACGGATAATTTAACACAATTGATATTTCAATGCAAAGCGCTTCATGTTCCACGTTCTATTGAATATTTTCTTCATTTTTTCCTGAAAATAAATCTTTGAAGTGAACATTACCAGGTCCAAATGTACGCAAAATAGAATAAAGCATTTTATTCAGAACTGAAAGACTTCAGAAATGGTTAGTTGATGTTTTTGTTCGATCAAAAACTATTTTTCTACCTCTGCAATAATAATTCTGCATAAAATAAATGTTATCAAGGTCTGTGGCTATAACAGTTGTGTAAAATTTGAAACTTTCATCAAGAAATATTTATTATATTTGGCATTAATTATTTTCGGTTTGAAAAAATAAGGAGACACTGGCGTCCAATTTTGCGCTAAAGGTAAAATCTTCCATACAGGGCTTCTAAACAATTTTTCAAATTTGCACTTTAGATCAAAGAGAAGCAATCCTGGAAATTTCCATTAACAATATCCATTAATTATTAATTTTCGAATTGGAAACCTAATTTGAACTACTTTTTTTAGATTTTTTTTAGCACAAATTCTCATAATCTAACAGAATCTTAATT